>NC_133757.1:48128750-48438303 GCF_036562045.2 Rhinolophus sinicus | reverse complement strand
GGCTGAAGCTGACACAAACTTGGCAAATTGTTCACTGTCGAGCTAAGTGGTGGGTCTGTGAGGGTCATTATATAGCTTCCGACTTGTGTGTGTGTGCGTATGTGCACGTGTGTGTGTGTGAGTGCGTGTATGTGTGCGTGCATGTGTGTGTGTGCGTGTGTGTGTGTGTGTGTGTGTGTGTGTGTGTGTGTGAAATCTGTAATAAGAAGTTTTTAAACTGTAGAGGGAGAATGGGTGAAAACACTGCAGAATCGGGTCATAGCTGGCGGGCACACGGGTTCGTTATACGGCATACTTTGGTGTACATTTGAAAATTTTCAAATGAACAATGAACAGTGTGTTTGGGTTTTTTTCTTTTTAAAGAACTCTGTCTGCTCGTGCTTCCCCAGGATGGAGCTCCTTAGCACCACGGGGTGGGGGGCCTCTGTGAGCCGAGCCCACAGCCCCACCGTACCTCTCACGGTCCCAGCAACCCTACCCTTATACCTGACGCTCGAAATCCGGGACTGCCGTGCAACCAGACTCTCCAGTCAGTGTCACTTCCCAGAGCCCAGCACGAAGCCTGAAGCTCAGGAAATATCCACTGAGTATTACAAGGTCTCACCTAACACAGGACTCCATCTGGCAGCCTAAGTCCCAAAAATGGGTATCGTTTCCTGAGGTTGCCCTGCCCCCTGTTGGTGGAAAGATGCATTGCAGGGAAGGCTGGAAGCAAAACTGGATCCCTCTGGGCATACCTCCATCCAAGTCCACCATTTCCCCATCCTCTCACCCAGGCTATTAGGCAGAGCTCCGAACTAGGCTCACTAGGGGAAGCTTGCCCCAGAAACATGCAGAGCCTGTCATCATCAGCCTCTCCCGACCCCTCCAGGCCCAGCTCTGACAAGGCTGCCATGGCAGCCCACTGAGGTCTTAGGAACAGGCCTCCTCACTCAGGCCACTTGACCTTTGCTCAGACCCCCTCTCTGCCTGGAGTGCTCATACCCCCACACATGCACCCTGTCTCTGTCTGGCCAGCTAGTGAATCTTCAAAGCATACACCAAACATCCCCTCCTTGTGGACACCACTGTCATCTGAATGTAGATTTACTCTGTGTCACACTGTTACAGCCCAGCCACATGCCTCTATGATATCATTTGTCACCTGTATCAGTGGTGTAAAAAATAATAATAATAACAAATGGAGCCACTTTAAAATGCAGCCAGAGCTGCGATCCCAAAGGCATTGCCTTGCATATCTCAAACCTTTGGAATGTCAAAACAGTGCAAAATAACCTTTGAACTGGGCCTAAAGCAACACTGCGTCCTAAACAACTGTTTGCAAGAATAACAAGAAAGCAGATATTATAACAACTGGACTGAGGACTTCCAGACTGAAAATTAAAAACATTCTTTAGAATTAGCATCACTGTGCTAGCTTATCTGCACCAGTAGAAATGCCTTCCTTCTATTGATGTCATTGTTCCCCTTTCCTTTCTCATAAATACCCCTTGCCTTTGTCTCCTCGTCCAAACGCTATTTGGGTTTTTGCCGGAATCAGTGGTTCCCCAATAGCTATTCTTTTTTTTATCTCAAATAAATGCTTGTTGCCTCTCACTTTGAAAGGCCTTTTATTTTTAGGTTAACAGTACTGTGCCCATCTCCTTCCCTAGACTAGAGGGTCCTTGAGAGAAGACATTGGGTCTCGGTATGGCAGAGACCCATTAAGAACTGCACTTGTGTGTTTGGTTTCTTCCACTGTTGCCAAATTTCCCTTCTATCCTTGGGAAGGAAGCCTGACTCATGAGAAAGGTAGAGATGGTCATTTTTGCTCCTCTAAGGAAGAAACTAGAATTTTCTATTTCTAATGTCCAGAGCTCTGCTGTCTGATACGGTAGCCACCCGTCACACGTGGTCTTCAGACAGCTGTATGTGTCTGACCTACCCCTCACCCATCACCTAGAACTTCTGTGCAGATGGCCAGAGCCGTCCCAGAATGCAGTGGACTTAAGGCAGTAAGTGCCCTGTGACTGGAGGCATTCCCCCTCAGGAGATACCTCCTCCTGAAAACCAGTGGCCACCGTCTAGTGTTCTCAGGGCCCTTGAGTGGGTCTTAAGCTGTCTTTCAGGCCTCGTTTCATTCAATAACATTTAGTGAGTGTCTGTCTGAGCCAGGCACTGAGTTAAGCCCCGGGGACGTGATGGTGAAAGACCAACTGTCCCCTGGGGGACAAAATCACTGCCATCACCACCACCCTGGGTGAGAACCACTGCTCCAGACCCTTGGTATCGGTGATCATGGTACTTTTGGAAAAGGCGGGTGGGAAAGAGCCATTTGTGTTGGGAGTGGAGGAGGGAAGCAGCAGTCTGGGATTGGGGGACACGGAAGAGGGCCAGAGGTGGGCAGTTTCACCGCCGGCTCTGGGGCCACGAGCCCTTGGAGACTGCTGCAAGGACCTGGGAGAAGCAGCGTTGGTTGCTGGGGGAAAGGGTCTCTCCTTTGGGGCAGCCTCAGAGAAGGCTGGTTGCTGGAGCAGAAGCATCGGCAGCAGAGCAAAGGCCAGGGCCCAGCAGGGGCACGCTCTGTGGGAAACGTAGGACAGCATCCAGGCGCAGAAGCAGGACTCTTGCCTCACTGAAATGGGAAGCCTTCCTGTGGGACTGTGCAAACTTTGGAGGTTCATGAACTGCCTAGGAAGGTGGGGTGGAGGATGAACCCCCAGAATATATATTGCCCGTCCAGCCATTTTGGGGGGAGGGTCTCTACCACATTCTAATTTAATTTGAGAATATTTTAAGGGACACTATTTCATCCCAAAGATGTGAAGCATTTATACCTGCAACTATCATCTCAATAGCTCTCTTTTCCTGCCTTCCTGGCACTTGGCACAGCACTTGGCATGTGGAAGTTAAACAAGTACAGATGAGGAAGGAAAGGAGGGAAGGGCAGTTGCCCTTGACTACACGCAATTGGGGAGAAAGTGCATGAAAACCGACACAGGAACCAGAATTATGAACTTGTAGAAGCTTCTACTTGGAAGGAATCAAAGGACCATCTGGTCAAAAGCTCAGCCCCACGCAGCAGTCCTACAGCAGGCTTACCGGGGTCGGTGCAATCACCTCCTGCCTCCCAGGGATCGCAGAGCTCCCTGCTTTTGAGGGGGGGCCCATCCTCTGTGGGACAGGCATGGCTGATTCAAAGTTCTTCTAATCCATGGAAAATATTAGAACTGAATAGAGAGTTTATCAACGTGACTGGAGACGAAGTACCATCAAAATTCACACCTCTCCTATATATTCAGCAATAGCCAATTAGAAATGTGATGGGGAAAATATTCCATTCACCATGGCCAACCTAGACTATAAAAGAATCGACTTAATGAGAAATGTCCAGGTCCTGTGTGAGGAACACAATAAACAAAACTTCGCTGAAGGACATAAAGGAGGCCTGAATAAATGGAGTGATATATCATGCCCCACGCTGGGAAGACTCAATAATGCAAAGGTGTCAATTCCTCCCAAATTACATCTATAAATTCAATGCATTCCCAATCAGAATCCTAAAGAGGTTTTTATAGAACTTGACAAGCTGATTTCAAAGCTCACCTGAAAGAGTAAACAAGCAAGAATAGCCAAGAACATTTTGAAAAAGAAGACAAATGAGATGAGACTTGACCTACCAGGTATTAAAACACACTATAAAGCTAGAGTAATTAAAGCAGGGTGGAGTTGATGGATCAAAGGGACAGAACAAAGAACGTAGAAAGCAAGCCATGGGGATTATGGGAATTTGGCGTAATACAAAAGTGGCACTCAGATTGGAGGGGGAAAGATGGACTAGCCAAGGTGTTTTTTAAAGTAGTGTGGGATGACTGTCTATCCACTTGGAAAATAAAATGCCAACTGTTGCTGTTTTATCGCATATGATGTCCAAAAGTAAATTCCAGAGCAAGTAATAATCGGAACTTTTTTACCAACTGTCAAAGTATTAGAAGGCAATAGACACCAATCTTTTTTCACCTTGGGGTGAGGAAGTCCTTTCTAAGCAAGACATGGAATCCGGAAACCATAAAGGAAAAGGCAGACGTATTTGACCATCTATAAATTAAACATGTCCCTATGCCACTAAGCTAAGAGGCAAATGAGATTCAAAGAAAATACTTACACATATGGAATAAATGAGGGGCTATTATCCTATAAATCAACAAGAAAAAGACAGCCTGAATTAAGAAAAATAGAGGAAGATAGCAGACAGGTTAGTGAGAGGAAAGCCAAGAACATGTGTGTTAGTGAGCAAGCCGTCACTGAGAGCAGCGCAGCTGGTCCCCCAGGGCTGGGGGCTGTGTAGAACACTCCAGAATCATTCCACAAGGGGCAAGGAAGCAGATATTTATCCGCTAAGCCCAGCTCTACTGGTTGAGTGTGGACTATTAACTCCCTCTCACTTGCAGTCCGTCTGGAACAGAGCTCATTTCTGTGGGCAGAGACAGCCCTCAGGCAGAGGCGGGCATCAAGTGGGAAGAGAAACTGTGTGCAGGTGACCTTCAGCGTGGGGCTGGAGGTCAAGGTATTAAATAGTATGAAATGATCGTTTATCCACTTGAAAAATAAAATAAGTGTTGTTGTTGTATTTCACCAGATGAGCCAAAGTAAACTCCTGAGAAATGAATAATCTGAACACTTTTTACCAACTGTCAAAATATTAGAAGGCAATAGAGACATGGAAACTCTCCCAAGCACTTAACATGGAACATCTCGTCCTTACATAAACCCTACAAGGCAACTATTATCCCCACTTTACAGTTGAGGAAATTGAGGCTCCAACAGGTTAAGTACCTGGCTCAAGATCCCACAATTAGGCAAGTGGAGCAGCTGGACCTCAGAGCAGCCTGCGTCCCATTCCTGTGGTCATGTCTGTGTGGTGACGAGGTGGCTGCAGACCAGGGTGGGGAAGGCGGTTATTTTAACATTTCGTGCCCAATCATTTCATCCTGCTCTTTGTTGTTGTTGTTATTTTTAACATTATTACTATGAGCATGAGTTCTTTCTATAATTTAGAAAAAGGTGCTTCCTTGTTGTTATTTTTTTGTGCTTTTTTTTTTTTTTTTTTTTTTTTTTTTGCTTTTTTCATTTTAGATCCTTAGCCTAGGATCTGGAAAAAAAAAAAAATGAGTGCTACATAAATGTAAGTCTCAGAGTTGTCACTGTTAGACAGTACTTCTAGAATACAATATATATTTTGTTCAGTAGCCATCTCAGCCACACACACACAAAAAAGAAAGAAAGGAAAAATAAAAAACTCAGTACATGAATTTAGGAAACATTTGCTGAGAGGCTATGAAGTACAGGGCAGAGTGCCAGATGCCCAGGGGATTCAGAGGTGCCATTTTTCATCCTTCAGGATCATGAGAAAGAAGAGAAATGAAGTACTGAGGAAAGAGAAACAGAAAGGGTGGTCAGGAACTGGGTGGGGTCCCTGGCCAGCAATAGGTTAAACCCTTGTCTTATGTCACTCCATCTTTCCCTACGTCACATCCCTCAGGTTGGTTTGTTAGAGTAAATTGTTGGGCAAGTTTGGGGATCAGGCTCCGGGCACGCTGAGTTGGGGATACTTAATTTGGATTTAGAGGGATACATGAACGTGATTCTTGGCCATATCCATGCCTAGGTTAATTATTACTAGCCATGGTGGTTATAAGAATCCCTTCCAGATATAGTTCCACCTCCCTCTGTACTGACTCACCCAGCATTGTGACCTAAAGGTGCAGGGCCAGAAGAAGTTGGAAGGGGTATGACTATGTCTTATGGTCCCTGGCAGAGAAGCAGGTGGGTAATGGAGGAGAAACAAAGCTCGATGTGTACAGAACCCATATCTACTCTGGAAAATTCTTCCAATCATCATATGTGTAATATTTGTAAGCAGACAATTTCATTTTTTTGAAAAAATCATTTTTGGAAAGCTTTTGAGTGTGGCTTTTGTCACTCGGCATGTGCTTTTGAGACTCCTCCATGTTGTTGCATGAGTCAGCAGTTCGTTTCTTTATGTTGCTGGGTATTATTCCAGTGTCTGAATGGACTACCTTTGTTTATTCATTCATCTATTGATGGATATTTTGATTATTTCCAAACACAGCTGTCATACATATTTGCATACAGGTTTTTGTGTGGACATGCTTTCGTTTCTCTTGGAGTGGGCTTGCTGATTCATAAGATAATTGTATGTTTAACTTCAAAAGAAATTGCCAAATTATTTTCCAAGGGGCTGACCCATTCTGTTTTTCCACCAGCAATGTATGAGAGTTCCAGGGATCCCACGTCCTCCTCAGCACATGGTATTGTCAGGTGGAATGTTTTTACAGTCCTTCCATACTCTTGCCCTTCTCTGTTGGTAAAAAGACTGCGATTGTTGCAGCTAAATGCTAGGTTGGAGGTGGTGGAGGGGTGGGCTCTCTGCTGGAGTTTGCTCAGTGCTTCTGCCCATCGCCCAGACTGCCTTCTATCTGTGGGGGGTCTTGTAAGGAGTTTCCCACTCCTCCCCAGAGGTAGCTGGCTTCTAATGATATTGGTATAGGCTCCCTGACCCAGAACTGGTTCCCACACCTCCCCCATGGCAGAGGGATTTTTTGCTCCTACCAGAAAAGATGGGTCTTGATCTGGGCCCTGGGAGTGACAGGTTTTGTTGGCCCTCTCCTAGTGACTTAGGGCTTTTGCTTCTTTAAGACAAGGGTCTAGAGTGGAAGGTGGGGTTTGGCACTTTTCCAGCAGCAGCAGCCAATCCCCGCCTACCCCTTCTTGGCTGAGGGGATCTCATTCCCATCTCTCTCCCTTATCCCACTCTTTTCTTCTGAGCACTCACTGTAGGTCCATAAATAAAAGCTGTTGGTATGTGCAAATGCTCCCAGCCATTCCAGACTGACGTGCCAGCACACACCTGGCTTCCAACAATGTGTTAACAACTTAGATTGCTTCTTACCCGCTCTGTGTGTCTTCCCCCTCCTTCCCTGAGCACTGGTGCAGGTGAACCAGTCTGAACATCTTGTCTCTCTTGGAGAGTCCTCCCTCCCTTCGAATTCAGGCTAGTTGGTTGCCCTGTGACCTCAGCGCATTGGCAAGATGAAGAAAGGTGGTGATTTTGTAGTATATCCAGGCTTTTCTCATTGTCAGTGCGGGAGCAACACTCTGCAGCTTTCTACATCCTGGACTGAAATCCTTCTTACTATGTTAAAACACTTCTGTCTTCTACCAGCTACCCACCACCATTCGCAAGCTAATACTATGTTTTAAGTTGGTCTTAACACTCCACTTCCAGGTACCAATTTTTGTTCAGGAATCTGTTTGTCCTATTATCTATTGCCACATAACAAACCAACTCAAAATGTGGTGGTTTAAAATTAAAGTGTACTGGGGCCAGCCCGGTGCCTCAGGCGGTTAGAGCTCCATGCTCCTAACTCCGAAGGCTGCCAGTTCGATTCCCATATGGGCCAGTGGGCTCTCAACCACAAGGTTGCCAGTTCAATTCCCGGAGTCCCGCAAGGGATGGTGGGCTCTGCCCCCTGAAACTAAGATTGAACACAGCACCTTGAGCTGAGCTGCCTCCCGGATGGCTCAGTTGGTTGGAGCACGTCCTCTCAACCACAAGGTTGCCAGTTTGACTCCTCGAGTTCCGCAAGGGATGGTGGGCAGCTCCCCCTGCAACTAAAATTGAACACGGCACCTTGAGCTGAGCTGCCGCTGAGCTCCTGGATGGCTCAGTTGGTTGGAGCATGTCCTCTCAACCACAAGGTTGCCAGTTCAATTCCTCGAGTCCCGCAAGGGATGGTGGGCTGTGCCCCCTGCAACTAGAAACGGCAACTGGACTTGGAGCTGAGCTGCGCCCTCCACAACTAAGACTGAAAGGACAACAACTTGAAGCTGACCTGCACCCTCCACAACTAAGATTGAAAGGACAACAACTTGACTTGGAAAAAAAGGCCTGAAGTACACACTGTTCCCCAATAAAGTCTTATTCCCCTTCCCCAATAAAATCTTATAAAAAAAAATTAAAGTGTACTATTTCTCAGCATTCCATGGGTTGCCTGGTCTCTGCAGGACTACGTTCTCCAAGAAACCCCACTTCCTTGCCTGGCAGATTAGCAGAAGCCATAACTTGAGTACTGGGAGTCAAGGTTCACTGGAGGGCCATCTTTTTTTTTTTTTTTTTTTTAAGATTTTATTGGGAAAGGAAACAGGACTTTATTGGGAAACAGCGTGCACTTCCAGGACTTTTTTTTTCCAAGTCAAGTTGTCGTTCCCTCAATCCCAGTCATGAAGGGTGCCATTCAGCCTCAAGTCCAGTTGCCGTTGCCAGCTGCAGGGGGCGCAGCCCACCATCCCTTGCGGGACTCAAGGAATTGAACTGGCAACCTTGTGGTTGAGAGCCTGTGCTCCAACCAACTGAGCCATCCAAGAGGCAGCTCAGCTCAAGGTGCCGTGTTCAATCTTAATTGCAGGGGGCGCTGCCCACCATCCCTTGCGGGACTCAAGGAGTTGAACTGGCAACCTTGTGGTGGGAGCCCACTGGCCCATGTGGCAATCGAACCAGCAGCCTTTGGAGTTAGAAGCATGGAGCTCCAACCGCCTGAGCCACTGGGCCGGCCCTGGAGGGCCATCTTTGGAGACCAGCTAACATCTTGGCTAACACTGAATACAAAAGGGGACCTTTCAACCAAAAAACGATTAGAACTGGTAAATGAATTTAGTAAAGTATCACAATACAAAATTAATATTCAGAAATCAGTTGCATTTGTATACACCAATAATAAACTATCAGAAGGAGAAATTAAGAAAACAGTCCCATTTACAATTGCTTCAAAAACTATGAAATACTTAGGAATAAATTTAACCAAAGAAGTAAAACACCTGCACTCAGAAAATTATTAGACACTGAAGAGAGAAATTAAAGAAGATACAAATAGATGGAAACACATACCATGTTCATGGATAGGAAGAAATAATACAGTTAAAATGTCAATACTGCCAAAGGCAACATACAGATTCAACTCAATTCCTATCAAACTACCAAGGACATTTTTCACAAAAATAGAACATATAATCCTAAAATTTATATGTAACCATAAAAAACCCCAGATAGCCTCAGCAAGCTTGAGAAATAAGAACAAAGTGAGAGGTATCACGATACCTGACATCAAATTATGCTACAAGCCTATAGTAATCAAAACAGCATGGTACTGGCATAAAAACAGACACATAGATCAATGAAACAGAATAGAGAGCCCAGAAATGAATTCATTCCTATGTGGTCATTTAATCTAGGACAACGGAAGCAAGAGTTTACATTGGGGTAAAGACAATCTATTCAATAAATGGTGCTGGGAAACTGGGACAGACACATGCAAAAACTGAAACTGTACCACCTCCTTACACCATATATAAAAATAAATTCAAAATGGCTTAAAGACTTAAATGTAAGATCTGAAACCATAAAACTCCTATCGGAAGAAAGTTTGCAGACATTACCCTTGGTAATATTTTTACTGATATATCCCCTCGGGCAAGGGAAGTAAGAGAAAAAAAAACATATGGGATTACATCAAACTAAAAAGTTTTTTCACAGCAAAAGAAACTATCAATGAAATAAAAAGGCATCCTACTGAATGGAAGAAGATATTTGTCAATGATATATCTGATAAGGGGTTAATATCCAAAATTTATAAAAAGCTCATTCAACTCAACACCAAAAAAACAAACAACCTAATTAAAAAATGGGCAGAGGACATGAAGAGACATTTTTCTGAAGAGGACATACAGATGGCAAACAGACATATGAAAAAATGCTCAACCTCACTAACCATCAGAGAAATGCAAATAAAAACCACAATGAGATACCACCTCACTCCAGTCAGAATCGCTATCATCAATAAATCAACAAACAACGAGTGCTGGCGCGGATGTGGAGAAAAGGGAATGCTTGTGCACTGTTGGTGGGAATGCAGATTGGTGCAGCCACTATGGAAAACAGTATGGAGGTATCTCAAAAAACTGGAAATTGAACTACCTTATGACCCAGCAATTCCACTCCTAGGTATCTATCCAGAGAAATCCAAAACACTAACTCGAAAAATGTATGCATCCCTATGTTTATTGCAGTGCTATATACAATAGCCAAGACATGGAAACAACCAAAATGCCCACTGGTAGACGACTGGATTAAGAAACTGTGGTACGTTTATACAAAGGAGTATTATGCAGCCATAAAGAAGAAAGAAATCATCATTTGCAACAACATGGATGGACCTAGAGAATATTATGTAAATTGAAATAAGTCAGATGGAGAAAGACAAATACCATATGATCTCACTTATATGTGGAATCTAAAGAATAGAATAAATGAACAGACTAATCAGAAACAGTATCAGAGATACAGAGGAAAAACTGAGGGTTGCTAGATGGGAGGGGGGGTAGGGATGAGGGAGAAGGTGAGGGGATTGGAAAGCACAATCAGTAACCACAATATAGCCACAGGGATATGAAGGACAGTGTGGGGAATATAATCAATAATGTTGTAAAGATTTTGTAGGGTATCCAATGGACACGTGTCTTATTAGGAGACCACTTCATGGACGGTATAGGTGCCTGACCTCTGCACTATACACCTGAAGCTGAAGCTGAATAATAATGAATGTCAATTATAATTTAATATATATATATATATATATATATATATATATATATATATATATATGTATATAGTCACAGGAAGTGGAGTACAGCATAAGGAATAGAGACAGTGGAAATGTAACGGCTATGTATTATACAATGTCAGAGGGGTAGTAGATTGGGGGAGGGGGTTATCACTTTGTGAGGGGTATAAATGTCTATTACATTGTTTTGTACACCTGAAACTAATTTTTAAAAAAAGATCTTTAAAAAAAGGGAGGTTGGGGGAACCTGTCACATATAAGTCTTAAATTTATCTAACTATAAATTTAGCAGAATAAAGGGGAGAATATTTTTGTGACAGGGGTGGGAGGGACTTATCAAATAAATCTTTAGCAGCACTAAATTACAAAGTAGAGAAAAAAATAAATCTTATTACACTAAAATATAAGATTTCTACCAACAAAGGACCCCATGAAAGAAGTTAGCATACAGATAGCTGAATGGAAGGAGATATTTGTAATATCTAAAACTGACAAGCAATTAATGTCTAGATATAAACTCCTGTAAGTCAACTATTAGGTTGGTGCAAAAGTAATTGTGGTTTTTTGCAATTATTTGTAACCTTTTAAACTGCAATTACTTTTGCACCAACCTAATAAAAAAGAGCACTGTAAATTCTAAAAAATTTGCAAAGGATATTAAAAAGCAATTTACAAACAGTAAGTCCCAAATGCCAAGGAGCATATGAAGAGGTGCTCAGGATGATTAGTAACCAGCAAAATGTAAAGTCAAACAGTGAGCTATCATTTTATACCTATTAACTGGGCAAATATTAAAAAGCTAGATAATGACAAGTGTGGCTGTCTATGTGTGAAGAATACAGGAAAACAAGAACCCTCACACATTGCAAGTAAGATGAGGATTGGTGCAGCCATTCTAAGCAGCGTCTGGAACTATTTAGGGATACATACCCATGAAGGAATTCCTGCATTTATAGGATATGCCTGTATCATCACAGTTGTTTAAGAAACTTCCCACAGGTCAGGGAGCTGAGTTGAGATGTTCACTGTAGCATCACTTGTGTGTGGGGGGGGTGGGGGGGGCGAGTGTCACACACACTTGGGGTTGTGCTTGGGGTGGTGGTGGTGATAGTATGGGAAGTTGGAAGCAACCCAAATGTCCATCACTGGGAGAACAACAAATTACAGTGGCTTCTTACCACAGAATGCTAAGCGAGAGTTAGAAGCTACAGAGGAAGGCTACATATAGCAATATGGATGAATATTAATTGTCCACTAACTTCTGTGTTGAAAGAAAGGGAATGAGATATGGCACACAGTACCATTTATTAAAAAAATAAAAATACATAGAGATGAAACAATGACATATTTTTGCAAGAACACATATAAAAAATACATATTAACACATGAGAAAGGTCATTACTGGAAGGAGAGGAATAAAAGTGGAGTATAGGGATAAAGGCTAATACAAAAACAAGTTGTTTTAATGTTACAAGACTTATATTATCTGACTTTCAGCCTTATAAACATACAGTAATCAAGACATCAGATGGAGAAATAGATCAATAGAACAGAATAGAGAATCCACAAATAAACCCACACATACACGGTGCACTGATATTTTTAAAATAAAAGTACAAGGGCAATTCAGTAGAGAAAAGAATAATTTAATATTTATGCAAAAAGTTAATTTGGATCCATAACTCAAAGCATGTAAAAAATTAACTATATGGATTGACCTAAATGTAAAACCAAAAACTATAAAATATAGGAAAAAACATAGTAAGAAAACATAAAAGGAAATCATTGTGACCTTGGGTCAGGCAAAGATTTCTTAGTTACAACACCAAAATATCAATCCATAAAAGAAATATTTGATGAATTGAGTTTCATCAAAATTAAGGTTTGCTCTTTGAAAGACTGAGAATGCAAAGAGATACTTGCAAATCATATATGTGATAAGGTGCTTGTATCCAAAATAAAGAGCTCTAAGAACTCAATAAGAGGGGGAAGATCCAAGATGGCAGAGTAGATAAACACTGTGCCTGCTTCCTTCTGTAAACAAATTAAAATTACAGCTAAATTATAGAACAATCAACCTGGAGAACCATCTGAATTCTGTCTGAACAGTAGTTTTATAACTAAGGATATAAAGAAGCCACGTCAAGACTGGCAAGAGGGGCGGAGACGCAGAACTAGCTAACCCCAAACCTCTGTGTGGCAGTTGAGAATCAGGAGAGATATCTTGGCCGTGGAGGTTCCCCCCAGAGGAGGGAGGGACCCCAGCCCCACACAAGTCTCCGCAGCCCAGAATACTCGTGCGGGGCAAAGGAGCCCCTACAACACCTGGCTGTGAAAAACAGTGGGGATTCTGATCATCTGTGTGGGATGAGATGGAAGGTGTTGGGAAACCCAGGCGTCCTCTTAAAGGGCCCATGCACAAACTTTCTCACTCCCAGGCACTCACCTTGGGCTCCAGCGAAGAGACAGTAACTCAGGGGTGTTTGAGACATACGACATACGTGGCTTCGAGCTGAGGGCCGGAGAACAATCACCATTTTCCCTGTGTGTGGTCCTTCTCCCATGCAGCCAGCAGGCAGGAACCATTTTTCCTGTGTTAAGCCCTCCCCCTACGCTTACGGCCAAACCTGAATCTGATTGGTCTGGTGAGCTCGGCAGTTCCACCCTGCTGACTCAGCTGGGACCCCACTCCACCCAACACCCCCAATGCTGAAGACACTTTTTCCAAGAGTGCACCCACATTGCACTCTTTCTTGGAAAACTATCAGAGTCTGACAGACCCGGGGCAGGCAGCAATTGGCCTCAATGTGCTCTGAGACCTTTTTTTTTAATGATTAAAATACAGTATTTTATTTTTAATTGGGGAATATTGGGGAACAGTGTATTTTTCCAGGACCCATCAGCTCCAAGTCAAGTCGTTGTTTTCAATCTAGTTGTGGAGGGCGTAGCTCACTGGCACATGTGGGAATCGAACCGGCGAGCTGGGTGTTATGAGCACTGTGTTCTAACCAACTGAGCCAATTGGCCGCCCTGCTCTGAGACTTTTGCTGAGAAGTTTCAGGTTAAGCACTGGCACCAAACCAGAATTTACACTAACCTGGTGACCACAACTCTTTCCACTCTTGTGAGTCCCTGAGACCCTGCCTCACCCAACTTGATTAGCACTTGAGGCTTTATCAGTGACTGAACCTTAAAGGAGCTGGCAGGTGGCAGCAGGCTCGGGGTGTCCTGACATTTTGTGGAGCTACCCCAGGCCTGGTACTGGTAGCAGACATCCTTCGTTAGAAGCATGACCTCTCCCATGCATCTCCAGGGTTAGCACAGGCAGCAAAAACCCACAGATCTCTTTGTAGCTCTTACCAAGTAGTCCTCAGCTGGTCACAGGCAGTAGATGATCTGGGCCTACATTGGAGCCCCTCACAAGAAGCCCCAGAACCAACATATTTGGAGGTTGGCTTCAGACCACAGCAGAACACCACCCATTTAGTCCCACAAGTGGTACACCCAAAGGGTGGTCTCAACAGGTACCAGAGCCCACTAGGGTGAATCCCACTTAGTGGGGTAAGCCTACCCCCACCCACAGCAGCCTGTAAGCTGTGGACATGGCAAAACTTCACAGCCAATCAGCCTGAGGGTCAATCCCAACCACTGGCATGCCAATAGCAACCAAACCTCAACTATAACAGGAGGGCACACACAACCCACACAAGGGACCCTCTTGGAGCACCTGGTACAGGTGACCAGGGAGACTGTGCCACTGGGCCCCACAGGAAACCTACTACACAAGGCCACCTGGCCAAGACTGGGGGACATAGCAGATCTACATAATACATAGAAACAAACAAAGAGAAGCAGCCAAACTGAGGAAACAAAGGAACACATCCCAAATGAAAGAGTAGGAGAAAAATCCAGAGAAAGAACTAATCAAAATGGAGACAAGCAGCCTACCAGATAGAGTTCAAAACAATGGTTATAACGATGCTCAAGGAACTTAGTGAGAACTTCAACAAACAGATTGCAAACATAAAAAAAAAAGACATAGAAACCATAAAAAAAAGAACCAGTCAGAAGTGAAGAATACAATAACTGAAATGAAGAATGTACTAGAAGGAATCACCAACAGACTAGATGAAGCAGAGGATCAAATCAGTGATTTGGAAGACAAGGTAGCAGAAAACACCCAATTGGAACAGCAAAAAGAATCCAAAAAAAATCAAGCATAACAACATTTGCATATTAGGGGCACCAGAAGAAGAAGAGCTAAAGCAAGGAATTGAGACCATATTTGAAGAAATAATGACTAAAAATTTTCCTAACATGGTGAAGAAAATAGACATACAAGTCCAGGAAGCACAGAGAGTCCCAAACAAGATGAACCCGAACAGGCCCACACCAAGGTACAGTATAATTAGAACGACAAAGGTTAAAGACAAAGAGAGAATCCTAAAAGCAGAAAGAGAAAGTCAACTAGTGACTTATGAGACTGTCAGCTGATTTCTCAACAGAAACTTTGCAGGCCAGAGGGATTGGCACAAAATGTTCAATGTGATGAAAAGTAAGGACCTACAACCAAGATTACTCTACCCAGCAAACCTATCATTTAGAATTGAAGGACAGATAAAGAACTTCCCAGACAAGAAAAAGCTAAAGGAGTTCATCACCACCAAACCAGTGTTACAAGGAATGTTAGAGGGACTTCTATAAGATGAAAAAAAATATATAAAAATTATGAATAATAAAAATAGCAATAGCTACATATTTATCAACAATTACTTTCAATGTAAATGGATTCAATGTTCCACTCAAAAGACACAGGAAGGCTGAATGGATAAGAAAACAAGAGCCTTATATATGCTGCCTACAAGAGACTCACTTCAGGTTGAAAGACACACATAAACTGAAACTGAAAAGATGGAAATAGGTATTCATGAAAATGGAAATGAAAAAAGCAAAACAAAAAGCTGGCGTAGCAATACTTACACCAGACAAAATAGGCTTTAAAACAAAGGCTATAAGAAGAGACAATGAAGGACCCAGTAATCTGACTTCAGGATATTTATCCAAAGAAACCCAAAAAGCTACTTCGAGGAGACATATGCATCCGTATGTTCATTGCAGCATTGTTTACAGAGGGCAAGATGTGGAGGCAGCCTGGGTGTCCACAGATGGAAGAATGGATAAAGAGGAGGTGGTACATATATATACAGTGGAATATTGCTCGGCCGGAGAAGGGAACGGGTTCTTGCCATCTGCAGTGGCATAGATGGATCTGGAGGGAATTGTGCTGAGTGGAGTGTCAGACAGATGCAATGAGATTTCACAATATGTGGAATCTAAAGTACAAAATAAACAAACAGAAACAAACTCATGATACAGAAAACATTTTGATAGTCGCCAGATGGGAAGGGGGTTGGGGGTGTGCGTGAAAAAGGGGAAGGGATTAAAAAGTACCAATTGGCTGTTAAAAAGTAGTTATGGGGATGTAGGGTACAGCATAAGGAGTATAGTCAATAACATTGTAATAACTATCTATGGTGTCAGATGGGTACTAGATTTGTTGGGGTGATAGATGGAAGCGGGGTTGGGGACAGGGTGAAAAACGTAAAGGGATTAAAAGGTACAAACTGGTAGTTACAAAATAGTCATGGGATGTAAAGTAAAGCACAGGGAATATAGTCAATAATATGATAATACATAGCATAGTGCTAGATGGGTACTAGTCAGGGGGATCACTTCTTAAATTACACAAATGTCTAACCACCATGCTTTACACCTGAAATTAATATAAAATAATATTGAATGTCAACTGTAATTCAAAAACTAATAAAGGGGGGGAAAGGTGAAGGGGAATAAGTGGTCCAAATTTCCAGGTATAAAACAAGTAAGTCATGGGGATGTAATGTACAGCATAGGGAATATAGTCAATAATATTGTGATAGCGTGGTACGGTGTCAGAAGGTTGTTGGACTTACCATGGTGATCACTTCTTTAGGTATGAAAATGTTGAATAACTATGGTGTAGACCTGAAACTAATATAACGTTGTATGTTAGCTATATTTTAATAAAAATCTTAAAAGAATAAAAAAATAAAAAAAATATGAAAACACTCAATTTTAAAAAAGTGGACAGGAAATTTGAACAGGCAATTTACCAGATTTACCAATGGCAAATAGTAAGCACATGAAAAGGTGTTTAATATCATCATTGATTAAGGAAATTCAAAATAAAACTACAATGAGACCACTACACACCAACGAAAACGACTAAAATTAAAAAGACTGACCCTACCAAGTATTGGTGTGTCTGTGAGAGTGGTGGGAACTGGAACTCCTACCCAAGGCTGGTGGGGATGTACAATGGTATGACCACTTTGGCAGTTTCCTAAGAAGTTAGAAACACACATCTACCATGTGACCTGGCCCAGCTACTCCTAGTTATTTATATACCCAAGAAAAATGAAAGCATCTATCCACGCAAAGACTTGTACGGGAAGTTCATAGCAGCTTAAAAACTGGGAACCACCCAATGTCCATTAACAAGTGAATAAACAAATTGTGATATGTATTATATCCAATACAATGTAATACTATCAAATAAGTTTTACTTAAGCCATGAAAGAACCATTGACACATGCAACGACCTGGCTCAACCTCAAAAAGTAATTATGCTGAGTGAAAGAAACCACAGCAAAGAGTATGTACTAAGCGATTTCCATTCACATAGAATTCTAGAAAATGCAATCTAATCTATGGTGATGGAAGCAGACCAATGGTTATCTGAGGAGGCAGATGGAAACTTTAGGGTGAGGGATAGTTCATGATCTTGATGGTGGTAATGGTTGCAGGGGGGCATACATATGTCAAAATGCATCCAATTGTACACTTTAAATATGTGCAGTTTATTGACGATCAATAATACCTCAATAGGTGTTTTTAACACAGATAGTCTCGCGACCAGGGTCACACAGCTGGAAGTGGCAGAGCACGATTCAAATGCATGTCTGCATTTGGATCCCGCGTACTTAACCCCTGAGCTCCCCATAACAAGGGCACCGAAGAAAGTGCTGGAAGGGAACAGCGGCCTAGCGCCCAAGTTAATGATTACAGGCGCAGCCCCTCCCCGGCCGCGCTCCCCGCCCCGGGGCGGCCCGAGCGCGGCCCCGCCCGACGGCCGCCCAGTGCACCCAGCGCCGAGCTCGCCCTCTCCGCCGCCACCTGCTGCTCGCCCGCGTCCGCACCGCGCCCCGACATGGTGAGGGGGGATCGCGCAGCGCGATCGCCGCAGAGCCGTTACGAACGGGCGCACAGTGGGGCCCCAGGAGAGGAAGGGGACAATGTGGGGTTCAGGCCAGGCCGGCTGCAAGGGCAGGGCTGGGTAGGGTGAAGCGGGAGCGAGAGGGAGGGTTCTTCCGAGCCCCTCTCAGACTAGCGCGCGCGGGATTCGGAGAATCGGGGTCTCCGCCCCGTTCCCACCCCAGGTTGTGCCCCAGGAGAAGCTGAGGCCGGGAGAGGGCGGTGGCAAGTCCAGGTAACAGCCAGGCTTGCCCGGGGTTCCCAGGCCCTCGCCCCCTCCGCGCCACAATGATTTGGGCGGGGCTTAGTGAACTCCCTATGGGAAGATGGGGCGGTGGGACCAAGGCCTGGGATGGTGAGGGACAGCATAGTGAGCCCGCAGATAATGACCCCTCGGTGGTACGGTTCTGTTCTGTATTGAGGGTGGGGGTCAACCTGTGTGTGCGCGCGCGCCCGCGGCGGGGAGTGAATCTGTGTGTTGTCTGTGTGCCTGTTTATCGCACTTCTGGGCACCGGCTGGCTAAGCCCTCTGTGCACCCTGTGCTGTCCCCAGCCTCCGAGCCAGCTCCTGGCGCCTAGTTTGAGGCCTGCGCCCAGCAGTGGGGACGTGATTGCTCAGGATCAGCCGTCCTCCAGGCTAAGTTGCCCCTGAAGAGGGTTTAAGGCCCTGTGCTTCAACACCGCACACACCCGCCCTCAGCCAGAGAGGTGAAAGTGAGCCCTGGGGGCAGCTGGGGAGGTAGGCTAGACCCGGGGAAGCTTGACCTAACAGCCCATTTCTGGCCCAAAAGCATTAGGAGCAGTCCAGACTGCAGTGCTATCTGGGAAGGCATTTTGAAGGCTGTAGCTTAGAGGGAGAAGAGGTGGTGAGTGAGGCTGGCTGTCAGGTGCCCTGAGGCCCCGAGATGCAGGGCGTGGGTAATCAGTAACCTCTCCATGCACACCCCCAGAGATCAAGGCCAGGCAGGCCTGACCTGTGACTTACTAAGCAAACACCACCCCTGCCCCCTCTCTGATCCTAGATCTCAGAGGGGCTTGTCAGTTCATCCCCAGGCAGAGAGACCTGGGGGGTTCCAGAAGATTCTAAAGAGAAAGGGTGGCTTCTCAGGAGCTCACCAGTACCCACCCACTCCTTTCCGAACCAAAGGACTAAACAGTGGGCTCTGTTCCTTGGCTGACATCTGGTCATCTGTTGCCTGGATACGTGGAGCAGGCTTATCAGCCACTGAGAAAAGGCCAGCTCTGGAATGGAGATGGGGTTGGGCGTGTGACACAGATCTCTATTGACATCTCTAGCCTTTGAGAGCCTAGGAAAGGAGACAGACCAAGTCAGATCTTCCAGAGAGAACACACGTTTTCAGGAAGGAGAAAAAGATTGACTTGTCAGAATGCTGCAATGCTTTTCCAATTCTACCCAAACCTGCAAGGCCCATATGCCTACTTGTCCCAGGAAGTCTCCTTTTAAAAATGCAGATAACATTCCCTTACTGAAGTGTCCCGTGAGCTCCTCTTGCTGATGCGAAGTGGAATTTCTTATCCCCTTTTACCATGAAGCCAAGGGAGACAAGTGCCCTGGGCCACCTGGCTGCAGCATGGCAGAACTGGGTTTGAACCAGATCTGGCCACTCAACCCATGGCACCCAGTCTGTGGGCTGCCTCATAAAAGCTTTAAAATTAACCTCCTTCTTGTCTCCCCAGACCTCGATTCATCTTCAACGGAGTACTTCACAGTTTCTGTCCGTGGGTAGTTCTATTTCAGGAGCCTCATTCTGGCAACCCTTAAGTACCTCCACTTGGATCCTCCCAGAGGATGGGACTGACTTTTGCTTCCTTCTGTTCTCTGATGGTTCCTCTTATGGCCTGAATTGTGCCAATTTGGACTACCCTGAGGGCACTTTGCACAATAGGTAAAAAAATAGATGGGGCACTACTTTGCCAGTCACCCTTGGCCAAGTTGCTTCCACTTTTAACAGAGCTCTGTGGCTTGGGCTTCCCAGGCTGACAGGAAAGGTGGAAGTCTGAGAAGCCTAAGTCTGGCATCTGGGAACCAGAGGCTGCATGGGAGCACCATGGAGTACCCACCGGGAGGTAGTGCCAGGGGCTGTCAACTGCAGTGTGGCTAAGAGTCGACTGGAACGTGTTTGAAGTGCTGGGTGCTTTGCTGGTCCCCACGAGGAGGCACAGACGCACTTTGAGAACAGTGCCTGTGCTCTCACTGACGAGGGGTGAGAGCAGTGGTCATTCCCCGCCCACCCCCGCCCCGGCTTCAGCTCACTTCAATACACCTGACCGTGAGTGGCGGTAGGGACACAGGAGTGGACTGCATAAGGTCCCTAACAGGAAAGGAAGGTTGGACAGTCAGGGGTACTCTTTCTGAAAGGTTGTGCTTTAATACATATTTAATACATACACAGCTGGGCTTGGTTTTACTTTTATTGCATTCATGTAAGAGAACTAGCTTTTGGGGAGAGAGGGCTCTGTAAGGCTTTGGGGGCAGCGGTGGGGGAGGACTGCTTCTCAGTCCTGATGAGGTGCATTACACCTCAGGATTTTGTTCTTTTGAGTGGAATGTAAAATCTCAGAACCTATCAGTGCATGAGCCAGGGCAGGGCGCCACCCTCCACACCTCCCAGTCTATAGCTTTGGGCCAGCTGCCCTTTGACTGTCACCCAGTCCAGAGGAGCCAGTGGCAGCTGGCTCAATTCCCCGAAAGGTCTGGGGCCCTCTTTTTTGTCCTGTACTAAGAAGTGCCCTTGGGCTTCTGTTTTTTCCCTCTCCTAGGCTGGCAAAGCACACAGGCTAAGTGCTGAGGAGAGGGACCAGCTGCTGCCAAACCTGAGGGCTGTGGGGTGGAACGAGGTGGAAGGCCGAGACGCCATCTTCAAGCAGTTCCATTTCAAAGACTTTAACAGGGTATGGCACCGGGGCGGGGGGGTGGGGGGGCAGTTTTCTGAGACTGGGCCTGAGGGGCTTCCATTCTAGAACTTGTTCTCTCCCTTAAAGTCCTGTTAGCCAAGACACTCAGACGCTACGCTAACCCAGCTTTCTCTGGACGTGTCATCCTTGGGGACTGGAGAGAAGAGATGGGTCTTGGGTTCTCCACACCTGGAACTTTGAGAAACAATCCTTAGAGACAGCTCGACTAGGAAGCAGATGTACTTCTGAAGACATTTTAGTAGATAGTGAAAAGACTGACCTAGACTAAACCTGTCTGGTGTTTCCACTTTGTTAGTGATGGCAGTAACAGGATTTTCTTCCTACTCCAGAAATCCTCCTCAAACTCCAGCCCCAGAACCAGTGGCAGGAGGCCAGGCGGAATGCGCAAAGCTAGAGGAGTCTCCTTACAGGATGTCTGTCCATCCTCCTGCATCAAGGCTTTCCACTGGCCATAAAAAGGTATCCACCCGTCTCTCTCAAAACACTAACCTGGGTCTCATTTCACTAAATAGGCTTTTGGCTTCATGACAAGAGTGGCCCTGCAGGCTGAGAAACTGGACCACCATCCCGAATGGTTTAACGTGTACAACAAGGTGAGTGAGCTGTGCCCATTGGGCTGGGCTCCGTCCAAGTTGTGAGAATGCCACCCCTTCCTTGGGTTTCCCTTGGGCCCTCCTCACCTGTGGGCTGACTGTCCACTCTTCCTGCTCCATTCATCTCCTTCCTGCAATCAACATAAACACCCTTGGAAAATATTAGGTCTCACGTAAAAAAAAAAAATGCAAATTAAAACATTGTGAGATAAATTGTAGTTAAACATTAAGTAGACGTCAAGAAGGCAAAACCCAAGGAAGGAAAGGCCTTGGGAATCAGACATATTCATCGTTACTAGCTCTACATGATTTAACTCTTTCTGGATGTATAGAACGAAAAAGTAATAAAACTGAACAGAGAATAGCCACGTACAGCAAACAAGTCAGATTGTCTGCTGGATCAACTGAAACAACCATTAAATGCCTGCCGTGTGCCAAGAGCTATCCTGGACTCTGTAAAAACATTAAGGCTGGATAAGGTGATTTGTAAATGGACAGTGTTTAGGAGTTGGAGTTTGTTTTGGTCTCGCTTTTCGCTTTTGGATTGCTTTTAATATTTGGGTATTTCATTTGCCCTATAGCTGAAGTCACCATCGTTTTTGGAGATGTAGTAGAAGACTGTTTGGCACTGTTGTTATGAAAACATGTCTGGAAGGCAGCCCCTCGGGGAGATTGTAGTGACTGGCTATTACAGGCATACCTCAGAGACCACCACAATAAAACCAGTCCCGCAGTACAGCCAGTCACACATATTTTTTGGTTTCCCCGCGCATGGTATGTTTACATGGTGCTATAATACTTTAATGAGAGAATATTGCTAAAAAGTGCTATCATCTGAGCCTTAGTGAGTCGTGCCTTTTTGCTAGTGGAGGGTCTTACTTTCAATTGCACTATGTGCACAGTGCAATGAAATGAGGTGTGCCTGTATCCCGGAGCCCTGGGTGTGGCTGCGCCCAGCGGCTGGTGCCTGTCCTGCTTGCAGGTTGGTTACGTCGGTGGAACCAGCTGGCCCCGAGCCTCCGCTTCTCTTTCAGGTCCACATCACCCTGAGCACCCACGAATGTGCAGGCCTTTCAGAACGGGACATAAACCTGGCCAGCTTCATTGAGCAAGTAGCCGTGTCCATGACATAGACCCAGCCTGTCCTCTTTGAATTCTTCAAGGAAAGGGGTGACTGAACTGGAAACCCAGAGAGGGAGCAGGGAAAGCCCCCAAATGCTGCTGCAGTCAAAATGGCCAAGTCCACCCTGCTGCCTCCATTAAGGGGTGAGTCCTTGCTGTGGAAAGAGATGCCAGCGTCACTGCCAACACCAGGAATGGACACCTTTTCCCCGCACCACACTCTCCATCCTTGGGGCTCTGTTAAATGTACACTAATTTGAAGATCTTCTTCTTTCCCAGCAACAGTGAATGATTTCCTTCCCAGGCTGTGTCTTGCTGCTTTTCTGTTTCCCAAGAAGCTGTGATAGAAGCTGTGTCTAAGACAAGACAAAATCTTATCTTAGACACCAGAACCCTAAAGCCAACCCCATCCTGTGATAAACATTTGTGCTTTTATTCCTCAAATAAAACTGTTTCCTTGGCTTTGGGCTCTAGAATCTTCTTTTCCACTGGCCAATCCAAATTGGAGTCAACAGGCATTTAAAGCACTCATTTAAAACACTTAACTCTGCGAGGCACTAGGGGGAAAAGGGACCAGACCACCCGCCTTCAAGGAGTACATTATCATCTAGCGGAATTAAAGAGGAAAACGCTTAACTATTACTAGGCAGGATGAACTGACGCTCGATGCAAGGATGAGAGATGAGCTAAGAGAACAGGACGTGATTAAGAAGGGTGAACCTGGAGGCTTCATTTGACTTGTGCCTCAAAGACCTGAAAAGCGTTCGAGGCACAGATGGCTGAGGGGGCCCGATGGACACAGATAAAAGTGTGCAGGGCACCTGTGTTACATGCATGGTGAGACCCACGACCAGGATGGCAGCCTGGGACCATATTACCTTCTTGGTCTACATCAGGTGGGGCGATTTCTAATCCTGATGGTTTGTGCACTCACAAACTTAGCCAGTCTCCAGGTTTGCCTGCTTTTACACTGTAAGGGTGACGACGGGCTATTTACCATCCGAGCAGTTGAGGCGATTCGCGGATCGGTCCTCCAACCCAGTAACTCTGGAGAACAGAATATTCCCACTGACGTGCCAAGGCTGGGAGAAGGGGACACGGAGAGCAGTCATCTCTCCCCCGGGTGCATGCCAGATAGCATTCCAGGTATGCCATTATGCAAGAGTGCTCACTTACGACCCCTCATCTGTAGCTGCCCGGCCACTAAGCTGACTTGCAAATGCCAGGGGCACTTGGCATCTGGCAATGTCATACCCCAGTCACCCTGCATGAGTTGGTCCTGTAACCAAGGCCAGAAAAGGGGCAGACGTTGGTGGCTGAGAAATAAGCATATTGTTTGTAGTTAAGAGGGACTAGAGCAGGACCCCTTCCACCCTACCTGCTAGTTAGGATTGTCACCACCTATGTGAGGAGCAAGTTCTCAGGAAGGCTGAATATGAAAACCAACAAGATTCAGAGTGCTGCCCCATCTGCTCCACTTCTGACTTCAATTTTCCTAAATGTGCTTTTGACCTGATGACTGTTTTAGGGCACAGAAGCCACCGGACATGGAAGTATGGACTATGTGTTATGTAACTGTTTACTCTCGTGGATCAAGGGTTGAAAAAGGCCAACCTAGAGGGCACTACAGTTATATGAAGCAACTTTACGTGGGACAGAGACACAAGCCACACTTTTTAGAAATGAATGTTTATTCTAAAATTAATTCAAACAATTGAAATTATAGGGGATATTGAGAGATTATGAAAAAAGACGAAAGCACAAGAAAAATGAAAGCAATTAAGACTCCAAGAAAAGGCTCTCTAACACCTGACTTGCTTACCCAGGCTCTAGCTGGTGGCTATCAAATTAGGCTTCCATCTTTACTTCTGTTGCTACGGGGTCTAGCTCTAAGTGGTCTGTCGCTGCCAAGAACCCACAGAGAAGGTAAAGGGGCTCACAGCGGTAAGGAGCACATATAAGCATCCAGACACCATTTATTGGATGGGCCAGGCCTCCTAACCAAGCATATCCTGGCCCCTCTTTCTCTAGGGTTTATCCCAAAGCAAGTAGTGCTCAGGAAACTAAGTCATTTGGCAGAAAACCATAGCAAAGACTGCATTTTTCAGGTTGATTCTGGCAAGTCTGAATGGGCTGCAAGCGAGAATGAAAAGCTTGGTTACCTGAAGGACAGCCTTTGGAACCTGAATAACCCTTTGGGAAGACTCCTCACTTCTTAAGTCATAATGGAACAAGACAAAGGCAGTAACAGGTGCGAAGATGCTCTGAGAGGTTCTATCAGGTCCCAAAACAAGTGCAGGGTTTGAAGTCAGTGCCCTTTGGTTAGAGCCACACTGCCCAGCTGGCTGGAAACTACCACAGATGGCTCAATCATCACTAAGGTGGAAGCAGAAATGGAGGATGAAGATGACAGAAAACATAAGGCAGGGCCCTGCCCCTGGGGAACTAAAGACCTGAGTTCCAGACCTCCTTAAAACAGGTGTGACATCAGTGGTGGTGGAGCTACAAAAGCGCTGGGAATTGGGCAGGAGACAGGCTCACCCACTCCTGTCCCACTATTGGCCCTAAGAGCAGTGGTCACACACAACCATTTCACCACAAGGGGGCGATCTCTCACCAGCAGCCAGTTCAAGAGCTGCCAGCACCCCATTTGGGATCGCACGTGTGGGCCTAAATAATCAAATGAATGCAACCATCCACAACTATTAAGATTTGGGACATTTAATTACTTAATTGCTTTTTAAGATATTATTGCTGCAATTAGGAAGGGAGCATTGAGATGGGAATGGGGTAGTTAAAGACAGAAAAGATTTAAAGGAGGCAAGTACCATTTTCCAAGTATAAAACTGGTAATATTAAAAGTGACACGGCAGTATATTCACGTGACTACTTACTTCTAATGCAGAAACAAGACAGTACAGGTTTTGCAGAGGCCAATGGGACACCTGCTAACATGATATCATTAAGATATTCAGCCCACCTCTGCCAGACTGGGTGTTACTACGTGCAGACACACACAGAATGGAAAGCTCACAAATGTTAGGTCAAACTAAGGCTCATGATCATAAATTAAAGTGGCTACAGTAGGTCCCTTTGAAAACCAGTCCCCACCACCACCAACCGGCAGCAATGTTGTTACAGCACAGGGGAAGGTCCTGGGCAACGCTGGAAGCAACAGAACACTGTAGGACACACGCTTCTCCACTTTAGCAGCTGACAAACCACAGTGGTGCCTGCTGGGTGGTTCTGGGTCTCTAGACTTCCTCCAACATAATGACTGCACTGGAGACGCAAGAGACAATCCATGCACAGCTCTGACCACAGCCCCCCTCAGGAGGTGCCCACCAGTTAAGCAGCTGGAGGGAACATATAACTCCCATGCCCAAAGGCTCTCAGCCTCCCCCTGTAACACACACACACACATACCAACCACTCTTGGAACCCACAACTGACAGGAGTAAACACACACACACATACACACACACCAGCCCTGCAATGACATGGCCAGTCACAGTTTTATGTAGCAAATACAGTGCTAAGAAACATTTCAGACAAAAGTGGTTAAGGAGCTTCGGGAAAAATCTGGTCGTCTTGGCTCTCCCAGCCCCCACCATACCCAGTGAGGGAGGCGAGAGGATACCAGCCTGAAGAGGCTTAATATTCAGGAGTCCCTGAGAAGGGTAATGGAACAGAGGCGTTTCTCCTGACTTACCCTAAGTATCCCCCTACTCAAATAAAAACCTCAGGGGCTGATCCCCTGGGCCTGGGTCAGGAATAGCCCCCCACTGCTCCCTGCGGAGGAAAAAGGCACACGCAGGATATGTCGTCATCAGGGCAGGACAGCGGCTCAACCTAGATCTGGGCCCCACGCGGGGAGAAGAGGGTCGGGAGTGGGCGCAGGGTTTGGTCTTGTCCCTGCACCACCCTGAGCAACTAGTCTTATGCAGAAAACCCAGGCCCTGGCCTCTGACTGAAACTTACCATCATGTTTCCCATTCCAAAATGTTTCTCTCATCCTAGCCAGGGCTGAGAAGCATCCAGTACCTGAGGCTAAATTGCCATAGTACCTTTGGGAGTTGAATAAAGGGGGGAGAGGCAGGAAGAACACACTCATGGAGAGAGAAAATTTTCCTTGCCTTGGGAGCTCTCTCACACCCTCCTTGCACCACTTAGGGTAAATCAAGGCAACTTGTGAAGGTGCTTTGAGTGGTTCCTTCAAGCAAACATATTTTCATACATGCTGGCTTAAAGCAGTGTGGGAAGGGAGGACCACCACCAACTTTTGGTGACAACTTTTTGAATCTGGGTGCTCATCCTACTCTGATACTCAGAAAAGTATAGTAAGAGGCTCTGGTTTCTGGTATCACCAGCCCAGGCGAGGGCTCAGTGTGCTCTGAATACTAGGGCCAGAAAGTCCTAGATCCTCTGGGAATCGCATTCCCTTCTGGTCCATGGTAACAATTATGCTCCAAGGGGAGCATAATTTCAAATAAGAATCCCCAAAGACGGTGGCAGCCAAGAATCAAATGGGGACTGTATGCAAGAAGAGGACAGTGGACCCCTCCACACCCGGCCTTGGTAAACAGACCACTCTACTCCTGCATAAGAGCAACAACGGCCTGGTCAATCTGTGTCCTGGAAAAGTCAAACAAACTGCAACAAAAGTGACCCTAAGAGAGACTACTAACCTACTCAAAGAGCAAGGGGCTGAAAAAGCCTCCTGCTTAGAGTATATCTAACACCCACCCAGGGAAACTTGTTACATGAATGCTTCCTATCTGATCAGCCAATCTGCCTGAGACAACAAAGAAAACCTTTTTCTATTTCATAAACTGTGTCCCAGCTTCCCTAAGGAATCAGGACAGGTCAGAGCTGCCACACAAGGATTAAGTGAAGTTGAAAGCTAGAGAGGTTAGAGAAGGAAATGGTTAAAACAATTCCTAGGATAACATTTAGAACAAGGGCAAAATAATAACGTAATGGAATCCTTCGGGGTCTTCGTACTGAAAACCACAAAAGGATGGTGAAAGGAGGAACGACAATCCTGAGGACCGAGTTGTCCTGTGGTCTGTCTCATCGTGCTCCGTGGAGCAAGACCAGATGCTGAAACTGTGGATGGCCTGTTCCACACTCCGAGAACCTTCTGAAGGCCAGAAGCCCCTCGGGGCTACAAAAGGTCCGGGCTCAGCGGGGTTTTGGAGAACCATTCATCTGGCTGCCCTGAGGTACACTGTCTGTGCTGAAAAGGCTGTCCAAGAAGACCGAGGACAATTCTGCGACCTGGTTCCTGTCGACGGTGGTCTGGGCCATGCCGTAGATAGCACCCTACAAATCCAGTCAAAGAATCGGTATTAGTGACGAGGGGTACAGGAGTGGAAATGACCTCCCTCTGCCCTGTCCTTGCCCTCCACGTGTCTTCCTCTCCTCCACTCCACTCCCACCCCAGGCTCCATTCTATCAGAAGGAGAGCTGACGTGGTCAGTTTTTCACAGGTACTTGCCAGTCTGCCTTTCTGCCCAAAGGAACTATCCTCTGGGATTTGCTGTAGGAAATTCCAGCAAAAACAGGTTTATTGCCTTTACTGTGTCAAATTTTTCTTTTCAAATAGACACTACTACTGCCTGGCCCTGTGGAGCACTTTCAAATTTACAAGATGCTTCATATATATAGTATATCTGATTCCAGACTAAAAAACTCTAGGAATGGGTGAGGCAGAGATCGTCCGCTCTAATTCACTAAGGAAACAGATTTGTGGCGAAGGGGCAGAGGCAGGAACAGACTCAGGGCCATCTGATTCTTTCAAATTGCCCCTCCCAACAACACTTAAACTTCCACAGGAAGGAAAAGCCCCACATGTGCCTACCATCCCTGTGGTCTTTGCTTTAGGGTTCTTCATGATCTGAGTGACAGATTCCCGGACGTCCTTTAGGAACTGTATGGCTACTCGCTTCCGGGTATGTACTAACGTGACGCAGAAGTGAATACTATGGGAGAAGAGAGAGACAAAGAGAGGTGAACCTTGGAAGAAGAAGAAAAAAAACCCCAAAATAAAGCAGCTCCAAACACAGGAATTCATCGGCTGCTTTTTCATGTTATTGTGACAAATACGTCATCTACGCTGTACCCAACCCTGGGAATCAAGGCTCTCAAATACACGGGTTGTGAAGCATGGGCTGGCAAAGGGCGTCTCGGCGTGATCGAGAACCCTCCTGACAGAAGGAGAACAACTGGCTGCTCTGTCCCACCCCTCCCCTCCAAAACTGTCCACCCCAAGTACTTCACCCATGTGACCACCAGCGGGATGCTTTTATCTTAGACGACAAACCCTCATGGGGATAAGGCCATCGGGGGCTTGAAGGATGTCAGAGCGAAAAAGAAACCCTCATTTCCCTTGGGGTAGATTGGGGTACAGAGGGATTGTGAAGAAAAAACTGTCCAGATGGGATTGCCAATGGTGCCAACACATGAAGGACACTGAAGAGACCTCTTCTATTGGGGTCGAGTGTTTATTTAAAGGCATCGTGGAATATCAGGTGAGAAAAGCATACTGAAGAAGACAGTAGCAGGCCTGAATGACCAGAAGCCCTCTAGAAGGTTTTAAGCTAAATGTCACTCCGGTAACGAGCCGGTTTATAAGACCAATCTGATGACGGGACAGACGGATCGGAGAGTACGGAGCCTAGAAAGATAGTGGAGATGGGGGAGCGGGGGGGTGGGGGGTGCAGAGGGTCTTATGACCGACCCCTGATCTCAAGAGGCTGCCACCTAATTTTGCCCGAGTTTAAAGCTAATGGTCCTGCTTTGATATTGAGTAACTCCAAGGCAGAAATCTTATAGCTACTATAGTTGCCACTATAGTGCTGGGATCGAGCAATCAATCACCATACTCGGTCACCTTGTTATCCGAGTTCTTCAAAAGTCATGGACAAAGGAAGGGAAAGATGCTTTTGCAAGCTTACCTGGATGGGAACTGCAGCTGGTTCAAGTTCCACCCCTTTGCAGTCATCAGGTTAAATAGTCGGTAGATGTCAAAATCATGGGAGCCCAGAGCAATGACTGACACTTGAGGATCCCCAAAAACAAAGATGCCTTTGATATTTTCCAGTCTTAAAACAAACAAGAAAAGGAACAAAAAGGAAATTCAGACATAGCTATTCCTCTGATCATGAATTCTCGTTGATCAACCAATGTCTCCCTTGTAATACAATCTGATCTTTTGGGGCTTTAGTGCTTTCATCTTCTAAAATGAGGTGGCTAGAGTGAGATCGGTGGTTCCTAAACATTACAAATATTCAAAGGCCCAAACCCCATGTAGACTCAATGACTCAGAATCACTGCTTCCTAACCTGTCTGCCCAACTCCAAATTATGATTTGACATGGAGGGGCACCTGAGGCATAAAAGATGTACTTTAAACAGAAAATACTGTAAAAATAATCCCTCCATCCTTTTTTTAAAAAAAAGCCATATAGGAAATCCCTAAAGTGAGAAATGGTACAGCAGTTCTCAACAGATGGGAATATCAGAACTATATTTCAAATGAGACATGCCCATGGTCACTTCCATTCACCTTCCATTCACCTTCCACCTTCCATTCACCTCATATTTCAAATGAGACATGCCTTTTTCAAATGAGACATGCCCATGGTCACTTCCATTCACCTTCAAGATTCTGAAAAAGCCTCCCCACTACTGGTGACACACAGAGAAACAAGTGGGTAATACGTGAATAGATAAGCTAGACAAAGCACGCAGCCCAGTTCTAGCCTTGTCATAAGGAGATTTCATCACCCCCACCCCCAATTCTTTTCTTGTTTCAGTGATGCTCCAAGTGTGATTCCTAGACTGACAGCATCAGTATGCACTGGGAGCACCCCAGAAATGCAAACCCCCAGACCCCCACTCCAGATCTACTGCATCAGAATTCTAGGAGTGGGGCCCAGCAATCAGCATTTTAACGAGCCCTCGAGGTGATCAGGACGCACGGTCAAGTTTGAGAACCACTGTCCTAACCATTGAACTGTGTGTTAGCACTTGGTAAGAGCTGCCAGTTGTTAAGACATCCTTGCAGACACGATGGCCTACAGGTGAAGGCCCGATGAGACCCTCCAAGTCACAGCAGAGCAAGGGCATTTATCCTCCCAGGCCAGCACCACAGTCCTAACCTGCTGCCCTAGGCCCCTGGTCTCTCAGGAGACAGCAAATGGGCTGTGGCTACGGGTGCTGGGCCGGGCAGGTGCCCTGAGCCCACCAGCAGACAAAGCAAGAGACAAGGCAGAATCCCAATCTCCCACACATACTCGGACTTGAGGAAGCGAGCAGTTTTGATGATCTGTTTGGTAGCTTCAACATAGCCGCTCTCACCGAAGTGCATCAGGGCGGCCCAGCAGGCTGCACTAATGCCACCGGGCCGTGAGCCCGCGATGGTCGGGGAAGCGTAGATGCCACCCTGCCAGTCTGGATCGACGAAGAACTGATAGCTCCTGTACTTCTTGTCACTGTACAACACCACGGAGGAGCCTTTGGGGGCGTAGCCATACTGGGGGGAAGAGGCAGACAGGTGAGTGTCCTGGCCCGAAACGCGCATCGTGCAAATTTCTCCTTCACGTGTCAGTTTCTCTATGACATGTTCCCCACTCACATTAAAAATTCACTCTTAGAATGTTAAATAAAGGCTAGAGGGAACTGACGGGATGATTCTGTTTCAGGGATGAGGAGTCTGAGGCCCAGGAAGAAGAGTGCCTACTTCTCCAGTTAATCGGTTTCCCTCCCCTCTCACCTAGCGTGTGGTTTTCCTGATTTAAAACATTAAGGGAGGGGTATCTGTCAGGATGGAAGCAAAGATAAATTTCCACTGGAAGCCAGGAAAGGATGGAATTCAAGCCACTTGGAACAACTAAAATCACGATCTGACTCCCTTCTCATCTTTTTCTGCTTAGTGTTAGACCTCCGTTTTAAGAACATTATGGTGCTCAGAATCTAGAAGCTACTTACTCCAGCTTTAAAATAAACTGACGTAGACTTTGCCTCAGTCCACAGCAGGTGACAGGCATGGACATTTCAAACATTACAGGCCGAGCATTCCTGAATTAAGTTCTTCCCTTTTTCAAAAGGAATCTCCTCTCCTGCCATTTGGGTGCAGGAGCCCCCATCGCATCGGGGCTGCAACATTAACATACCTCCTCTCTCAGGAATACCAGTATCAACCTCACCTCCACCCTCCCCCAAATAATCTCAAGGCTTTGGGGAACTCATTTTTATAAGGGTCACTATACTAGCAGGTCCCAGTTACATACAGAAATTCTCTCAGCCATAAGACACAAAGATAACAGGTTCCTTTCCACTATTGCTTGGCACCTATATCATTACACCTTGTCACCTCAATCAGCCGCCCTGGTGAGAACAAAGAGCCAGACTTAACTTTACATTTTAAGGGGAAGCTAATGCTTTAATCAATTTATTTTGCTGATAATCGTCAAAATAATCCACTGTCTACTTTGATTAACATTTGGCCTCTTCCTTAGCTCACCTTGTGGGTGTCCGCTGAAATGCTGGTCACACCTTTCACCCGGAAGTCAAATGGCTGCTCCAGTGGGTACCCTGCTTTCTCCATGAAGACGATGAGGAAGCCCCCCAGACAAGCGTCTACATGAAGAGGTATTTTGTATCTGACAGCCAGCTAGTTCCAAAAAATAAAGACCATGGGAAATTTCATTTGTAGCCCTAGAACAAGAACTTCACAAGGCATGGTCGGGAAGGTGGGCTGTAACCACCAGGCCATTACGTACTATGTCTCCCATGTTTTAAAAAACAGGCTATTTTCGACATTCCTAATAAAAAAAGCTCATCTTTCAAATGTACTCAGCCCTCACAATAATTCATCTGAAATGTGGGATCTATTTTATATTTAAATAGGCAGGGCCTCAAACTCATTGTAGAATTAAGCGGGAAATGAGTAGCCCTGACTGTGGCGGCCTCTGGAGAAAAGGAAAAGGTCCTGCTTTAGTAACCGTGGGTGGGGGCGTGGGGAGGGGTGCCACGGGGCAGCATGTTGAGGACCAGGCTGGCAGACACGCTCCAACATGCTGGTCGTGTCCCTATCTGAATCAAGATGTCAGCCCTACTTTAGAACATCCAACTTAAACAAAGCCTTCTTCTCCCTTCTATTACTCCTCCCCCATAGCAGAAGCTAACCATCAGGGGCTCCAAACACGGCTGATGAGAGCTAGCCATCACTACTGTGCTAAAATCCAAACTCAGAATCGCTCCTATTTACCCGGTACTGCACCATGAGGGTCTATTTTAAAACCTTAATTTGACTGCCAAGGAGTCCATTTCTCTCTCGTACCTTGGCCACTTCAGGGACAGGATCTATCACCCCGTGAGGAAACTGGGGCGTAGAGCAGACGAGCATGGCGGTGTTCCTGGAGATGGCTCTTCTCATTGCCTAGGGGTTTAAGGTTGAAGGGAAAATGAGCATCCACTCCGCACTTCTCTCTCCCACTGCCAAGATTAATCGAGACTGCTAACTTGGAATTCCGGCTCCACTAGTGCCCTCCTTCCCCTCTCCAACCTGGGAGAAGACCGCCTCCCAAACAAGGTGGCAGAATACAAACAAGGCCAGATGGGCCCATCTGAGGAACAGAGTGAGAGCACAACACAAAAACAGCAAAATCACTGTGGAGGTAAAAGAATACAGGGCCATGAGGCAAAACAGCCGAATGTGAGTCCCGCCCCACAGACCACAGAGAAACCTTGAGGAAACCAATGCACTGTTTGTTTCCTCATCTGGGAACTACTGTGATACTAATAGTTTCTACAACCTCCTTGGGCTGTCCTAAGGCTCAAATGTGACGTTGACAGCACTCCGAAAACTGGAAACTTCTTCTACACAAATGCGAGGCATAAAAATAATTACTGAAGGAATATTATTCAGCCTTAAAAAGAAGTGCCATGTGACAACATGGATGAACCTGGAGGACATTATGCTAAATGAAATAAGCCAGGGACAGAAAGACAAAGATTGCATGATCTCATTTATATGTGGAATCTAAAACAGTCAAACTCATAAAAGCAAGAGTAGAATGGCGGGTGCCAAGAACTAGAACATGAGGGAAAGGCGGACACGCTGGTCAAGAGGTACCAAGTTTCCGTTATGCAAGATAAGTTCTGGAGAGCTAACGTACTGCCATGGGACTATTTAACCAGTACGGTTAATACCGCATTGTATACTTGAAATTTGCTTAGAGATCTAGAGGCTGGTCTTCAGTATTTTAACCATGAAAAAAAAAAAAAAAAAGAAAATAGTGATATATGAGGTTGATGTGTATGTTAAAACATTGATTGTGATTATTTCACAATGTATACTTACAGAAAATACTAAGTTCTATACCTTAAATATATACAACTTTTTATTTGTCAATGAATTAATATGTTAGTTAATAAATACCTCAATAAAGATGGGAGGAATAATGCTAGTGTGAATAAATGGGAACAGTTCACCTCTGGAAAAAAAATTATTCTAATGGCAATGGTACTAATTCATGCCAGTCAGAACCACAGTGAGAGTCCTGGGGCAAGTTAGTCCATGCTCATTTTACAAACAGAGAAAAGAAAGGGATGGCGCTGAAACAAAGCCCAGGTCTTTCAAGGCTCCCGTTAGGAACTAGACCATCTTCCTATTAGAATTCATGAATCGACGAAAAGACTGAAGAAGCTGCAATCAATCACCACTGCCAGTGGTAGTTTTTGCAACTGTGGCTGCTACAAGCAAAGGCATTTCGAGCCTATTTGCACACAACACTAGAAAACCAGTCCATCAGGTGGTACTTCCTGCTTCTCGCAGCCCAAGGCAGAAAATGGCCCTTCAGAAGAACTCACCCGAACATCCACCTCCATCATTTTGTTCAGTGGAACTCGTATAATCTTCATCCCAAAATAATGGGCGGCTTTGTCAAACGCAGCATGGGCACTCTGAGGGGCCACACTAAGTGACAGGGAAGAAGAGAACAATGAAATTCAGATCAAAACGGGATTCTGGAGGGAGCACAGTTAGCAGCCAACTTAACTCATCAGGGGTAAAGCTCTAATTATTTTTCCTCAAATTTTAAAAAGTGTTTATATTTACTTTTTAAGCACAAAAAGAGGTCAACTGATATTCTAGAGAAACTTCCCTATTATTTAGGAGATTATTTTGGCAACAGAAAGAACTCGGAAATAATCGCACATCAAGGGATCCAAAGCATAAATTAGGGCTGACGTGTGAAAAGGACAGGAAACTTGGATCAGATCAACATAAAGTGGAGCCTTCTAGCGGCTGCCTATCCAAAGACAGGGTAGGTACCTCAGTGGGGAGAAAGCTTCCTGACATGACACATGTTCAAGGAGAAAACCTACGATTGCTTAGCAGGGATGTTAAAGCAGCAGCCGAGCATCAGCTCAGTGGTCCCTCCATCTATGAAAGACAATGATCCTGTGACAAACTAAAAAGTCCCCATTTTCACTACACACTTGGAAGCAGCATTTCAAATAGTACTGAAAAAGGAAACTGAGTCATAATTATTTGCTTCCAGACATCACTCATTTGCTCCACTTTTATAATTAATCTGTTCCCTTTTAAGGCAGAAAAATCTATTACTTAATAAGTACCAAGCACTAAAGATTTAGGTATGAAGAAAGATGGCGACCTGATTTATTTTCTTAGGCTAAGTATGAATCATAGCTTGAGAGCATGTGCAACAAAACCCTTAGTCACCAACACTTGCAGCAAAAACATTCACCCAAACGTCCTATAAACACACTGTACAAGGAGGGTCTAGAGAAAAAAATGCAACCAAGTATCAAAATTATGACCATGGGGTGGCAATGTGGGTAAATCTCAAAAAAGATTCTTAAAATTTTTCCTCCCAGAAAACAACCTTCAGGTTGAAATTTTCTTAGGGAGCACCCCAAGGCTGCCTGTTATAGTTAACAAACTTGCACTGAATTAAGATAAACAAAGGCTGAAAGTAATTTATAATATCACAGAATTCAAAGATAGAGTCCTGTCACTGTCACTTTGAGAAAAAGGTTCTCATTCTTACTTGCAGTATGTACCACGTATAAACTGGAAGTGTGTGTGGGGGACGGGGAGCAGGGAATGATCTTAAAAATTAACTCGCTGATCCACTCAGGAGTTTGCTGAATATGAAGTCATGGGTCAAGGGCACAGCACAGGAGGAAAGAGGGCTGGAATTGCCAAAAAAGACGCAGAAAACAGATTGTCAGGCTGTCTCATTCAGCGTATTCCAAACATACAAATCTAAGGCGGCCGGGGAACCCAGCCACTCACACATACATTTCTGGAATTTTGATCCCATTGTCTAAGGCCAGATCCCGGTAAGCTTTGCAGGCCATCAGTATGCTTTCTGTCCCCCCAGAGGTCACCTGTAAAAAAGAAGAGACACCATCTGTGAAAGGGAGTGAGAGAGCTATCATCACGTGTTTCCCATCCTCATGTCGCTGTGTCTGGTGCAGAAACAGACACGGTCTCACATGCCACAGAGGAGACAATGCTATGTCTTCCAGAGGAAAATTTCACTTTGTTGGCTAAGCCCAATCTTGGATCAGGAGAAGAGTAAAACCTACTAACTAAGAATGAGCAGACGCTCTGCACTGTCTGGACAAATGCACACCTTCCCAGATCTGTGCACAATCCATTTCCATATTAATTCATCCCATTGCAGATGCGATAGGATATTTTATTCCATTCAAAAGCATCAAGACTGACTTTGATTTAAGTGTTCAATGCCCACTGAAGAATGTAAAGTTGTGAAGTTACAAGTCGAGTAAACTATACATCAGATGACCGATTTAGGCATTCCCAAGTGACCCTGTGGCTTCTGACAAGTTTGAAAAAAGAAAGCAGAAGCCTCTACTTAGAGTCTGTTATCTTACTTGTCTGAAATGAAAACAAAAATCCTAGTTTTTTAAATGAAATAAAATGTTTTCCTGAAGCTAGATCTAGCCCCTCTGAAATTGATACAGGCCAATTTCTTTACCAGAGTTGAAACAAAAAGATGCAGAGGTTAGTTCATTCATCCTACTGTCCTCACTGGATTACAAACTCATGACGGTGAGTACCAGTCTCTTCGTGACAATATTCGTGGCACCTGTCCAGTAGCTGACACCTAACAGCCCCTCAATGAACATTTCTTAATGCCTGATTTGACTTTTAGTAAACTATGATTACTAACCCATCTAGCTATCTTTTGATAACATCTAAGAATGAATAATTTAAAAAAATGAACAGAAAAAAAGCCATAGCACTGAGGTAGGCAGGTATTTTCTTAGATTTATCATTTCTGAAGATTCATCCAATCTTATATAGCTTTTTCATTTTACAGGTGAGAAAACTGAGCCCCTAGGCTACTAAAGTGAGTCACCCAATGTCACCCTCTAGCATTGGTTGATAAGTAAAATTTTCTACATTTTCGTATTTAGTGTAGCTTAATATGAGATGGAACGAGAGAGGGTAGAAACTAAAATGTCCTAATATCCACATATAGGACAAAAATAGCATTAGCTACAAAATGCCAGTGGTCCAGAGTTATATGGAAGATCAGCTGAGAAAAGTTAGTCATTTTTTGATTCAGGAAGTCTTCGTGAAACATAGAACCATCATCCACAAAGTAAGGCATTACACATGGGCACAGAACACTTGTTTGTCGGTCTCCGCATTTCTATGCTGGAGAAGACGAAGCGTACAGTTGAGGTCAGCTCTGCAATCAGCAGCATGCTCTGTGGTCCAGCATAAAACCTCAGACTGTCACATGAGGAGCCAAACGCACTGTGAAGGAAGTCTGGAAAGAACCAGCAAACCCCAGTCTCCGGGGCGTCTATCTCTTACTAAGGTCCAATGATGACCTCAGCAAAAATATTTCCAAACCCTACTCACTCACTCACTTCACATGTCCTATTTTTAGTACAGTAAGTGCTCAAATCAACACGTTTGTTGGGCAAACCCCAGTGTACTTCTGACTGTAAAAGCAGGAACACGTAAATTCTACTTCTAATTTTTATTTCTGATCCCCAAATTCTGTGTTTAAATATGCTATTCTCCCATTTCCTTTCACCACACCCAAAGAAAAACAAAAATTTAGTTGTGAAGTAAGAAAATAGAGCCCTCAACAACTACCTGTTATGTTAGACAACTTCTTTCAACATTTATAAAAACTCTCACTCTGCTATGTAATAGGAATGTCAGAAAACAAGAGTAAGACCATGACCTATCTGGAAATTTGTTTTAAATGGTGTTTGGCCCTAACGGCATTTGCGTAAGCCAAGACTATTTTCCTTGGCAACCTAATCACTTTTGGTATATGAAGTCACCTCGCATCCATTCTGAGGCAAATGAAGTTAATAAAAGGAAAGAAAGTTGAAGGTTAAAGAACAAAGAACGAGAAGAGTTTAATACCTTAATTGGGAATAGTCTGAAAACAATACAGCCATTTGGCTTTGTCTTCATATTTCCCACCTCTGAACTCTGAACTTTCTTCACCAAAAGCAGCTCATCAAGAGAGACTCAGAGACAGAAAGAGATAGAGATAGAGACAGAGACAGAGAGAGAGAGAGAGAGAGAGAGACTGGGGAGAAACTCAAATCATCCCAGAAGTAATTAGTTACCTTATAAAAGTCTAAGTATTAGAAGAGACTGGGGCTCTTAGACTCTGTCCTCCAGATCCCTGACACACCCACTTAAAAAGATCCTAACGAGAGCAACATGTTTAAATGTACCAATGCAAAAGCAAACAGAAACACCCTTGTATGGGACTTCTGCATTAAGATAGAAGACTAAAACTACTTCACAGATTTTTCTCTCCCCCCAAACCAGTAAGAATGAAGAAAAAAATAGTAAAAACCTGCAATAACAGCTACCAAACAAGGAAAGAGAGATAATCTAATGCAATAAACTTCAACTAGTGGCAATGAAAACAAAAGAAACAGAAGTTTCCAAGCCATAGCAGAGAACAAAACATAGTTCCAAGCCCTGGAAACTGTCCGGGTGAGTCAGCGAAATCCTGAGACTTCTCATTAACTCCCCCCAAATCTTCAAAGGAGCAAGTGGAGGGGGTCTCCTTCTTTCCTGATCTTTAGATCAGTGAGTGGTGGACGTGATGGCTAAGGAGAAACAAGCAAAATGGGGAGCGAGAACATCTGGACTGACACTTGAAAGTATATACTTCAGGGATACAGGATGGGTTCAATAAATAATCAAAGCCCAAAGCGTATATTATTCTCTTCCAACTAGACAGTGAACTCTGGTAGATAGCTTTTAACAAATCTCAGAAGATGAGATCTAGATATATTCTAATACAGGTGGAACAAAGCTTTAGCTGAGCCCTGCCCCCAACCAAACACTCTCAGACAAGAAATCATCCACTCTGCATCAAGAACAAGAACAAAGAGAATGTCTAGAGAGAGCCACCACGCATGAGCCAAGAGGAAAGAAAAGGGCACGGTAACTATGTAGACATACACAAAGAAAAAAAGTAGTGTGCAAAATAAAAGCCCAGCTCTGAAGGTAACCACCCAAGGAACTAAAGGAAATTCCTCATAACCGTCACTACAGGACAATATCACAAGAACATGAATTCAAGAAAACAAGAGTTAAAAGACTAGACAATGAAACAACAAAATGAAACTGCAAACTTCAAAAAAAACAGAGTACCAAACAACACCAATACAGAACTAATAAATAATTAGAAACAACAAGGAACAGAACCAACACTGCTGAGAATAAAAAGACTGACTTAGAGGAAAGGTTTAAGGTAAGTTTAGTGAACCCATATAAATAAGACAGAGACTGAAAGATCAATGTCACGCCACACTTGGAGAACTGTGTCCATCTGGCTAGTTGTAGACAACCAAAAAGCATTCAGTGAATGACAGGAATGGTTGGCAATCTGTGAAATCACATTGTTTAAGGGAGCAGCTGGGTAACCTAGGAAAAACGAGAAGATTCAGGGGGAAAGAGGTTTTCAAGTATAAAAGCAATTACAGAACTTCTATTTCCAGAAATACAGATTATGTACCTTGGGCAACCCTCCTACCTGAAACAACTAAAACTCCTGATGAAACAAATATTTTTTTACCTCCACCACTGAGCTAACATAAAACAATATACTGAACCCCAAAACAAAGCAAAATCAAGGATCCTACAAGATAAGAGAGTGCCAAAGCTGGCTTTAACTCTGAGGGCTGCTATCAACCAACCCCCAGAGATCTCAAACTCCCGCTCTGACAAATGAACCGGAGATAAATTCAGGGCCTGCTCCAAGTAAGGAGTCTCATGGTAGATGGCTGAAAACCCACATTCTGGGTGGTACAAGAAATCAATCCCACTGGCACAAAAGGGGACAGCAAGAAAAATTGCTTTTCTCAACCCTGATGCTCAGGTAAAGAAAAATAAGATCTCTCAAGAATGTGTAACAGGACAGCTTTTATGTGAGTTTGTGGTCTGAATTCACATTACCTCTGTAGCACAAAACCACAAGCTGAGACTTGTACTTAAACGGGTTCCACTGTGGTAGCACTTCCCAGAAATTCCCCAACAGCTGGCTGAAGTAATTACAAATCTTCTCTGGAAGAACTTAACTTCAACCTAGGTCTCAAGGTTAAGTTCCCAGGAAAATGAGTGGCTCCCAGTTTAAAAAAAAAAAAAAAAAAAATCACAACTATAAGGATATAAGACAATATGAGTGAAACCAGCAGAAACAAAAAAGTCAGGCTCATGAGTAATGGACCTGTCAGACAGAGAATATAAAATAATGATGTGCAATATATTTAAATAAACAAAATACTAATATAAGCCAAAGAAAGGGACAATAAAGAACAACCAAGCAGGTTTTAAAAAACACACACACACACACACAAAAAACAATTCTTAAAAAAAAACCACAGTACATGAAATTTAAAAACCCAACAGAAAAACTAAATGTAGATTAGACACAACTAAAGAGGAAATTAATAAAACCCCTGTATTTATTACACAGCTTCAAGTTATCAACTAATAGCCAGTCTTCCATCTACCTCCAACTGCCCTACCATTGTTGCTGTTGAGACTGTCAGTTGTTCTAATAGTTACACCTTTATAGGTTATCTATGTTTTCTAACTGCTTTAAACACCAATTAAATGTGTGTTAGCCCTTCTCACTCTACCCTTTATGTTTCTTAACCTCTCTTTTGTCTTTCTATTTTTTGTCTCTCTGGATTTTTTCTGGTTAATTTTGTTTCTTCTGTCTTGTTCCATAAATTTGACTTAGGAACCGCGTAACTATTTTACACAGTTTTAAATGAACCAGGGCTCCTTGGACAAATGGCTGATTCTGGGTCTGGAACAGAAAATGTATGAGGTAAACACAGGATATTTCATCAAATAAAAAAAATTTTGTCAAAAAAAAAAGAGGAGGAGGAAGAAAGGAACCTTTCAAAGACTACACTGGGTCACACTAAAGGACCTAGGAGCCGAAATTAAGAAGCTCCCACTGGCCAGTACGGAAATTTGGGCATTAAGCTGGCTAACAACCGTGACGGATTGAAGCACACATAATATTCTACAATTTATCCACCCTACTGTTGATAGACATTTGAATTATTTCCAGTTTTTAGCTCTCATGAACAATGTTGCTATGAATACACATCTGTCCTGATACACAAATGTACTAGTTTTTCTGTGATATATCCTGAGTAGAAGAATTTCAGCGTCATAAAATGTGTACCTTCAACTTTACTGGATAAAGTCAAACTGTTTTGTGTTTAACTGTTTTGTGGTTGTGGTCTCTTAAAAGTTCATAGTCTAATGGCACAGGAGAATACCTATATGCTGTAAGTATATCATCATCTCCCGTCTCTATCATCCCGTTCATCTAAATGCCATCAAGGAACCCAATTGCTAGATTATGGTTGGTTCAGTTTTTAACAATTTTGGAATTATTTTTGGAAAATGAATGCCAGGAATACCAGTTTTGTTAGCTACTGAATATCTGAAATGGTGCCGACGTAAGAGTAAACCAACACTGCTTACTGGAAAAAACAAAAAAGTAACTATACAATATTTTTGACTTTGGATAGACCCTTCAATAAATCTGCGGACTTTATAACGATTATAAAAGTATCTGATAGGGTTAGCACCTCTAGTTACCATTACAGCATCCTGGGTTAAATCTATCGATCCTACATAAGCTAAGATTTAGTTTTTTTCTACAGAAGACAGTATCAGTTTGTAGTAACAACTCTAAACGGAAGTTTATTAATCACAGTTTAGGGAAACAAACAAACATCTACTGGAAATAGTTGAAACAAGGACTCCTCCTGTGTGTCTTTAAATACAATGATGTCCTTCCTCGCTCTTTATTCTTTGTTCTTAAACCCACTGAAATGAGATTTGACTTAAAGCAAAATTGGAAAGTAAACTTCCAGCTCAAGTAAAATGTGAGAAGTGTATCAACAAATTATGAGATGGTTCGACAGAATCATATAGATAAATGGGTAGGGAATGAGGGGATGACAGAGAGGGACAGGAAGAAAGGAGCAAAGAGAGATATGGCAAAATATTTACATTTAGTGACCCTAGGGTGTTGTTTAAACTATCCTAGCAACTTTATGTAGGTTTAAAGTTTTTCAAAATAAAAAATTAAAGAGAAAAAAATATCTAGAAGAACATATGCCAAAATGTTGATACTATATGGATTACAAAATTACTAGTATTTTAAAATTGCTATTAATCTGGATCTTTCTACAATAATCACATATCACTTGTGTAATTAAAAAAAGTAAAATGATTTGAATAAACTCTTACATTTTAAGCTAAAAAAAAATATAGGACGCCACTTGCATATACTTACACATCCACAGGAATCTGGTCCCCCATTAAACAGGGAACAAGCTATCCTCACAATCTCTGCCTCTATCTTCCGCAGTCCTGGGAAGATATCTGGATGCAGCGGATTGCTCCATGCAAAATCTCCATAAGCCTGCAAAGACATGTAAGCAGGTATGAAGTAAGACAACTGCACTGCATAGGACAAAGCATCATACACTAAACAAAAGTTTCTAGGTATTTGGTACAACATTAGAATCTGGAAAAATGGTAAGATATGTTCCCTAACCTAAAGAAGATCAAAATGTAGTGGAGGAGACATACATGCAAGTAAATTTTACAAGGTGGTAAGAAAAGAGGTATAAATGTGGTTAAAAGCACAGACTACAATGCTAATCAGATGCAGTTTGAAGTCTTAGCTTTGCCTGTCACTTCTAGCTGTGTAATCTTAGGTCAAATGACCTCTCTGAGGCTGTTTCCTCATATGCTACAGGAGATAATTACGGCACTGATCTGATAAGGGTTCTAGCGATAAGCAAACGCATGCAAAGCACTTAGAAGAGTGGCTGGCAAAGCCACTATTGAAAGTGCAACGCCAGATGTGTGTACATGAGGGAAGGGGCCTTCAAAGAGGGAATAATGAACATCCTGAGTGGTCTGGAGTTGTCTGCTTCATGGAACATTCATCATTCAGAATGGGAGGAATGAAGGAGAGAAAGGAAAACAACCTAACAGCAAGGTGTACTCTGTCAAGAGAAAAGACGGAAATCAATGTTTACATGGGAAAGTCATAATAGGAGTGATTGAAAAAAAAATTAGGTGGGAGCTGGGTCAGGAAGGGACTTGTATTTTCTGGTACACAAATAAGCAGCTTGCGTTTTATCCCGTACATAATGAATGGGAAGCCAGTGAAGGATTTTTAAGCACAGAAGTAAGATCGGAGCATTAAGTCAAAACACAGCTGAGCAAGACCTGGAATAGTTAGTAAGGTATGAGCAGTCTCATGATTATAATAATCGAACACAAAGACTTCAGAGACCATCAGTCAATGCTAATTTTATATGACAAAGTGGGACTCCAAAAATAAGTTTGACTAGAAATGAAAAGTGCTAAAGGCAATTCTAAAATCAATAAAAAATGAGAGTTATCTTAATTACAAGTGAGACCCCCACTCATTCTCAGATCATCTGATTTGAGACTCAGGCAGTACAGGAAATGATGGCCAAGTTTCTATCCCTTGTCTCTTCTTATCAAACAAAGTATGTCTCATCATTAATAATCTCAAATGATGGGACTATCTTCCCTGGTAACCTTCTTTCTACACAAGGTGCCTACAGCCTGGAAACATAAGTGGTATTTAACTTATTACAGATGGAAGATGTCTTTGACACTATTACACATATTCAGCTGCTTGGCTGAAGAGAAACTTTCTAGGCTTCTTTAGTTGTATTTTAACAGTAAGCATTTCTTAAGTAATTTTAAAATGACAAAAGTTAAGGAGAAACAACGAGGTACCCTAAACTGGCACAGACCACACACACCCCCTTCGAGCACTGCGCATTCACCTTCACGAGGAGCTCGGTGAGCTTCTCCTCCCCGCTGTACACCGCGCCGGAGGCTCGCCCTTCTTGCCACATGACATCTGTAGAGAGAGTTAAGGCCACTGGGTCAGTGAGCAGAGACTTGGGAAGGCAGGTTCTAGTATAGCAGAAATGTGAAGAAACCCCTCTGAATACAAAAGACAAAAAAAAGTTTGAGTGGAAATCCAAAGACGTCCTTATATTACATCAAGAAAGAAGGCGTTCCCATAGAGCTGTTGTAGCAAAATAAAGGTGAGAGGTGATCAACTACGATCAACAACAGTATGGAAAAGGTACCCACCGCAGCCAAATAGAATAAAGACAGTCCAATAATAATGCTGTCCTCATCCCCAGCTGCCTGCTAACAGCGGAAAAATTTCCCTCTATTTATATACTCATTTCCTGTTCTCTGTATGGTAGCTCGACCTTTTTCTTGCAATGCTTCCTTCGTCTCCCCCTTGCGATCCAGTCAGAATTAGTGTGGGAATTGTTATGAGCAGAGTTGGCAGAGAAGAGCAACACAAAAGTGAAATTTCAATATCAGGGCTGGAATCAGGGAACCGAATCCATGACTAGACAAGCCACAACGAGACATCGGAGTCTCAGGGGCCCCTCCTTCAGACGAGCCTGGAAACCCACACAGAATTAGTCACCTGCTTCCAACAACATACGCTGCAGCATTCCGGATCAGGTACACTGTCAGCACCAGGACAAAGCCCCGGGGAAAGGCTCCTGACTGGAATGTAAGGTCAGACTTTCTCCTTCCTGTCTGAGAGTCTATGTTACACCAACATATCTGAGAATGGGGGTATCTCAGGTCCTTTTGCTACCACGTGGCTGTGCCCTAATGAAAGTGGTAGTGAGAAAGCAAATGCAGGAACACACTGACTGAAAACTATAGCCCTGGCTCTGCAAAGCAAAGATCTTCAGCTCCAACAAGAGAGCAGGACTGAGTAGTGACTATCCAGACTCATCTCTCAATCTCTCACAATCTGCCAAACTCTGGCCTGCAGCCAGCTGACTTTCCCTCTTTCCTGAGAGGACACTGCTCTGTACCAGGCATGTCTTCAGACCAGAGATCACCACTCTCACAAGTAGAATACATGGTTTCATTTCCTGTTCTTTTACTGGTGCTACACAGTATGGCAATGGACAGTGACTTAAAAATGGAAGGGGAGGAAACATGGTGGCATAAGCCAGCGCTCAGAATCACAGAAATCCTTCATACAGGTCTCAGTACTAATCCCTGCTGTATACCACCTATAAAATCCTGGACTGTGTCTTTGTACCAGCCAATGTCAAAAACTCAACACTCAACACGTGTCAATCAGACATTTTAAAATGCATCTGTTGAAATGCAACGTAGTATCCTAGGTTGAATCCTAGAACATAAAAACGGACATGAGTGGAAAAACTGGTGAAATAGGAAAAGAATTTGTGCTTCAGTTAATAGTGCTGCACCAATGTTAATGTTTTAGTTTTTACAAAGGTACCATGGTTATTTTAGATGTCAATATCAGAAGCTGGGCAAGGGATATATGGGAAATCTCTGTATTATCTTTGCAAATTTTCTATAAATCTGAAATTATGCTAAACTAAAAAGCCTACTTTAAAAACATATTTGTAACATGACCTTAAGCTGTAACAAACATGCATCTGTGTTAATAGTTAACATTTATTGAGCACTTACTATATGCGTGGTCTTATACATTTACATGCATGATCTCATTTAATTTCTATAATCATCCTTTCAAGTTAAGTATTATTATTATCCTCATTGTAGAGAGACAAAAATTGAGGCATAGAGAAATTACGTAACTCACCCAAGGTCATATTTTAAGTGGACAAACCAGGATGTGAATCCAGGCTGATTCCATGGGCTGTACTCTTTAAACATTAAGCTACTTGGTGCATTTATCCTTCGTGTGTACGTGTGTGTGTGTGTGTGTGTGTGTTTGTGTATTATACAACACACTATTAACATTCTGATACACACACACACACAAATACACACACGTCATCATCTGTGTTTATCTTTTGATGAGGTAATTATAGTGACATTTTATTTTCTTCTGTGACTTTATGCAGGATCTCACAATTTCTGTAATGGAGCTATGCTTCATTTTTATTACACATATTCTCTTTTTAGAAAACAAATGTATCTGTTTTATTCAGGAAATGGAACCAAGTTCTACTGTCTGAGATATGTTTGCTTTATGAATGAAGGATGGATAAATCTAAATATAATTTTTAAAATATGAAATTCAGCCTTCGAGACAGGAAGTGGGCCCTGCAGAGTGTATGAGTACCAGTGACGGACTGTTCTTCACCCCCACAAACATTAAACGACAGCCCAGCCAGGTAATGAAGCAGGTAGCGTGTTGCCGAGAACCATACCCATCGAGCTGTACTCCTTGAGCTTCTCCAGAACTGCAGACGAGCTCAGACCTTGGGAGGGCAGAACTTTCACATACTCTTTGTCCACTTTCAGAAATGACAAGTTCTTGTTAATATCATCCTTGGCCTTGTTCAATGCATCTTGGATCTACAAAGATAAGACAGACAAAGTTAACAAAGAATGGAAGAATACAGTACAGACAGTAGACGAACCAGTTATGACACCAAGTCGGCTGCCAAAGCCTGAGCACCACCGTACAAGTGCGACAGAACAAGGGTGGTATTTTTCCTTAGAGAGACATGGTGACAGTTTGACTGTTCAGCTATTTCCCAGCATGTGCAACATTTTCTTAGAAGTCTGAAAAGTCAACTTGCTCTCTAAAGGTCAAAAATGCACTCAATTTTCCCCGCCCTTTCCTCTGCCATGTCGAGATCACCACTGCTTTACTTGGTTTGATTTGCTAATGTCAGCATTGCTCTGAGGGCAGTATTTGGACTTTGTTCCTGCCCTGGCAGCAGTTACAGTGTGTGTGCTACGAGACACACACTAGAGCCATGAACAATAGCCAGGCAGAAAACAGGCCAAGCAGCAGTAAAGGGGATTCTGGTGCTGTGCAAGTGATGAGCTCCTTCCGAAAGCATGCGCAGGAATCAGGACTCTGCACGGCTCCCCACATATAAGCTTGACACATCCTGGGAAGTGCCAGGAAGACTGCATTCTATCTCTGCAGGCTGTAGACAGCCTGAAGTGCTAGGAGGAGCTAAGATCCTTTCTGCTACATAATTTATCACAGAGAAATAACTAGTTATTTCTTTTCCAGCCTCATAGCAACAGCTTCTGAAGCATTTTCTTTCCTTCGTTCACTCACTCAATAAATATTTGTTGAACCACCTGTGGGCCAGGAATACATAGGGAACAACACAAACTGAGGCAGTACACAGTGAAAACAATTCCTGTTCTCATGAAGCTTTTCTTTAGTAGTAGAGACAGAAAATAAAAGTCAGGTAATGAAAAGTGCTGGGGGTGGAAACAGCAGAGTAAGGAGGTAGGGTGGCCGGGGCTGCTATTTGTAATGAGATGCTTGGCTGCTAGGTTTGGGGAAGAGTGGCTACATGTCAGTTTGTGTGTGTTATAGTGATATCTACACATGATCTCACTCCAGACATTTAGTTTCTCATCTCTAGCTGTGGATCTTAGATGTGGCCCTCGGTGAAACCACATGGAAAGCCACTCCTTTAAAACATGTTTCCAACGGGCTCACGGGAAGGCCCTGGCAGGTAGCAGAATCCACACTGTTGGGCAATGTCCGGGCATGTGATGAGCGTGACGATATTTCCCAAGTTGTAAATAAAGAATTACATTACATAAAGGGTGACCATGCAACAGGAACAAACTAGGAAAGCTGAGCTTCCATGCAGACTGAGCTGTTGTAATAAAATAAAACAGAAAAAAATGATAATGAGAGGGCTCTGAGAAAGCAGAGCCAAGTACTTCCCACCCTTAATTCTCACCTCGGCACTTCTATCACATTTTAATTTCTTCACAGCATTTATTTCAAAATGAAATTCTTATGTATTTGTTTAGTTGTTCATTTTCTGTCTGTCCTACTAAAATCTAAATGCCCCCGAGGAAGTACTTGGTCTTGGTCACCACTACATCCCCAGCACCCAGAATAGTACTTGACACTGAGCAAGTGCTCAAGAGAGCAGGGCTGCACAAGTGAATGTAAGTGAATGAATGAGAGAGGAGTGCACACATGCTCACGCAAAAACAAATAACTTTTTGTCGCTGAGCCTCAAAATCTGCTTCTAAAAAATTAAAGGTGATTATATCGTTTCTGAGTCCCTTCCAACTCTGTTATTTTATAATAAGAGAACAGAATGGGTTCTGGAACCCTAGCATTGTCTCGAAATCTGAAATCGAAGGAGCAAAGTGTGAAGAATAAGGGCAGAAAAAATACAGGGGCTGATAAGGGGAAATGCTATTATCCTCTGTGCTCCGGTCCATTCTTTCTATCTTCCCTATCCCCTACCCCTTACTCTATAAGGATTTCATTTTAGGGCTTAATATAATTTGGGGTCAAATAAAAGCCTACCTATCCACTCTCATGCACGCCTCTTCTCCACCCCAGTTATGACTTCCACTTCCCCAAAGGAAATGAACCCAAAAATACATAGTTTGGGAGAATTAGCGCAGTAGTCTAAATGGATTTCAGTTAAAGGCTGAAATATAACTGACATCTTTTCTGGTTTGGTCAGGAAAGGGGAAAGGGAATTGAAAGCCAAAAGTAAAAAAAAAAAAAAAAGCTTGAAGGAAAGCTGAGGGGTGGGGCAGGGTACTGGGGGAACTGAAGACACCCAGGGCTCATTTGCTGCCTGAAAGCTTGCAGTGGGGCCTGCCCTGTTTATCTTCATCTGCGATAAAGAATCTGTGGGAAGAGTACAGAGGTGACTGTCTTATCCTCAGCATGGGTGAGGGTCCAGAGGATACAGTGAATGGAACATACTAGACTATGGATAGGTACAAAGAGCAAGAGAATAGCTCTATTATCTAAGTGTCTAAACCTGAGATCAGCAAACTACAGCCCAAATCTGGCCTACACCTATTTTTAATTAAAAAGTTTCACTGGAACATAGCCAGGCTCACTCCTTTACCTATGGTCCCATCTCTGCAATCCCTCCTCAAGGGCAGAGCTGAGGAGTGACAGACACGGTATGGCCTACAAGGCCTAAAATGTTTCATATCCGGCCCTGCCCAGAAAAGGTTTGCCAGCCCTGTTCTAAGCCATGTAAGCGTGGTTTACATGGTTTATCCTGGATAAACATCTAAATTCAGCCCAGGCAAATACTGCTCCAAAGCACCGTGTTACTTCTGTCAGGTTTTCTAACTTCAAATTCTTTCTAACAGACATCTCCTTTCTCCTCTGCTCACCTGTGTTGGAAAAAGCCTTAAGTCAGGTTTCTCAGTCTTGGCGCTTCTGACATATTGAGCCAGATAATTCTCTGTTGTAGGGGGCACACCTGTACACTGTAGGATGTTTAGCAGTATCCCTGGCCACTATTCACTAGATGTCAACAGCATTCCCCTCCAGTTGTGATAACCAAAAACGTCTCCAAACATTGTCAAATGTTCCTAGGAGGTGGGGGACAAAAAAATCACACACACACACACACACACACACACACACACACACACACGACTTGAGAATAGTGAGTTCAGTAAATAGAAAGCGATATCACCATTGGGGTGCGATAGAGGAAGCAGATCTACACAGGTTCCACTTACCTTTCGACCAATAATTGGCATCTTCCGGATGAGCTTAAAGCATCTCTTTTTAAACCTTGACCATAAACCTAGAAGAAACAAATGGTTCTATTAACCAAATAAACATCCACGGATGTGACAAGCTAGTCATAATGTATGAACTATTCAAAAATGTCCTCCGCAATCTCAATTGCTTTCAGATCACAAAGGTAGAGTTTCTTTCCTTTAAAACAAACAAACAAACAAACAAACAAACAAACAAAAAACCTTTTAAATTTAATTTTTAAAATAAAGAATACATCATGGTTCAAAAAGTAAAACACACACACACACACACACACACACACACACAGAGTTAAAAGTTTCTCTCTCATCTAGCCCCAGACTCTCATCCTTCCCCCAGGTAAACTAACTACTGTAACAGCCTTCTAGAATCTCTTTATGCATATACACAAGAATAAAAATTTATTCTTATTTGTCTCTCCTTTCACGCACAAGTAGCATACCCTAACACTGTACTAGACCTTGCTTTTCTGTTTAGGAATATTCTCTTAAAGATCAGTGCTTCCTCATTCATTTTATAGCTACAGAGTATTTCATTACACGGATGTACCATAATCTATTTAACCTGCCCTTTCCTGATTGACACTTAGGTTGTCCCTAATATTTGAAATTACAAACCATGCTGAAATAAATAATCTTGCAACACACACCATACTGCATACATAAGAATACCTACAGGATAAATTCCCAGAAACAGAATTGCTAGGTCAAATGGCACACGTGTTTCAGAGTTCTTTACCTCTCCAAGGTTTCCAGATGCCCCACATTTCTCTTCCCTCCCCCAAAACAAATGAACAACCCGTGCTTTTTTTCAGGATCTAGGCTCTGGTCTCTCATCCTAACAACACTTTCTGGACCTAAAAAAGCCTTCAATATCACGGACACCCATCAGACGCCCGTCAGTCAGGCAGCCCACTGGACAAATACGGAATTCTGATCCTGTCAATTACAATAATTATAAATGCACGGCATCAAAATAGATTGTTCCATCTTTAATGAATTCACATTCAATATATTTCAACTGACACTGACAACAAGATTTTGAGGTTGGCATAGAAGGTACTACATACTATCCAAAGGCTACAAAGGACCAAAGCATTAACTTGTTCAAGACCACAGATCAAATCCGTGACGGAGCAGGGATTGAAATGAAGTCTCTGTTTTTTGAGTCCTCGGCTCCCAGGGCTACACGCTGCTTCAGGTACACAGCAGGAATTTCCAGCTATCCCAAATGTGTGTAAGACCTAGCTTTCAGCCAAGGCCTGAACTGAGTATGAATTTTTACTGCATTCCTGGGAGAGCTGGGCATCCGATGTCTCGGGCCACCAGGAGCATCTCCAAACAACCCCAGAACATGTCTGCACCTCCTGCTGGTGTTCATTACATGATGCTTTGCATCTTTCCTGGTGGTTTTTGCTTAGGCTGCATCCCTGCCTTTCTATCTCACCCGACAGTGCCCACCTGTAGTCAAGAATGTAAATGTCTGGGACAGACAAGGTAACTAAGACAGACTGAATATAAAGACAAAAGGATTGAAACCACTTGTTTGTGCTTACTTTTTTGTTTAAATTTTGGAGTATTTCCTTTCAGCCTTATGTTCTACACACTGTGATACATAGCTGAGATCTCATAGTATGTACAATATTGTACATTCTTCTCACATATTTTAACAGTTCATCAAATGAGTATAATGTAGTATTGGATAGTTAAGCTGCCTATTAGTTGACTAAAGTTGACCCTTGAACAACATGGGTTTGAGCTGTATAGGTCTGCTTATACGCGAATTTTTTTCAATAAATCTACAGCCTTCCATGTACCTGGTTTTTGCATCAGCGGATTCAACCAACCGCGGATCAAAAACAGTATTTTTGATCTGCAGTTGGGAATGTGCAGATGAAGAGGACCGACTGTACACATCATTCTATGCCATTTTACATAGGGACTTGAGCACCCACGGATTCTGCTAATCTGCGGTGGGTCCTGGAACCAATCTCCTGTGGATATCGAGGGACTGCAGTTAAGTTTTGAGGGAGTCAAAAGTTATACATGGATTTCCAACTGTGCTGGTGGTCAGCACCCCTAACCTCCATATTGTTCAAGAGTCAACTGCGTTTTTAACAATGTTAAAGCTGTAAAGATTCAGAACCACTTTCTTATTTAATAGGTGAAATAATTAATGAGGTAGAAAGAGATCTAAAAAAATCAGCAAGTTGAGTCAGGTCTCCAGAAGTGACCGGGTAGAGGACAAAAGAATAGACTAATTTGGTGAAAGTGGTGGGATAAAATTGTACAGGGTTAAAAGAACAGAATACAGGATCAGAGACGGAGAAATTAAAACTGATAAGATCATGTGGTCATGACCCAAAAAGATGATCTCAAAAGTAAAAGTTCCCAGAGGTACAGAAGGAAAAGTAATTAGGACGTGTTAAGGCAATCAAACAGGAAATGCCAGTGTAAGAACAACAATGCATGTTGTTCACAAATTCCTCTCAAATTATGCCACTTGATCCTCATATTACCCTATGACAAGGTAAGGCAGGTATTATTATGCCCATTGTATTAGGAGGAGGCAACATAAGCGTTTTGCTATGGCTGGAAACTGGGCGAGTTTATCATCCCCTCCTACCACGTAACTGATTTCTGTTGTGAACAATGGACAATACCAGTTAAAACCAACACCAAGTTGTAACGATTTGAGCTGATACAGAGCAGAGCAGAATTAAGGAAGAAAGAACACCTTACAGAGCAGCTCACCCCTGCCCATCCTCCCATCCCCATCTTTCTGCTTTTTCCAGTTCTTATTTACCCTGGAATCATCCCGTGTTCCAGAATTATCATCTTCCCTGAAGAGTATTCAGTTTCAAAATCAGCAAAATTTATCACTAGTCCATACTTTAGACTCCTCTAGAGCAATATACTAAAAGTAACTCAATTGTTCAGTGATATGTAGAATACCTCTACATGAGGGAGGTGCTGAAAAAAATGGCACTTCTGTCAAAATGACCCCCAATGTCTGGAGGGAAGACATTTTTATATGTGCCTAAAATTCAAGCTGGAAGTTACAAAATAAGGAGTGTGTTGTGTATATATGTGTTAAACTATACGAAACAATGTTTGACCTATAAAAACTACATTTGGTATGGTTCAGTCTGATTAGGATACAGAAAGGAATACAGACACATAAATAGTGGCTATCTCTAGGTAGCAAAATTTTAATTTTGTTCTTATGGCTTATCTATATGACTGACTTTCTATAATGAACATGTACTACTTTTGTAATAAGAAACTGTATGTTATTAGAAAGAAAACAACTGAAATGGCTTGGAGTTCAGCTCACAAAGATTTAGAAGGCACATCCCATTTACACACAGCTACTATTAATTTTCCCATAGGATGCTCAGAGGCCAGCACATTCTTTTTGGAACACGAAAGGCAGTCTAAGTACCAGACCAAGAGGGCTGTGCTTCTACCAATGGAGCAAAATGCACAAGGGCACCACGGGCTGCAGAACTGGAAACAGAAGTAAACACCTAAAGCTAATACTAATCATAGCAATGAAATATAAATCTCAAGATCTCTAACCTTAACCTGGTTTCACAAATGTACTACCTTAAAAGGAAAAGTCCATAGAATGGTGGCTGTCGGGAGAGGGGTGGTGGGGGCAATGGGGACTTACTGTTTAATGGGTACAGAGTTTCAGTTTAGGGTGATGAAAAAGCTCCAGAGATGGATGGTGGTGGTGGGTGCACAACAATGGGAATGTACTTAATGTCACTGACCTGTACACTTAAAATGGGTGAAATGGTAAATTGTGTTATATATCTTATCACAATAAATACAGAATGAAAAAAAGTGCATTTATTGCTACGCCTTAGAGTGCTCTGGATTAGGTCACTTCACCTGGAAGGAGAGGATGGTGGGCAGCATTGAATCTAAAGCTTCCCAGGAAAAGAACAAGCCTGAGCAGAAAGAGAAGGGTTGTGTCCATTTCTAAACCACAGAGCAGATGCAGCAGAAGTGTTAATTAGTCTAATTTGTTGGAGTTAATGAGGAAATCCTGCGCAGACTCAGAGCTGAAACCGAGGACAGGGTTTTGGAAGCTGGAGTGAACTGAAATTTAGACAGGGGCAGTCATGTCTCATTTCCACTTTAATTAAGTGCAATGTTTACTACATAGTGTTACTGGAATGGCTGGATGGCTATCTGGATGGTACAGATAAAATAGAATCTAGCTTCTAAGTTAACTTTCCTGGGGGAAGAGGAAGAAAAGCAGAAAAAAAAATAACAGTTAAAGAGATCCTTCAAACAGATGTTATCAGAGAAGCAAATAGTTATGGAAATTTTAAACAAATGAGAAACGACAAGCAAATCTCTTCAATGTTATTGGGTTTCTTATCCCAAGGAAGTTAAGTTGGATGCCCTACTAGTAAGAATGAAGAGGGAAGGGGTACAGGGGAGTGTTACAGAACACCCACCGCCACTCCTACCATTTACTTACCAAGCACAGCCTGCGGAGGGAAAGTAATTTACAGGGAGGTAACATGCAACTGGGTATGTGTGTGTGTGTGGGGGGGGGGGGCAGGATCTTAGGAAGGATGGAGGATTTACAAACTGATTGCTAATAGACTTCTCATCTAATGCACTCTTAGAAGTGGCCTCCTCTTCCCCATGTCACTCTAGCTCCCTGAGGCACTACCAAAAAAGCTCAAAGTATACTGTCCCCTGACATTGAAAGTTCAACTTCAAGAAGACAGGGACCTCTGTTGCTTGTATAGATATCCTAGGATGCCTACCACAGTGTCTGGCACGTGGCAGACATTTAAATGATCACTGTGTGAGTGCTGTTTCCATTTCACATAATCTTGAAAGGATGGCCAGAAATGAAAACAATAAATTCCTGCTTGGGGAACTTCAGGTGACACAATTACGTTCTAGGCAAGAAACTAAAACTGAAGAAGGTTTAAGCCACACTCAGAGATATCAGTGGATACTTAACAATGGCTAATTTCTTGGGAGTTTTTATGTAAGCTACAAATCCAGAAAAATCTGCATAAGCAGAGGTAGTTACACAAGAGTCCTAGTATAACTTTCCCAGTCAGAAGACAATGTCCCCGCTTCCATTTAAACAGATTTTTAAAAATCAGAACGAAACCAAAAGACAAGAAATTAGTCCAATCGGTCAACCACGAGTTCCAAAGCTAATGAACCTCCACTATACCTTTACAGAGGGGACAGTATACTTACTCTCTGGCTGGAAGACAAATTCATATACCCAGACTACCAGCAGCGTCGACAGGACACTCCATGCAATTAGCTGCCAGGGCTCATAGTTGGTGCAATGCCCATTTACGTAGTTCTTGGCCTTTGTAGAATATACTTCCAAAATCTCGAAGTAGGGCTCAAAGGTCTTCTAGAAATATAAGAGATAAAAGAAATGTTATAGTCAGAGAGAGAATGAAGTCCATTCTTAGTTTATTCTCCAAATTTCATTTCTCTAGGGCAAGGACGGTCATGATCTAGGCCTACCCCAGCAATAATCTCATCATCCTCTAAGGTCCTCAAAGCTTCTGTTCCAGTCATTCCAGGTACACTGCCCCTACTGAGTCACGTGGACTTTGACAAGATTTTTGATCATCTGCCTATTGTGTGAAACAAAAGGTTAAGCTACATCATCATTTCAGCTCTAAAGCTTCTATATGTACAGTATTCACTGTCGCACTCTCTTAACTCAAACTAAGCCTCTCAATAGGGTTTCCAGGCGGGACCGTTCTTGGGAAATTTTTTTCGCTTTCCCGTTCCCAAATCCCGAGATACAATCTGTTTTCCGTTCTCCACGATCAATCATTTCCACAACGTGACGGCCAATACTACCAATCATCTGGGTTCAAGGAGCCAATTTTCCCCATTTCCCGACCAACTTTTCTTGAGATTCAGGAATGGGAAAGTGGGAAAAAAATTCCCTAGAATGGGCAGGAATTCCCACCCGGAAACCCTACCTCTCAATATGTCTTTCTCTTCTCCCTGACTTTATTCGAATCTTTCCCATCCTCTAACCCAGGGGTCAGCAGACTGTTTCTGTAAAAGGCCAGAGAGTAAACACTTTAGGCCAAAGAGTCCCCATTACAACTACTCAACTGCTGTTGCAGCATAAACGTAGTCACAGATAGTGGGGAAAGAAACAGTGGCCGTGTTCCAACAAAATGTAGTTATAGGTACTAAAATTTGATATAATTTCACATATCCAAAATGTTATTTTTATAAAAACAACCTTTAAATTGTAAAACACCATTCTTAACTCCTGGGCTGCACAAAAGCCACAGCAGGACCGATCTGCCAATGACTGCTCTAAGGCCCTATTTAATATTTAACTACACAACTCTTAAAGCCAGGGACCACATCTTATCACTATGTGTGTCCCTGACAGTATCTGGCACCAGTAAGAAAAAAACCCTGTCCTCTGATAACCTACCAGAATACCCCACTCAGGAGAATTCATCTCTCTTATTAAATGCTCAAGCAATCATTGTACCTCTGCTCGGAGCTTATCACAATGCCCCTTGCAGTCTACTCATCTGTGTCTTATCTCCCTACCCACATGGTTAGTCCCTGAAGATAGATCTTAGTCATCTTTACAAGCCCCCAAAGTGCCCTGTACAGAATAATTTCATGCGCTAGTTATTCATTCACTTAGTCAACATTTATTAAGCATCTCCAGTGTTTAAGACATTAAGCAGGGGGAGCATTAAGGTAAATCGCATAAGCTCTTGCCCGTACTGGGCTTATAATCTAATGGGAGAGGTCTATGTGTGTATGTGTGCATGCATTACACACACATGCATACACAGACACACGTGTATGAACAAATCATTAAAACACTTCAGGATCAACGCTATAGAAAGGATGTGAATGAAGTGCTAAGAGAGACCAGTGAGAAAGGCCTAACTCTACCTACGAGGAGATGAGGGAGATACAACAGAGGAAAAATCTAAGCTGGTTAAAAGCGTAAAAGAATGATCAAAGAAAATTCTCCAGGCAGAAAAGTTAAAGGAAAAAGAGCCATTCCAGGAAGACAAGAGAAGTAGCTGCAAATGCACAGAAAGAGTCTGGGAATGGCAAAAAGTTCTGTGTGGTAAGAGGGTAAGCTAGACCAGGGCAGGGACCTTCTCTGTCTCACCGGTACCAAGTCTCAACAGGCAGGGGAGTGCTTAGCACACAATTTGTACTGAGTAAAAACATGGACAGTGATCAAGTCAATGAGCAAATACGTCAGTTAGAGCACTGAGGCTGGGAGAAGTTCACTAAGTCCAGCTTAAAAATGTCCTTGAGAAAAAAAGCATGGAGATAGGGAATATCAATCAATACGCACTTTTTGTAAAAGTGGTTTGTCCGAGTTCTTTGTATTTTAAATGACCCAGAAATTCCACTTTTTGGTATTTATATACTTGCATGTGTGTTCAGAGATATGTTCACTCCGGTATTCTTTGTATCAACAAAAGAAAAACATAAATAATAAAAATGTCCATGGAGGAGTGGTTACATAAACTGTAATACACACATTTTATGTACCCATACTATGCAGCACTGAAAAGAATATAAAGCTAAATGAACTACATGGGAAATTTTCCAGAATATAATGTTGAGTTAAAAAAAAGAAAAGCAAATTGCAAAGTAACAACAACAAAACGGGTGGGTTTTTCATTTGTTTTTAAAGATAAATTGGTGGGAGATGGCTAGAAGGAGGATGTAGATGAGAAACAAAAATTTTAATTAAGAGGATTGTTGAAACAGTCCAGGGGAGAAATAAACAGGGGTTGACCTCAGGCAGTATGACACTGGGGACAAAAAGCAGTATGGATTTGAAAACTTTCTGGGGAGTGGAATAAACAGGGTGTGATAACTTATTAGATATGGGAAGTATGCAGTCAGAAGAGTACAGATAATTCCAAATTTTCAAGTTCAAGCTTGAAAGACTAAGTAAGTGGTGTCACAATTAATCACAATAGAACAGAAGAGGAAGGTGAACAGAAGAAGGCAGAAGAGGTTCTGAGAAAAAGATAATGATACTGGTTTGAGTTATGCTCCTGTAGGACATCTACATGCAATGTTCTAGTAAGAGCATGAATGTTTAGGAGGAGGACAGGTGTTCGGCAAATGTTTGCTGAAAACATTTATCCTCTTAGCAATTAGGCTGCCGTATAAGGTAATTAACATTAGGCAAGCTCTGGGCTCCCTAGAGGGCTATTCATGGAAACGCAGCTCATCTACAACCCCTGCCTAGCGCTTGGTGGCCAGTCCCCAGAGCCCATGTTGCTATCAACAACCTCAACCCTGCACACCAGTGGCCATGGCAGTGGCCGTGGCTGTGGCAGTGCTGGTCAAGACTTGAAGAAAGACCAGAGGAATCTACCATCATCAAACATATGGCGTGATTTCCATCATTATAAAGAATTTTCTAGCATTTAAGTTGCGATCAAACCAAATGGTTAAGGAGTGTGTATGAATGAGATGACAGAACAATCATTCAGATCAGCTCTTCCTCTGGTGATTCTAACTCCCAATTCACCCAGAAAACAGAGGTTACTTTTACCAATGTCAAAAGATGACTGTAGATATTATCCACTCTTCACAGCACTGAACCAAAAGGTAATATAACCAGTATTAGGGAGAGAGCAAAGAATCAGCAAAGGCAAACTAATCTCATTGTTTAAAAGCCTATTAAGATATGAAGGCACTCCTTGCTAACATTTATAAAATTATACTCAGCAAGAATGTATTTTCTTGGTAATTGCCTCAAGAAGATAAGGGGAGCCCTTGAGTTCAAAGTCCCTGAAAATATTTCCTTAAGGAGATACAGTTCTATATTCTCTTCCTCCAAAGAATGATACTGTACTTAGATGGGTCCCAGCAAGCTTTTTGAGTAGGCAACTACTTGGTCACAGAACTAGTTCCTCCAAGGTCCTCCAAGGTTACTACAAACAATCTAGGCTCAGTCCCCAATGAAGCAGCACCTGACAACGCTGACAGCTCATTGCATTATAGGGCTCTGTGGGGTAACGTATGTTATCTCCTTGGAAAAAAAGAACGAAGCAGCTCCTTGGGGCCTTGCAAACAGCACAAACCCCAGGCCGGGTCCTGATGCAATACACCAGCCCATGGGAAACAGACAGCCTAAATGCTAAAGGGAACTTCAGAAATCAAGCCCACATTTTCACTTTACAGAGCCCCCAAAGTGAAATGGCCTGCCTCAGCTTATACACACAGGCTTGTGTCAAAGATGAGGAACCCAAGTCTTCTGACTCACTCAGTACTTAGTACTCTTCCAATTCTTCATTCTCAATGTTCATAGGCAGAGAATCACTTAACAGTGCCATCCTAAGAGTTTTCTTTTCACAATTTATGTTCTTGGCAGAATCTACTTTGAATATGTGGTACAATTCATAACAAACTAAATTATATAACTAGGTCATGACTCCTAATAAACATCTAGATAGAGACGGAACAAGAACTTAATTATATTTCCCACCATGCCTTTTTGTTCAGTGATACATTTTTGTCTACATACACCTGCATATATATTTATAATTACAATACTTAGGCTTCTGTTTATTTCAACTTAATCTACATATTGTGTCTCTCAAAATATAAGAACTATGAGTAGTCACCTTTGAAGGCTACTAACGTGTTTTCCCAAAACTAAGACCGGGTCTTATATTAATTTTTGCTCCATTAGGGCTTATTTTCAGGGGATGTCTTATTTTTTTCATGTACAACAATCCACATTTATTCAATTACAGTCATGTCATCTTCTTCTGGAACATCGTCATAACTTACTAAATGCGTCCATCTGGCTGAGATCTTAACTGGGGCTTATTTTCGGGCTAGGTCTTATTTTTGGGGAAACACGGTAGCTTACTGTGTAACTCCTGGCAAATTACTGCACCAATCTGTGCCACCAGTTCTTTATCTAGAAGGGACACAGAATAATAGGCACAAAATAAATTGTGTATATATGTCTGTTGGTGTGTGGGTGTTTATCTCTCTAGCCCTTGGTAAAATTTCTACAATTAAAGCATTCCTTCCTTCACACTTTGTTATGAAATTGGAAATGTATTCCTCTAGAGAAAAAACAAAAAAACAAAACACTTTGCCCAATTATGTATACAAAATGTTAGTAAAGAATACAATAAATCTTTTGAAAGTATATTACTAAATGAAAAAACAAGCTTATCCTTAGTATTATGAAGATTCAAAATAGTAATTACTTTAAGAAGCCACTGACAAATAATGGTGACTAAACTACCAGCATTTCTCTTCTTGTTCATTCCATTTCCAATCTAATGCTTTAGGTGTTAGCTGATGCCTAAAAGACATCAAAACTCAATAATCCTCATCAATATTAGACAAAAGGCAGCTGCTAGAATTGATAGGGGTTTGGTACCCAACTATTTTGAAACATAACTAACTCTTTTGGTGCCCAAATCACTCCAAGGGACCAAGACTCTTTCATGAATGTAACACAACAGCGAAGCCCACAAATTCTGCCAATTTGAGGCATGTAGCTCATTAGGCCCATGAGTTTCCAACTTCTCCAACCCAGTCCCATAGAAACGTATTTTACAGCACAATCTAGTAAACATAACAGAAAGATATGAATCCAAACCAAAAGTTACCAAAGTGATACTTGACACCTTACTACTTGTGATGCACTTATATTTCTTTTCTAGTCCCTCCTCCTTTTTGCAAATACTTGACCCCACTAAATTGATTCTGCGCCCTTCTAAAAGGACCATGACCTTCAGGTTTCAAACCAGTGCCTCAGAGTGAATTTACTCCTGGCTTCCTTCAATGTAGAATGTGGGTGTCTACTGCAGTGAAGGGGGTGAACACCAAGGTTATTGCCCACTTTATACAATCTCAGTGCTTTTTATACTTATGACTTATTCTCTTAACAATTTTGCGAGGCCAGGATTATGATGTGAGGAAGTATCTAAGTCAACAGAGATTCAGAATTCTTCAGTCCCAAGTTCCTTTCCTGTCGGTGCTAGCCCACAGCTACCTGCAATAATAAACTCAGTCCCTAAATCACTCCAAAAACAAGATTCTGTAAGCAAACTCCCAACAGCAGCACTCTTCACACCTCCTCTCCGCCCCCAATAAAAACTTCTTTGAGAACTAGAATTGCACTTCACCAACTGCCAGTTAGGCGGTGATATTTTTCCTCCATTAAATTTCTTAATGACCAATTTATACCAGAAGAAACAGTCTCAAAACGAGGATCACTAACAGAGAAAGCCATCTGGCAGACATTTCCAGCCCCACACTGGACGGTGCTCCTTTCCTTGGAGCTAATACAAATCCTAACAATCCTTTTTCCATTATGTAACAAGGGCTAACCATCTGTGTTTGTTTTCTTCAAGAACAATGGCATCTCCACTCAGGCAGCCCCTAGAGCTAAGAAGAGATCTGCCTACAATGCTGCCACTGCCACCGACAAGCTTAGTGAAATTAAGGGTTTCTGTCACTGACAGTTATTTCCTGAGTGCCCACAATATGCATGGCACTGTTTTCCGAAGATGAGAGTTCACCAGTTTGTTGCACTTAAAATGCTCTCTTGCCTTTAAAGCTCCAAGATTAGGTGACCACTTGGTATTACAGAGGGACTAGAACTCACTGAGCAAGAGAAGGCCAAAGGGTCCACAACACACATGCACGGGAAAAGGTGAAGAACGTAAAAGCCTTTTTTATTTTAGAGGATACATGGTAATATTTACAAAGCTTGAAATTTGAAACATCTTTCACGTTATTTTCTTTGTACTTTTATAACCTCACCAGGTTCTTAGTTAAGAATGAACATTCCCTTTATAGGTGGGAAAAACTGAAGTTAAGGTTAAGTGACAAGTTCCACGGCAAACTGAGCAGTAAGTGGCAGTTGGGATGAAAATCCAGAATTTCACACTCAGAGCTGAATTACAAGATGTCTGGAGCCATCTCTCAGGGCTTCAAGACATTATAAATATCTAAACATAACGGGAGGAGTAAGACCTAAAACAAGACTACCAAAGAGCTGTAAAGCCAAGCAGAGGAACCAACAAAGCAGCCCAAAGTACTTTCTCCTTCGTGCTCCTCTCACATTAAAAAACAAGCAGTCTCAATATCAAAGAAAAACATTCCCTCTGTAACTGATCCACTCTACTAATAATTTCTGAACTGCCACCAACACACAGATTCCCTGCCAAAGAAAAGGTAGTAAGTTTGCGCAGCTGCGTATTATACAGCACCACGTCTTCTAATGGCGTGTGGTCAAAAGTACAGTGCACACAAGCTAGTTCCCTTCAGCTGCAATAACAACTCATACCTCTCCAACTTCCTGTTTGGCGAGATGTGGACTGGTGGCCACAACACACACCTGGGTTCCGAGTGTAAGTCTGTTACTCATACAGGAAAAATTCAAAACAGTAATGCCAAATAACAGCACTGGAGAGTCCCTGAAAAGCAGGATTCTGGGAAAAGTTACTTCCTCACATAGAGCTCATCCTTCTATCATGGCACAAAGCCTGCAGAGTTATCTAGAATCAGACTCTGCACACATCGGCACCCCTCCGATGAGCTCACGAGACACATCACATCACAGGCCATCAGAGCTGAAAGGGAGGCTAAACGTCCGTTCATGACCACTCTCCATCCTTCACAGATACAGACACTCATGCTCAAAGGTCGCGCAGCCCAGACTTGGCAGAGCCAGGACTCAAACCTTCTGGTTCAAAATGCATTGTTTTTCCCACTACATGTTCCACGGCCCAGGATTCCCGAACCAAACTATCAGTGGCGCAAACAATCAAAACACCAACAGGTTCAAAACAGGCAATTCTCATAGTATGTCATCTAGTTTATTCCAGGAGCCAAATTAAGAGCCACAGGTTCACTACTCTTCCAACTAAGAAAGACGACATTGCCCAATTGTCTGAACACTGTCCTACAAATGACAAGCACTTCTGGGGTGTGAACTGCCATTCAATGCTATTTCTCAAACTGCAAACCTCATTCTTCTTTCAGCTGGAGACAGACATACACTATTACCAGCTTCCAAAAGAAAGGCTGAAAAGGAACTGGTTTGCAAAGTACTACAGGAGAGTTGTCTTCAAAATTGTAAAACCTTGCTGTTCCAGGGAACTGTAGAGACCACCTGGTCCAATCCTTTTCAATCATGAAGAAACTGAGGCTCAAAGACTAATACTAAAATGTGCCTTCCCTGGGTTCAAACGAGACGCAGTCTCCATCAGAATCTAACTTCTTGTTCAACGCTCTTTCCATTAAACCAGTGGAGTGCATCAAAATCATCCAAGGAGCTTTCCTGAGAATACCCTACCCAAAGGTTCCGTGAGTAAGGAGTGGAGTGCAGAAATGTTTTTGGAAAAGCGCCCCCACGTGATTCTGCTAGGCTTTCCTGGTTAAGAACCATTTCTCTACATTATAACGTGCCCCCTTTTCTCACCATCCCCTTCTTTTATAATCACCCAATAGCTGACTTAATATGCTACTGAAACCCAATCACCTAACTTAGTGGCTGTCCATCTTTGACAGGTGGGATAAAGACATCGCCAAGCTTTCCTAGAAGTGTTATGTTCAGGGCCCAGCCACATCCACCAACGAGATCAACTCATTGTTCCTGGCTAATATTTACCCTTTGGCCAGATACTAATGAAAACCAAATCTTCCCCCCTGCAATGCTGCAAAAAAGAGTTTGTTTTCCTCTTCCTTTCACTTTCTTCACCTCTAACACAACTGCATGATTCAACCCGCAGCTTTTCCAGAAGAGGCAGAAATCTGACCTTTAAAGCAGGACTGGGCTGTTGAGGAAAAGAAAAACCTGTTTTACGCAGCTCACCCATTACCTTACTGTAAAGACTCAGACTCAGCTTAGGGAGTAAAGTTAAAACACAGAAGTGATCCAAAGAGTTCATTATTTATTCTTACTCTACTTCTGCCCTGAAAACACAGAAAACAAAGCGAATTGAATCTGATTTTCTTTCATATCACAATCTGCAGAACTTCAAAGTACAAAGTAAACAGGTAAGAAAACACTATTGTCGTTAGAGCCCCAAAAGGCATTCAAGTTCATCAGCAAAAACAGATCACAAGCCCAAAGGCAAAACTCCCTTGGGTCACTGAAGTAAGAATTGAGCAACAAAACCAGACAGCCTTCCAACCAACCAGTAGAGACTATGACACAGAAATGTTTGAAGGGATGAATCATCACTTCTTAGGCACGATAAAGAGCAAACCATATACTTCCCCAAAATTCCACTGCATGAGTCAGGAGCTCCAGTGTCTGAGAAGTTCCTCTCAAAAAGCTCAACGGTCCCCAAGTTCCCTTCCAGCCAGGTCTCAAGCGTCAGACATACACACACTCAGTAGTATTCCAGAAGCACAGATCAGTCTAACTGCTCTACACTTGACATTGGACTACTCAGGCACAGCATCTTAGCATCACGGTGATAAAATTTTGGCTTCAGGAAGGAAACAGACATGCAATTCTCCTCCAGTCATTGGGAGTGCACTCATGGAAAATCAAAGCTTCTGAGCTTATAAAAGCTGGCAGTCCTAAACAATGCCAAACAATCATCTAAATTTTTATTTATTTATTTACTTGTGGTCAAGGCATCAAGTGAAGACGGATGCTGATTTTGTGAACTAGTAACTGTGAGTACCTCTCTTCTGAAATACGTCAAGAAAGGCACTACGGGGAGCTTTAACTAGTAGAGAAGACTAAAAAGCATAAAACTAAGTTCAATAAACAGAGGAACATGCTGAGGGATGTAGAAGTAAGGGCAATTATGGGTTTTCTTGGTAAATACTTTCTCAGCCTAAGGCAAATAGGTAAGATGTGTGGGAAAAGTTCTATGTAAACTTGAACATGTAATGTTGCCAAATTTGCTATGAACTCCCAGAGTCTCTAACAATAACTTGCTAAATGACTTACTGTGCATATGCACAGAGAAGTTCATTATACTGAAGACTAGAAATGAAAACTCCTTGGATAGTCAGCAAGGTCTAGCGGAAATAATCCCATATTCTTCTCGCATAAAGAATTCTGTCTTGACTTTTCTGAGCATACCACAATTAGGGAAGAAGTCATCTGAGCTTTTCGCTGTCCATCCTTATCTTAATAGGATTATCTACCTCTGTCACTGAGTTAAGATACGTAGACTTTCCAAATTATAAGTATTTTCTAGAAATTTCTTCTTCAGTAGTCATGCTGCTATTAGAGATGAGAACTATTGAATATATCCTGAGAAGTGTAACCTAAGTAAGTTGCAAAGGCTACTTCTCTGGCGATTTCTAACATGTAACCCTGTTCAAAAGTCTAAACTACAGACCTGTCTATCCCTGGTTCTCTGACTGACCCTCAACTGACATAAACACCCTTTGGAAATTCTACCTTCAAAATCTAGTCAAAAAGGACCTATTTTTTAAAACTGCAGTAAGACTCTAAATTTAAAACTAACGTTTGGAAGAGTTTCAGACTTTTTTGATAACCTGTTGAAAGTGCAAGAAAAAATGTGCACTTCCAATGGAAAATAATGCTTCATCTAGGACCTTCCTCTGGGTTATTTGATTATGATTATACAGAAGTTATTTTACAACTCTGAAAGTTATAATCGATAGCAATACAAACTAATCTTCACCTATAAAAAGGCAAAATCTGCCATGTCCAGTAGAGGTTCAAATGACGTCCCTCCTCCACTATGGAAACAACTAATGTTGCCTGCATTTCATATTCATTTTATATTCCTGATCTATAAATGTGTCTGTTCTTTGGACATCTCCTTTAAACCAATTATAACATCTTCCTGGATTCCTCACTCTGAGCAAAACAAAATCTTTAATGTGTGTACGTTTTAATCTGTATGATTGTCATGATTTTACCTTTATTTGAAAATTATCTTTCAACAAAAGCTACATCTTCTCAATCCCCTAAACGTCCGCACCAAAAAATACGCTTGGAAACATAAAATCTTGTAAATTAAAAAAGGTTCAAGACATCCTGAAGGCCAGTCATTGAGGTCCGTATTCCGCATAATAATCCCTTCCCTAAAACGAATCCTAGAGGTAGCCTTAGTATGGCAAACTGCTCTATTATTTGTAAAGTAAACCCAAGATCCCTGTGCTCCGTGTACCGTGTAGGTAAGAACAAAACAGAAACACTACTGGATATACCCACTCCTTAAAATTCTCCAGGAAAACCCTTATGACTGTAATAAAAGAAAGGAAGTCCTGATGTATGCTGCAACACGGATGAACCTTGAAAACACGATTAAAAAGCCAATCACAAAAACCACATACTCTATGATTCCAGTTATATGAAATGTTCTGAATAAGGAAATCTATAGACAAAAATTGTTTAATGTTTGCTAAGGGCTAGGGGATTGGGAGGACATAAGGAAGTGACTGCTAGTAAGTATGGGGCTTCTTCTGAAAATGCTCTAAAATTGACTGTGGTTGACAGTTGCACAACTCCGTGTATATACTAAAAAACACTGAATTGTATACTTTAAAAAACAAAAGCATTATGATGGAGCAATTCCATTTATGGGCACCAAGTATTCTCTCAGCGAATACCAACTACCTAGGGTTGTTTGGATTCACAGGCTTTCTTTAAAAAAATAAATAAATGCCTTTCTGAAAATAGTTTCCAAATGGGCCAGACAGCAGAAACTTTGCAATTCCAGAAAGTAAAGCTTTGGACTCAAATAAAGCAACCAAAAGTATCTAATAACGTAGAAATCTGAAGCACAATTATATATAATCTAGACAAAGAGCGTCTAGATTATTGTTTAAAGGCATGTATTTTGAGGAGTCTATACACAGAATAACTAAGTGCTAAAATGATGAAACTTTTTAAACACACTATGTTTTCCTCTGGCAATTCATAAGCACATACTCAAGCCACTACCCAGGATACGTGAAAAGGACAGTCATTTCTGAGTATTGTCCTGAACTGACAACTCATCACTACTCCTGGAGTAGTGTGAATGCTGTTCTATAGGCAGCTGTGGTGTCCGAGGAAGTCTGGACTGGTAATCAAAGGCTGAGAGTCTAATTTTAGCTCTCCTTTAGAAGCTGTGTGACCTTCACTAGTTATGGAACTTCTATGCAGCTGATTTTGCTCATCTGGAAAAACAGATACCATTGTTATCATTCAACAATAAGTTCACAAGATAAAAGACACCATCCACTCACAGGGTTGTTGTGAATATTAAATGAGGTAAGGTAACAAGGAAATGACAGCGTAAGATAAGAAACACTAAATAGTTAATGAATCTGAATTCTCTGATGAGAAACATTTTCCTTTCCTCTTCAATAAGCAGCGAGGGAAACAACCTTTGCAATGTCCCAGTCACAAAGGTAGAGCTGGGAGAGGTTTTCAGTAGTTTGATTTATGCCTATGTTGTATTTTCTTACAGATGATGGTAATAAAATACATGTCAAGTGGGAGCTGCTCCTGAGTTTTGTTAGACAGGTGTTAAGTCAATACTACCTTCAAAACTCTATCCCATCAGAAGGCTGTAAGTGACCCTTGACCTACCTACAAAACAGAGTACATCAGCTACCTACTTATAAATTACAGATCACAAACCTGATTTCAGTCACCCAGATAGATTGCTGTTGACTGCTATAGCCATGACTCTTGGGAAACCATTTGAAATCTTGAGTTGATCAAAAAGGGTTGGAGATTTCTAACACGTAATCCTAGGCTTTCTTCCACCCTAGCTACAAGGAGCAGGTACACCACGGCATTCTCATAGTTTTCTGAGATTCCTTCCTATTAGAGTTTGAAAACAGAATTTTCTATTTGCCTCAACTGTCAAAGACTCAGTACCATTAAGACTGGAACTCAAGACACGATCAATGCATTGCTTTTGGAAAAACTCTCCAGAGAGGGTCTCCAGAAAGCAAAGTGTTAGTTTACCACAATACCTACTTAGATTCCAAAGAGTTCCAGAAATTTATGATTTTAGTCTTGAAATTAACTGTTAAAAATGGCATTTTACAAATCTAAATTCTGCCCTTAACAGAGCCTTGAGAATACTCAAAAAGAACCAGGGTTGCTTTGTTTCCATCAAACGTTTATTAATGTGAGGAGGTATGATAAAAAAAATACGGTGAATGTTTAAATTAAAAAGAAATTGATTACAGTAAAAGACACATTGCCATTAATCCCCCTCAAAATACTCCCCCGTGCTTGGAACACACTTATCCCATCATTCTTGCCACTTCCTGACGCAGTTCTGGAAATCCTCTTTCATGAGTGTCTTTAGTTGCGCTGTTGTGGCTGCTTCCATGTCCTGAATCTATTCCAAAGGTTTACCTTTCATGGTCACTTTGACTTTGGGGAAGAGCCAGAAGCCACACGGTGCCACATCCAGTGAATAAGGTGGATGAGGACACACCGTAATGTTTTTATTTGACAGAAATTGCCATACCAGAAGCAATATGTGACATGGAGTGCTGTCATGATGGAGGATGAAGTAAAGACACTCACAAAAGAGGGCTTCCAGAGCTGCTTCAGAGAGTGGCAAGAACGATGGGATAAGTGTGTTTGAAGTGAGGGGGAGCATTTTGAGGGGGATTAATGGGCAATGTGTCTCTCATTGTAATACTTTTTTTTATTTAAACAGTCACTGTATTTTTCTATTAGACCTCATAGCTTAGACTAGATAAACAAGAATACAGGAGGTTCTTACTCTCCGGGGAAATTACAGGAAAAAAGGTCATTTCACATTTTAAAAGGGCCTGTGCTACTTCAGGAAAGAATTCTCAAAGCTCTCTCTCATGTTTGGTGTGCAGAAATTTAAGATTTGTTGCCCAAAGCTAAAAACCCTATGAGTGTAAATTGGTACAACCACTTGGAAACCTGTCTGGCAGTATGCCTTATGACTAGCAATCCTGTTTATAGTTACGAAAAGACATGTTCAAGAATGCAGGAGTGTCTTTCACAACAGCCAAACACTGGAAACAGAAATGTTCAACTATAGAATGAATAAGTTGTGATATTTTATGCATTGTAAAACTACACTGCAATAATTTAAAAAACTATTGCTACGTAAGAGCATGGCTGAATTTCACAGACAAAATGTTGAACACAAAAGGGACAGTCACATAAAAAATATACTGTATGTTTCCAGTTATAAAAAGTTCAAAAATCAGCAAAACTAGCTGACAATGAGATTGGTAACTTTTGGTGGTTATCAATTGGGAGGGATCTGAGGAGCTTGCTGGGACACGGCATTTTTCAGTCTTGACTGGGGCACTGGGTACCGTATATCCACATGCAAATATTTACTGACCCGTACAGTTAAGATTTGTGCCCTTTACTTTACACAAGTTATACCTCAAAAAAATGTTATTTTCTTTTATTCAAAAGTGATTTATTCACTTCATGGAATAACAGGACACATATAATAACAGTGCCCTGGAACAATGGGCTAGAACTGTTCTGCAGTTTCTGCCTGTGTAACAGGCAGGTCATTCACTCATCAAACAATTAGTTGGACTATTTCATAACAAAAAGCTCATGTAGCTGTATTATTTTAAGTCAAAAACCATTATTAGATAAAAAGCACAACTTACTAGGTAACATGTAACAATTTTAAACCTGTATGAACCTAGTAACAAAATCTCAGAATATATACAAAAAATTCAATAGAACTACCAGGAGAAACAGAAAAATATTTGATAAGGCATAAGACTTGAAGAGGAACCCACAAAACTGGAAATCCAAATAGTCAATAAACGTTTAAAAGGACACATCAGTAATCAGGGAAATGCACAGGGCAATTAGATTTCATTCCTACCAAACTGACAAAAAATAAAAAGCCTTATAAATATCAAGTTTGTCCAGCTGTGTAGGAACAAGAACTCTCATATACTGTTGCTAGGAGTATAAATTGCATCAACCTATTTAGAAAAGTTAGGCATTATCTAGTAATGTTAATTCCACTCCTAGGAATAAACCCCAGAAAAATTCTTATATTTGTGATCACCTGTCATATACAAGGAAGTTCATACTGGGTAATGTTCAAAATCGGAACAACCCAAATGTCCACCATCAGTGGAATGGAGAAATAAATCGTGGTAGTCATATAGTGCATCACCACACTGCCATGAAAATGAAAACGCTAAACTACATGCAGCAACACGAATGCATCTCACAAATATTCAGCAATAGGAAAATCACAAAAAAACTATACAAATCCATTTATACCAAGTTAAAAATAAATAAAAGTAAATTTAGGGTCGCATCCATAGGTGGTAACACATTTTTTTTCAAACAACAAAGGATAGCAGTTACCCCTAGAATGGAGGCAAGGAGATGTAATATGTGTGGAGCACAAGGGATGGGGGATAAATGTTCTATTTCTTACCCTGGGTGGTAGGTAGGTGACTGTTTTATTATTCTTTAAAATGTAGACACGTGCTTCATATACTTTCTGTATAATTTCATATGAAAACATTTTTAGCTAAGAAGGGGGGCAAGCCTGCCTTCTTTTCTTTCCGCTTCGCGATGAATGAAACATGAACCTGACAGCTCCAGCTCAAAGCAGCTAGCCTGGACCAGGCGGGGATGCACTACGAGTGGTGGAACGTCCTCGAAGACCTAGGAATGGCCATATCTGTCACAAACTGCCTACTCTGGATTTCGCTTACTTCAGACAAATAGATGTTCCTGTTTTAAAAATGTCTATTACTTTAAATTTCTCTTTTACATACAGCCAAACCTAATCAGAACTGATATATTCAGTGATCTGGACAAATAAAAAACTTTCTAACAATTAAAGCTGTCCAACAATGGAAAGAACTCCCTGAGAAAGTATTCCACACCCACTCCTGGCAGGGCACTGTAGCAGGGATCCCCACCGCACACAGCAAGGGAAGCCGGACTGCAGGGTTTCTAAAGGCAGGTCAGGCAATTATGATTCTGAGACTACAACAGGAACAAAGCAGCTCTGGGCTTGCCAAAGCTGTGGCAACACTGCCTCTGAAGCGAGCCTTCTGTTATCAGTGAGAACATTCCTTTTCTGTAATATTCCAGACCTGCTCAGATACTCTCTTCTCGCTGTGCCTTTCAGAACCAACGTGACCTTGACTTCAGCATGCTGAAGGACCTTCGCGCCTCTAGGGCCTCCACCAACCTTCTCTGCCTCTGCTGTGTGTCTCACGGGGCTACCTCCTATGAATTATCATCACCCAGGCTTCCTCTTCCTCTGCTTTCCAGTTGGGTTTGATCAATAAGAGGCTCTAGCATGAGAACAGAGGGTAGGAAAAGAAAGAGTCTGAGGCATTTATTCCTCTTGATTCCCTTCCTGCTAGACCACTGCTTGGCAGTGGCTACGTTTCTATAGGTTACCCTCTCCTTAAGCTAAGCTCTGTCAAGGTTCCAGAAATTACTCCCCTTACTGGTTCCTTCAGGCCTAAGAGCGATAATGGCTCTTAGCCCTGAGATGTTTCATCATCCCCTGTTGGTCTTCCTTAACCCTACCCAGCTTTGTAAAGAGCCCCTGCATCTCCTCAATCACACCGTTGGAGTGTGCCAGGAGATAACCGATAAACTCAACGAACCACTTTCTGCCTTCCCAGATGGCTCCTATCTCCCCTTACCCCACAGCTTGGTTTCTCTCTCAGTAATTGGGTTCTTCAGTACGTTTCCAAATATGGACTGATTCACTACAAATCAATTCCCTATGGAAAATTCTTAATCCCAGGCTGATTCCCACTTTCAAACTGTATGTAATATTAGATTGGACAAAGCCTAATTAAGAAGGTAAATGTTACTAAAAATTTCTGACACAAAGGCTGCTTGCTGCAAAGCCAAGCCAAATAGTGGGATTTGGGGGTTACCTATTTATAACTCCCATTTCCTTCAAACTAAAGGCTGCAGAAATTATCATACTTGTTATTATAGTTTTGCTTTATTTATAAGATTGAAACAATGCCAAAAACAGTGATTATCCTACAATGGCCACTCTAATTGTTAACAAAATTTTATACGCCCTATCAGTCCCAATGACAAGCCTACAAATAAGACACCAGATTCAAACAACAGAAGTGAGTTTTTCATGTCGATCTTTCAGTTTACTGCTTAAATTCCAGCTGAGATTCATAAAGAAAGCATCCCTAAAAAAGATTCAGGGGTCAAAGATAAAGTTCTAAGATCTGGAAAGATTCAAGTTTTGAACCTGAAAAACAAAACAGAGACAGGCTTACCATGTCCAAATCAAGAAGTGCTGCAGAAATGTTGCAAAGGAAAGTAAGAATGTTACTCTACTAGAAGACTATGCTGTACACTCTCCAATATATATTCCAAAGCAGCAGGACTTGATCCATGGGCAAAATAACCCCAAGTAACACTACAGCAGACCCATTAAACTCAAAGAAAAGACTCATTCCACCACCCATCTGACTGCCTGGGCTATACAGACACCATTATCTACTCCTAGGTTAAGGAACCCTACACCAGGGTTTCTCAACCTGGGCACTACTACCATTTTAGGCCAGAAAATTCTTCATTGTGGGACACTGCATGCCCGGTAGTGTTTAATTGCATCCCTGACCTGCAGCACTCCTCAAGTGTAGCAATCAAAAATATCTCCAGACATTGCCAAATGTCCCTGGGGGGCAAAATCACCCCTGGTGGAGAACCTCAGCCCTAGATAAACAATTATTACTGAAACCCCAACCATCCTACCATGGTGCAAATGGTAACCTTGATTCCCTCATTTGGATGGAAAAAAAGAAAAGCTGCCTAAGGAGTAGACTGAGCTTTATAAAGTACCCTCTTAATAGTTACAAGTATTGGGCCACTTGCAACCCCAGCTTAAGGAGGAAGAGACTACAGATGAAAAGAATGGTTATCAAAGTGGAGAAAGAGTGATGAAAACTTGCCTGACTTGAATTCCCTCAGAAAGCATGGCAATTCTCAGATGAATGCACGCACTCATTTTATTCTCTCTGAGACATAGGTGGAAAAATACTGCAGCCCATGACATGTCATGTGTGAGCAAATGGAAAAAGGCAGGCAAACCACCCTAATCAAATGAGGGCAAAATTAAGGGCAGTATCACACTAAGGGCTGATAGCCCAAGCCCCTGATTCTGGAACACAAGGTTTATCACATATGGACTCCAGTGGATCTTCAAGTTTTATTTTCTTAACATCCACACAAGTGGTTTTCAACCTTATCAACCCAATGCCCCCTTTTTATAATATTTTATAATGCCCCTTTATTATTCTAAAATGAAATTCAAAGATTATAACATTGTACCCATAGACGTAACTTAAAATTTCAATATAATGCCCTAAGTGCAATGTAAAAGAAAATAAACAAGAAGATTTGTATAATAAAATATGTTTTCAGACAAGACTATAGAAAACAAACATATGCACACATACAAACACACATTTCCAAAGTGTCCCCTAGAGGGTAGAGCTATCGTTAATACGTGGCTTCACCACTTCATGGCTGTGGTACCCTCTCTAACTAAGTCTAGTTTTTCAACTATAAAAGGAGGATGCCAGTATATTTTCCAAAGGATTTTTGTGAAAATTAACTAAGTATGTTGAGTATCTATTTCTGCTCCTAACATGTAATATATGCTCAATAAATGTTAGCTATCAGAATTATATTACTATTCCTGAATCCACCCTGTATTTTGTCTTAGCTTATGACCATCTTATTCCCCCAGCAGAGAGAATGGATGGCTGGATATCCATTTATCAGAAATACTCTAAAAAGCATTCATGTACAATATAAATAAGAAGTTGCATCATAGGATTTCTAAGATTGCTTCTAATTTTGAAACTCTACTATACACTTCCCTGCATGGAAGTTATTTTTTTATTCACTGGGATTCTTTTTTCCCAGTTCGAGGGCCAAGAACATATCTTACACATCATATAAATTAGATAGAGAAATACGTTGAACTCAGATCATAACAGTTGAGTGCCCCCACTGAAAACCCAGTTCTGGTTCACCGGTTTTTTTACCATTTAGCCTCAAATAGCACAGTACAGTCTGGGAAGGAATGCCAACTTTTCCAGTGAAAGCACCTCAACCAACATGTATGGTGTCTTCAGAGAGGGATGATTCTCGAGGACCAGTTCTTTGCCATGTGAATTAATTCCTTACACCAACAAAAAGCCAACACCCCTAAACATTCTAATCAAATGAGGAAGTGAAAAGTAGTGGCAACAGCTAGAGAAATACTGAGTTAAAGCACTCACTGCTCAGACTGTTAAAGGGAACCCACAAGCCCAAGAAGTACTAAGCACATCTCAGGGCACAGAGGTATATCCATCCTATTTACATACTGAAATCTTAATTTATAGAAACATACTGATCTATTAGAGAACACGGAAATTGCCAATTGCTACAAATCATTCTGCATTAACCCTCCAAGGTACTAACAGTGGTTATCCCTGAGTAGTGGAATTATTAGGGGGTTGCTTCCTTTTGCTTATTTATAATTTCCTATTTTTCTAACATATTACTCTTGTAGTAAGAATTTAAAATTACATAAAGCGAGGGCCAGCCCAGTGGCTCAGGTGGTTGGAGCTCCGTGCTCCTGACTCCAGGGGCTGCCGGCTCGATTGCCACGGGGGCCAGTGGGCTCTCAACCACAGATTGCTGGTTCAAAGTCCCGCAAGGGATGGTGGGCTCCGCCCCCTGCAACTAAGATTGAATAGGGTACCTTGAGCTGAGCTGCCTCCTGGATGGCTCAGTTGGTTGGAGCGTGGGCTCTCAACCACAAGGTTGCCAATTCGATTCCTCAAGTCCCTCAAGGGATGGTGGGCAGCACCCCCTGCAACTAGGACTGAAAGGACAACAACTTGAGGCTGGGTGGCGCCCTCCACAGCTGGGATTGAGGGGACAACAGCTTCACTTAGGAAGGAGTCTTGGAAGTCCACACTGTTCCCCAATAAAGTCCTGTTCCCCTTCCCCAATAAAATCTTTAAAAAAAAAAAATTACATAAAGCAATTTATTACCCATTGATAATACATGAAATTTGAGGCAAGAAACTATTGTAGGTAAAATCTTCATAAGGATCTGTGGATAAACCAAGTATTTATCTGTGTCTCTAAAATCATCCTTGCTCCCCACCTCAAACCAGAACTAATCACAACTTAAGTTTCCATCTTTATCCCTCCCGCAGGCCTTACAGGTTTTGCCACTGCAGGAAGTCAGCACCTAGTATAAGAAAACCTCACTATTATTAGTTTTTGCCAATTTCCCAGTGACAGCTACCAACTCTCTGGACTAGTGAGATAAAGGGAGGAAAATAAATTGGTTTTATATCAATGTTTTTGCACAAAGAAGACATCAGACTCAGAGAAGTTACTTCTAAAAAACTAAACGCGGACACTTTTTTATATAGCTATTTGAAAGCCCTGGGCTCCCCACAATTCTCACATGAAAGTGCCTCTATGGAATCATAAATGTCCCAAGAATAAAACATCACTTTGGTAAACACTCATGTAAATGCTATTCTCCCTGCTCGGTTGAAAAAAACATCACAGGAAGATCTCAGCAGGAGAGGGGAAAACAGCCTCTACCAAAGCAGGTATACTCCTCAGCACAACAAAAGAACTTTAATTCAAACTACTTCAATTCAACAAGCATTTGTTAATCACTTACTATATACAGAGCACCAGGGTAGATGTTTGTTCATCTCTATACAAATGAAACATGATATATGTCTTCCTGGGAATTTAGTCTGGGAGACAAACACTTATAAACTAAAATGTGATGGACTCAGACAAAATGTAACACAAGTTTTAAAACTGCTCTGGTAGTATGGGAAGTGAGAGATTAAAACCAACTGCAATAATTTTGAAAAAGATTCTTCTTCACGTATACTAAACATATATATTCATATATTTAACTCATGTATCCATTCTTAATCATTAAGCCCAAAGTAAAGGTGCCAGAAATGCTCAGCAGGCAAGCATCAGAGGTGAAATCTACACACTCAGATCCTTTGGACTAAAAATAAAACCTAAGGCACAAGTACCTTACAACAAGGAGGATGCGTGGAAAAGACTCACCAACATCAGAAGGTCCGTACTGGGCATCTTCCACTTCCAGCCGCACTTTCAGGGCCTCCCCTCTGAAAAACGGAACCAGGTTTGTTTACTTCTATTCTAAAACTATCGCGTTGGCCGCCTAGATTCGCCACAGAATCAAGAAATGGTTCTCTCCCTCTTTTGAGAGCTCGGATTTCACTCCCAGCTATCACACCCCACCCCCAGCACCCCAAACCAGCGAATCAGAACCCTGCTGGCATTACGCTTCCCTCCTACAGCAGACCGAATGAATCCAGACCCAGCCTCCCACAAAGCAATGCCCCCAGGTGAATACCAGCGGCGACGCCCAACCCTCCCCGGACGAGGGCCTGGAGCCCCGTAGCCCAGCCCATTCAATCCAACCCCGCGGAGAATCGAACGCTAAAGGCCGCCCACTGCCAGGGTCCAGCCTTCACTGGGCTCCCTTTAGAAACAGGCTGGCCTCGCTCTCGACTTCATCCCTCCCCCCCCTTTGGGGAAGGATCAGCAAATCCTGCCGGCCCCAACCCACTGCTACTCCGTCCGGGGAGTAGAGTTTCAGATCCCGCTCCCTCTCGGCCCGGGCGCCCCCCACCCCCATCCACTCGCGAACCTTGCACTCACTCAGACCTCGAGTGGTCAGCGCCCCCACCTTCTGCCCGAACCCGATCTTGCCCCGCATCTGCTAGCCCCCCAGTCCCGCCGGCCCTTCCTCCTCTCCTCACTCCTCCCACCCAGGACCACCCTCCCGCCCCCAGTCGGGACCCTCCTCTCGTTTCGCGCGCCAGGACCCGCTCCCCACTCAGTCCCCACTCTCCTCCCACCCGAAACCCGACGTCCTCCTCCCCAGCCCCGACCCTCCGCCCTCCTCCGTAGCCGTGACCCCCTCCACCTCCTCAGCCCGGAACCAGCTTCCCCGCTTCTCCCGTCGGACGCTCTCGCCCCGCCAGACTCCTCTTCACCACAAGACCCACTAGTGAGTGGCGGGGATCGGGCTCCCCCTGCCGCTGCCGCGGCTGAGATTAGAGGTCGGACCGCGGGCGGCCCCGCCCCTCCCGGGAGGTACCGCCCCTCCCCGCCCGGAAATGGCTCCCAGGCCCCTGCGTGCGCGGCCCCGCTGCCAGCCGCACGCACGCCTCTCCCTGGGGTCCATGGCGCGTGCGCGTCGCCTGCTGGCCAGGCAGGGGCCGGCACCCTGGCCTTCTTGGGAAGGTTTAACTGCCGTCCCAAGACAGCAGCTTCAGCTTGAGGCTGCCTTTTTAAAAACCAACTTACTGGCCACACATGGTCACTTGTAACCCCTGAGAGAGTTGGCCTGCAGAGCACTACAAACTGATCTAAATAAACTACCCAAGATGGGACTCTAGAGGAGGCCTTTGGGATTTTAATGAGTGACCCACGGATTTGTCCTTTGTCTTTTACCTGGAGACTTCCATCAAGGACAGTGATGCCCAAAGAAAAGGCACATGGAAATTCCCTTAATGGATCTACCACCCATCTCTCCCCTTCCCCCACAAAAATGGAGAATAGAGACTACAGGTTGTGGGGAGGAAGAAACTTTCTTCCACCCTCAAAGTTTTTTCAGCTGGTCTAATAATCTAATAAATATGAGACAGGTTAGCAAGAGAAAATGATCAAATACAGTTACATACATATGCATGGGAACCCCCCACACATGAGAGTCGGGGATCCCCACATTCATGAGAGGTTCAGGGACAGAAAGGGGGAAATGAGGTCTATGTGACATTCTGAGCTAAGGATGAGGTAAGCCACCTGGGGGCTTCAGGAAGTAACTGCAGGGAGAGCACAGGTTCAGCAATTAGAAGTTTGCCCTGCCATATAGGTAGGTCAGGAAAAGTTACTTCTGGTGATAACTCTTATCATGGGCCTGGCCCCTAATTTAAATTCTTTTAGATAGTGGGGGTGGGGAGGGGCAGATGTTTCTCTTGAGCTTGCAGAGCCTCAGTTGCTTTTAGCTCAAAATAATCCTCGTACCGCAGAGGCACATCTTGGGGTGACTTGTTCTGAAGCCCTACAAGGTGTTGGGCAAAAATGCTACCAAAACTGCTTTATTTTCATGAACAATGTTGGGAATCATCTCATAAATTTACGTGAAAGTGCCCACCAAGATCACAAAGCTCACCCTTCCTTTTCAGGTGAAATAAATCTCAAATACATTTTTCATGACTTGCCCGTGTCGTCATGTCACTAATTCAGTACAAGCAGAAAGCGGTGTAGTTACATGTAGCTGACCGGTGATCTGCACACAGAATGTTTTCAATAGATTTTTCAAAAATGATACCTAGATGGAATCTTGAAATCCTAACAAAAGTGACACTGATGAGGGTACCAATTCCATCCCCTTGCAAAATGTTGTCATGACACTAACCTAGGGTATCATCATTACTACCACAATTATCCTTATCTAGGATGAAATTCCTTCGGCACCTTCCAATTTCCCACCAGAATGCTTAAGACCCTGAAGGAGTCAAGCAGTTTATCTCTGGGCTTTCTCACCCTCACGCCCACCCCATCAAAAGTCCCAGACATCTCTATCCAGAGCCCCAGAACCAAGCACTGACATTCCATATTCTTAGTCCTCTTACTGCTGTTCCTCCAAAGGCGTGCATTCTCAGTATTGAAGAGTCAAAAAATATTCTGGGGCCACCTGCCAATGCCTACTCATCAAGAGAGACGTTGGGATTTCAGGCATGTCCTCCCCACTCTCCATCCTCCACCTCTGCTTTAGTTTTATTTCAGCTCCTAGTCGCTGCTCTCCCTAGTCTCCATGTTAGCTGCCACCTCCCCCCCTTTAATCTAGAATCTCTATGCCAGCTGACTAGAGAGCAGGGTCCATGTCTGAGTCCTCCCTACATTTCTGCAATACAACTTCACTGCTGCAAACACATGGCCGGCAGTCTGTTGATTCTTCCGAGATGAATGAAGCAATTCAGCCACACTGACTAATCCTTCCTGTGATGGACTGAATGTTTGTCCCTCCCCCACCTCCCTCAAATTCATATGGTGAGGCCCTAACTCCCAATATGATAGTGGGGTCTTTGGGAAGTAATTAGATTTAGATGAGGTCATGAAGATCGTGCACCCATAATGGGATTAGTGTCCTTACAAGAAAAGGAAGAGACACCATAGTAGCGCATGCGCTCTCTCGCTCTCTCTCTCTCTCTCTCCACACACACACACACACACACACACACACACACTCACACACTCAGAGGAGTCACATGAGCATGCAATGAAATGGGGACCCTTTGCAAGCCAGAAGGAGGTCCTTACTGAAAACCAAATCTGCCAACACCTGGATCTCGGACTTCCCAGGCTGCAGAACGGTGATGAATAAATGTCTGTTGTTTAAGCCACACGGTCTATGGTATTTTGTTATAGCACCCAAGCTGACTAAGACACTTACTTTGCCAAGAACTATGTCAGGCACCTTTATATCCAAGGCCCCATTTATGTCCCAACTTGCCCAGATCAGGTGACTCTCATCATCACTCAACTTGTAAACAAGGGCACTAAGGCCCAGAGAAGGTCAATGATCATCCCAAAGACACACAGGAGGATGGGGTGGAGTTTGGGTGGGTAATTAAGGCTTCAGATTTTGTACAGAGAACCTAAAATGTGCTGGTTGATTAATGAGAATCAAAGAATGTTAGACACAGAGGGGCCTTCAGCTCAACCCCATAGTATAAGCATAAAGAAATCCAGGCCCAGAGAGCGACGTGACTCCTGACAGTTTCTGGCAGAGCCCAGAAGCCATGTGGGGTGTGTGTGTGCCTTCAGGCTACGCTGCTCCTTTGGCCCACTCTCCCTCTGACTGCAGCATGATCAGGGATTAGAAGAGAAGTGGCCAGAGACAAAGGATGCACGAGGATTATGGGAGAAAACTTCAGCCTTCACAGAGGAATCACATTTTACCAAAATGAAACAAAATTCCCACTGCCTATGAGTCTTACATGTCCTAGCTGTATTGGTGGGCCCTTGGGAGAAAGCAAGAGAGAAGAGAGCAAAGGGGTTATAAATAAAAGAGAGACTTATATAGTTCAAAGAGAAGAGGGATTCGAAAAAGCAGGTGTTAGCTAAGGAGAGGGCACGTGTCAACATCCTTTCCCTGTCCTCCCAGAGATTCCTGCAGTAGGGACTTCAGAAGTTCTAAGAAGGAGGGGCTTAGCGGGTTGAGAGGAGGCAGAGACGGGGCTGCCTGGGCTTCCATGCTCAGAGTGTGGTTTCCTGGGGAGCAGTACTGCATCACCTGGGAGCTTGCTAGAAATGCGGGGTCTTGGAGCCCCATTCCAGACCTACTAAATCTGAATCTACGTTTTAACAAGATCCCTGGGTAATATTTATACACTGTAAAGTCTGAGAAGTATTTCCCTGGGCACCCCGCTTTCAGAGAGAAAGCTCAGTGTTTTTATTAAGATTGTGTGTTTGTTTGAGATGGTTTAAAGAAGCTGATGAAGAGAAGGCACGGGGGATGAGGAGAACTAATGCTCCCCAATTGGCCTTTGGTGCATTCCAGGATAACAAATGATTGGAAGGAACTGGAATACCTATGGGGAACCAGTGAGAGACTGAAATTCCTGCTGAAGACAGAAAGCTTGGGGGTTGTGAGGGGAGGCAGGCAGAGGAAGATGGTCTGGAATTTTTTCCCCTATGTGGCCTCTTTAATTTAGCCTGAAAGGGTCTCACTGCAGTGCTTGTTTCTACCAATTTTTAAAACAATTCATGCCGGCAAATCTTGTTCTGCTTCACATGGCAGCTATCCAGAGTGGAGTTAGTAACACACCTCCCCCATACATGAGAGCACACTCTTAAAAAGCCCGAGCACGCTACCCCCCATGCCTCCATTCCTATCCGTGACACCCCCTACTCAACTGGGGACCTTCATGGAAGTTCACCTCAGGGCAGGGCTATGGGCAGATCTTAGGTGGGGTTGCAGCTTCTGAACCCCTCCTGGAAAGGAATGGCCCACAGGAAAGCCCCCTGCAGGACTTCCACTCATGGAGCCTAGAATGCTCTGCCCAAGAGGGGCAGGAAACCAGCCAACAGCAGCAGGCTGGGTTGATCACAGTAGAACTGGCCACCCGGGAAAGAAGAAGCTGAGGGCCAGCCAGATATGGGAGCACCCACAGCAGGGAGTGTGTGCCCTGAGGTGGCCATCTGGGATGAATAGCAAGGTGCAGTGTGTCACTGAGGTGTATGTCTCCAGTGCCAACTCAGCCAAAGGTCAGAGTGGCCAAGTCCTCAGAGACCAAGGGTTATTTCCCAAGGAAGCCCCACCTTTCCCGAGGAAACCCCCATTGCTATCCAGGCTGCACAATCACTCCTAGCAAAGCATCAAAAACAGAGAGCCACTGCTTATCAAAAAACAAACAAATACAAACTTTCTTGCCCAGAAGGAACCCTGCTGGGGCCTGCGACCACAAAGCAGCTTTGAAGGCAGGTGGACAAGCCTCCACTCAGAGATCAGGCGACCTCAGGCAAGTTAGTTTAACTGTTAGAGCCTGGGTCTCCTTGGTTGTAAAACAAGGGCTAAGAGCATCCACCCTAGGACTGTGCTGGCAATTACAGGTTCCAATGTACAGTAGGCACTCAAGAACCTCCTCCCATGTCCAAGGTGAGTTCAGATGAGATTCCAAGCTGGGTTCTGTGACCTGCTCACCCAAGCCTAGCCCTCTCACCTTGTTTCTGTAGGTCTGATTTCATTCCCCTGATTCTGGGACCTGATTCTGACAAGTTGGTTCATCCTTCCAATGCGTCCCTTGCCCCATCTAAGGCACCCTAGCCCTTTGCAAGACTTGTTTGAGAGCTACAGCTCTACCTACTGTGTTTCCTGCAGGGTTTGTTGTTTGCTAATCAGTAAGTCCCAAACCAACCAGACCCAACACCCACTGTTTATGGAATTGCAACATATATTTGTTATAAACAGGGAGTGCACCTACCTACACGTATAATTCTTTTACAATGCAATAGAATGTCCTAACTTTAAAAGTGAAAGTCATGAAAATAAAATCTTACATGAAGTTGACAGATGCATGAACTTACGATGGATTGAAGAGATGGCAATATTTGAAAATTGCTGTCACTTTTCCTTTATATTTGACATTTTCAAATAAGGGCTAAATTAGGATCTTTACATATAATCACTATGAATGGGAAAGCTACATACGCAGCCCAGGAGAGAGGTGTTGTCTTGGTGACACAATTACTTTGTGAGCAGTATTGCCATGGGTGACGTGATTTTCCAAAATGGTGGATTAAGAGTTGATAAAATTCCAAACAAAATGAAGGACAACTTTAGACATGCAACTTTCAACATGGTAGTGGCACTCCAGGAAGAGTATATAAATAAAACCATGTTTTTAAAGAAATCTACTTCTTGTATGTAAAGTGAAATGGAGTTTTTGACTTGTGTAACTATGAACTGACCTTTCACCTACATGAATGTTCTGGCAGGACATTCAAAGATGTGCAGGACTCAGGACAATTCTTCATTATGAGGGGCTGCCCTTTCAATGTCGGCATTACCAGACATCTAGCATCCATCACTGAATGCCAGAGGAACTACTCCCATCGTCATGACAACCAAAACTTCAACTATTTTCAGGATGCCTCCCAGGGAGTCTAACTGCCCCCCTGAGACCTGCTGTTGTGGACTAATACTAAGAACACACTCTAGCACACGCCTCATTTTACCGTCTGCAGCTGACTATCTGTCAAGCTAGAAGGGACTTCAGTGTCATCCAGACCTGTACGTCCCATCTAGCATTGAGCATCAGAATCTCCAAAGAGCTTTTCAAAATCCACACGTCAGTGCTCTCCTACAGACCTAGTAAATGAGAAATGTGGCCCAGACATCTGTATTTTGTACACCCCCCAGGTAAAAGTCCATCCATTCTCACCAATGTCAATGTTTGGTCCCACAGCCAGTGCAGACTAAACCCAGAATTCCTGACATTCCAGCCCCAAAAGCCCAGGCCCAGAAAATGTAGGAAAAGCTATGGGTTCTTGTGCTGGTTTTGGGACTCATGTACTATGTCGTTTTTTCTTGTACCCTTTACCCTCTCTGGGTCTCACTTTCTTCACCTCAAAACTGGGTATAGAGAGAAAGCTGCTCTCCAGCTTTCTCTATGCCCCACTTGGGTCATACTTCTCAGAAGCCTGTTTGGAAACTTTACCTCTCTGCCCCCAGGTTCCCAGGAAGGGCCTTCTATCACGAGATTATTTGGTTGGGGAAGGCGTCATCCTGGCTCTGCTTGGAAGATGAGTGGTGTTGCCAGAACCCTGTAGGAGGCCAGGCTTCCTCACTCCCTCCCCTAGAAGTGTTGACACAGATGGGATGCAATAAAAAGGCCCAGTGCAATGTAAGTCCTGGGTAAACAGAGGACCAAGGGCGTAATTACAAACTTTGGCCCATGGCAATCCCTTGCCTGGCTCTGCAGAACTGGTTTCTGGACTGACTCACTCAGAGAGGCTGGGCTCTAGATAGCTGGGCACACCTTTATCCTGAGCTTGGGGGTCAGGGTAGGAGGAGTGGGCATTCATGTCTACAAGGGGATGAATACCTTTTATGTCTCTAAAAATATAATTAGAGGAATTTTCTCTAGTAGGTTTTGAAAAGGCTAAGAGCAGTTGTTCTCCATGCTCAGGGGAGGTGACCTAGGCAGAGAGACCAAGGACAGTTTGAGCTGAGAGTGCAGGATGAGCAGGAGTCAACCAGGCAGAGAGAGGCAGGAAGAGTGTTCTGGCTGAGGGAACGGTATATGTCAAGGCCCAGTGGTCGGCACAGAAAGGCCAGTGTGGCTTGAGAGAGAAGAGTAAAGGGGAGGGGAGAGAGAAGCTGGAGTGCAGGTTAGTAGGGACAGATGCGTAGGGCAGGTGTGCAAATGCACGTCCTTCAGGGGCCCAGGCAGGTAATGTGACTGCTATCATTTGGGAATGCAAGCATCAGGCTCATTCATTCATTCATTCATTCATTCAACTCTTGAATGCTAGGTTGCAATATCCTGGGAGGGGGATGTATCACTGAGCAAACAGATCCCTGCCCTCATACAATTTATATTCGAGTAGAAGGAGATAGATAAATATATTAAGTAAACTATATGGTAAATTAGAAGGTGCCAAGGGTTATGGAAGAAGCAGAAGCAGAGCGGAGTGTAGGAAATAGAAAGTATAGGCCTGGGGCAGGATGTCACAGGTGCTTCAATTTTAAATAGAATTGAAATAAGAGGGGTAGGCCCCACATTTCAAATTTTCAAACCAAGTCAAGTCCAGACTTTTTGGTAAAATCTCTCAAATTGTATAAAATTGCGATGTCCTAGGAGCCTGCCAGAGTCAGGGATTATTTTCATTCTCTTTGCTAGGACTACTTTAGTTCTTTATGTTAAACAATGGGAAGAGTTTTAGCACCCCAAGAGGCAGAACCCAGTGAATGTCTTGTCACTGTCCCATAGAAGCAACCTTCAGATATTGCCAACCATGCTTTCGACCATCGGCAGAGAACTCTCCCTTTCTTTCACACACCCAAGCTTGTCAGAATTCCTGTTTTCTTGGGGCAGACACAGAGGGGTTGCCCACAACCTCCTGCTTGCCCAAGCTCTGTTGAGAAGACAGCTGTTGCTTCAGAAAGGAATGAAGTTCTCTCAAGAGCAGAAATGACGCAGAGTGCTGACACCAGTCACACCTATTGACCTGGGCACTGAGTGGCAGAGGCAACATGTGGATCCCTCTTTATTCTTAGTTAGCCACAGGAAACAGCAAGTCGGCATAATTTCTGGACAAAAAAAGAGCAAAAAAAAACCAACAACAAAAAACTGTAGAATCATGTGGTTTTTTCTGTTGCAATCCGCATAATTTATCTTGTGACTGTGACATAACTTGCTGAATCGCCCCAATTTGTTGAATGCCATCTTTTTTCCCCAAGATAGAGGGAAAAAATAACTCTACTTGTATGGTGATTGTCAAGAGATCTAAAAGGTCAGAAACGGAAATATGATTAAGGTACTCTGGGCAACTCATTCAATTGTTTTGAAGTTTTCTTTCATACTGAAATATACCATAGACAAGCTTGATGAATATTCACGGAGTGAACGTCAGTATTCAGCACCCGGATCAAGAAACAGAGCATTGCCAGTTCAATTGTTTTTTAAACAAATGCAACTAAGGACTGGATGCAGATGGTAAGCTTCCTGTGTGAGACCTCAGGGTCTTGCAGGATGTAGTACTTTGATCTGTATCCAAAGAGCAGAAGCAGCCATGGAGCTTGTTTTCATCAAGGAGCCAATTGTATCACATTAATAAAACAATCCCTCTGTGTAGTATGGAGAATGGCTGGGAAAAGATCCAAGTGGGCAGACTAGTTACAAGGCTTTTATATTCATCTAGGCAAAGAATGAAGATAGTTGGTGCAAAGGTAGAATAATGGCATATGTTTAGAAGATGGACTCTTGGAAAGTGAGATAATAGATTAAAACAAGATTCCCAGAAGCACAGGCTACCTTGTACCCTGGCTAGCAGGCTTTCGTGTGTGCCTTCAAGCTAGGAGCCTCAGGGGAGACGTCACGTTCATAGCTAACCCATCCTAGTGGGCTGTACCTTTAACTGGTTATAGCAGGATTCGGACACCTCTGCTTTAATCATGGGATTCTTTCTGGCGTGATCGTTTCCCAAAAAGTAGAGCTGGTTGCAATACTAACCAAAAGAGCAGTTGCATGCACGCTGATGCTATTTCTATCTACCCTCATGTTATGGGTTGAATTGTGTCCCCCAACAATTCTTATGTTGAAGTGCTAACCCCCCAGCATCTCAGAATGTGGCCTTATTTGGAAATGGGGTCACTAGAGATACAGTTAGTTAAGATGGGGCCATCCAGGAGTAGAGCAGGCTCCTAATCCGGTATACCTGCTGTCCTTGTAAAAAGGGGAAATTTGGACACAGCCAGAAACGCAGAGAGAAGTCCCTCCAATACATAAATCATTCCAGTCCTAGCAAGGAAGTTGTTTATTCTAGCTAGTAGCCCTCATTCTGACCCCAGCTACCCTCCTCCAGGGAAGCTTTACAAAGCCATGCGAAGATGAAGGCAGAGATGGGGGGTTGCTTTTACAAGTCAAAGAGCACCAAAGACTTCCAAGAAACCACCAGTCTAGGGAAGAGGCATGGAACAGCTTCTCCCTCTCAGCCCTCAGAAAGAACCAGTCCTGCCAACACCTTGACCTCTGACTCCTAGCCTCCAGAACCGAGAGGCTGTCCCTTGCTGTAGTTCAAGCTACCTACTTTATGGTACTTCATTACAACAGCCTTGGCAAACTAATACACTTAGAGCCCCAAATTAGCCCCAAACTGCAGTAGGCTGACAAAGGAGGAACAGGAAGGGCAGGGTGACGTGACTATTCCTCAGCAGCCTCATGTCTCCTCTGAGCAGTCAGAGCAGTGGTTGGGATGGGGGAGCCTCCAGAAGCCCTAGGGTCCATTGCCAAGTGGCTTCCCGGTGGGCAAAAGCAGTCTGAATCTAGTTCTTGTGGCTTTGTTTGAGGGGACTGCCACATTCAGTTTTGGGGTACAAGCCAACACCTACCACTTAGGGACAGAGGTTGTAGGGGGCCCTGGAGAGGAACTACTCACTCAGACATATTTTAAATGTAATTCAAGTATTTCAAATATTTAAACCATTTCCACTGGCTGTCCATTCAAACATCTAACTCGACATTCCCAGGTTATCGCATCATCATAGAGCTCGTTAAACTCACTTCATTTGAATATTCTCCCAAGTCCCTCCAACACACAAGTCATTCCAGTCCTATAAAGCAAGTTGTTTATAACTAGTAGGCCTACTCCTGACCCCAGCTGTCCTCCTCCACATGAAGCTTTACAAAGTGTCTAGTTGGGAACAGGAGGCCCCGAGGGGATTGCTCAAGGTTGTCTGAGGATACAACCTGACAACCGTAAAAACAAGTCAAATCCAAGGCCTGGTGGCAGATAGTACAGGACACGCGTGAATGAGGGTCTGCAGAGATTGTCTGGGCTGCTCCCCAGGCTATGTGGAAAGCACTTCCCTGGTAAGTCTTCTGTACATGATAAGCCATAGCACCAATCCTCTATCAATAGATGACTGACCTATGAATTAGATTGTATCTGAAGAAGATGACCTCAAAGGGAAGACACCATACAAAGCCTGGTTAACTGAATGCTCTTCTTGAACTTGGCCCACAAGGCTCCTCATGATCTGCCCCTGCCTCTCTCCACCTTCATCTCTCCCATTTCCACAGCACCCTAAGACTTTATGCCCCAGGCTTACTTAGAGTGACCGTATAATTTATCATCTAACCTGGGACACTTTTGAGGCTGAGGATGTAATACATTTTCTGGACACCAGACATAAACTGAAGTGTTCTGAGCCACCTGGGACTTCCTGTCTCCCCAGCCATTTGGAGTTACTTACGCTCCCATAACATGTATGGCCTCTTATATCCTCAGACCTTTGCATGTGCTCTCCCTTCTTCTTGGAACATACTCTCTTCCCTGGTCTGCTTAGAGCCCACTCCTTTGTGGATCCTTCCCCAAGACTCTCAGCTGTGCTAGGTCACTCCTTCCCCTGGGTCTCCACCGTCCCTGGCACTTACCACATTCTATCTTGATTTCTTTGGATCCCCACAAGACCAGTAACCTCTTGAAGACAGGTATTGTTTTTTCATCTCTGTGTTCTCTAGCCTACTTCATGTTGTAGGTACTCAACAAGTACGTGTCTAATCAATGATTTTGCGATTAGCTTGGAAAAGAGGTAGACATGAGAACTGATTTCAAATGTCTAAAGGGTTGTCATCACAAAGAGGGCATAGGCTTGATTTATTTGACCATAAGGATAGAACAAGAATGCTGACTGGAAGCCTCAAGGAGATTTATTTCGGCTCCATACCAAGAAAAACTTTCTAGCCAACAAGACTATACAGAAAACAAACAGGCAGCCTTAGGCAGTAGAGGGCGCTTTGCCACTAGAGCTATGTTGGTGACTGCCATACACTTGGTAGGAATTTTGAGGATTTAGGCATGTAGTGGGTGACTGGCCTGGATAACTACCTAAGACTCGTCATTCATTCATTCATTCATTCAATGGTTATTTACTGGACACCAGGCATTGCACCAGGACCTCAATGAATTAGCACAAAACAAACACACCCATGTAACCACCATGCAGAGCAAGGCCCTGTGCTTGGTAATGAACAAGTCTGTGTAGCTTTTGACCTCTTGGAGCTTACAGGCTTGCAGGAGAGATACATGTACTTGTAAGAATGATTGGGTGTTAAAAAAGAGTGTGAGGGGAGAAATTGGGGTGGGGGTCAGAGAAGAGATGCTTAAGCCAAAAAGTCATGAATGTAGGAAGCTTGTTTGGTTCTATACCGTAGACCTTCCTGGAGAACCCAGGGTTCTTTTCCCTTGTCTGATGCCTGCTCTTCCAGTTGGACAACCTTCTTGAGTGCTGGCTTAGTCGACCAGTCTATACCTGTCAGCTACAGAGCTATGATTCCTTCTCAGATGACATGTAACCAGGTAACTTTGATCATCCAAGGGGAGACAGGTGGGTGGGCCACATGGGGTCTTTAGTCACCCCCCTTTCTTTCTTCTTCTCTTCTCTGAAAGACCATCAGAAAACTGGTTACACAGACTATGGGACAATAGAGGCACAGGCAAAGCCATGGTAGGTGTACCCAGGAGCCTGGCAGAGACTCAAACTCTCAGAGCAGCTAACTTTCATCAAAGCACCCAATGGTACTGGCCTCAATCCAGAGCTCCATGCATGAAACACAAAAGACATCAGTGAGCCAAGGGGCATGTGATCATAGGATTTTCTCCTCTACACTGGTGAGGAGCAGCACCAGGATAATACAGCAGCCATTCAATAAATGTTTGCTTGATTTTGGTAAACAAATAAAAAATAATACCATGCATCAAAGCCTTCATTATGGGCCAGGCACTGTGCTGGATTAATATATATGTACGATCTTATTTAACCATCATAAGGTTGGCAGAATTATTATTCCTACTTTACAGATGAGGAAACTGAGGCTTAGAAGTTATCAAAAGTTATCCAAGGTCATATATCTAAAGAATGGCAGGCCTGAGTGTCTTCAGAGCCTATGTTTCTAGCCTCTGTTCTACAGAAATTTTCATGCCCCAATAAAGCAAAGTGGGTCAAAATGAGCTACCCTCTCTGAACTCCAAAAGTAGATGGGGAAGCCCTCAACAGAGCAGCATTTTAACAGGAAAGGAATCTAAAACCTGAGTTTACAGCATAGGCAAAGTAAAAAGAAAAACAATGATGTGGAAAAAAAATTATATTACTCACATTACAAAAGGATAATCTAACATATAATTCATATGCCCATATAAGGACTAACAAGCCAACAGAAAAATGGGCAAAAGATATGAACAGAGATCACAAGAAATATATACAAACAGCAATTCAACAAACGAAAAGATGTTCAACCTCGCTCATTTAAGAAACACAAATTAAAGGTAAACAAAGGTCGCATGTATCTCATGTAAATTTGAAAAACTTGTAGGATGCGGCTACTATGGCCTTAAATGTATACTATATTTGAAAAGAAGGAAACTGAAAGTCATGACTTAAGTACCCATTTCAAGAAATTATTAGAAAACAGCAACTTAAACCCAAAGAAAGTGGAAGAAAGGAAATAAGAGGACCAAAATACTAAAAATTGTTTCTTTGAAAAAAAATCTAATAAAAATAATAACCCTTGGTAAGATTAATCAAGGAGAGAGAAAGAATCAATGAACAAATTTAGTCCAATATCCCAATGAAAAGGAAGATATCACTATAGTCGCCAGAGATAATACAGACATATGGCCTATGGTATAAATTTGTAAATACAGATGACATGGAAAAATTCCCAGAAAATCACAATAGATGCCAACAGCAAAATGACAGAGATGTTATAATTATTTGACAAAGATGTTATAGCATTCATGATTAAAAAAAAATGTCTCAATGAGCAATTAGGAGCACATTTGAAATAAGTGGGAGAAAACTCTACACACATAAATTTAGAAGAAATGGACCGATTTCTTAAAAACACAAACCACTACAACTCACCCAATATGAAAAGGATCACTTGAATAATCCTATAAGTATTAAGGAAATTGTCTTCATAATTTAGAAACTCCCCAAAACCAAATCTCCAGGTCCAGATGGTTTCACTGGAAAAGTCTAGCAAACATTTAAAGAAAAATCACATAAATTTCATACAGTCTTTTCCAAAAAATAGAAGAGAACACTTTCCAATTCATTTTATGAAGCTGGTATTAACCTGATACCAAAAGCAAACAATGACAGTACAAAAACAGAAACTACAGACTAAAATAGGGATATAATAATTCTTAACAAAACATTATAATTCAGCAATACATAAAAAGAATTATACACTATTACCAAGTGAGGTTTATTCCAGAAATGTAAGGTTGTTTCAAGATTCGAAATTAATCAATGTAATCCACCATGTTAGCAAGCTAAAGAAGAAAAAATTATATCAATTGATGCAAAAAAAAGTACTTGACAAAATTCAACACACATTTATGATAAAAACTCTCAGAAAAGTAACAATAAAGGGGAAGTTCCTCAACTTGATAAAGGACATCTGCAAAAACCCTACAACTAACATTATATTTAATGGTTAAAGACTGTATGCTTGTCCCCTAAGGTCAGAAACAAAGCAAGGATGTCCTCTCTCACCACTCTTTATTCAACATAGCATTAGAAGTTCTAGCCAGTGCAACAAGACAAGAAAAGGAAATAAAAGAGAGAAAGACTGGAAAGAGAGAAAGGAAGGGAGGGGGGGAGGGAGGGAGGGAGGGAGGAAGGAAGCTGTCCCTATTTATAGATGATATTATTTTCTACATAGAAAATTCAAAGAAATCTACAACATATCTCCTAGAAGTGAGTTCAGCAAGGTAGAAGGATGCAAAACTAACATACAAAAACCAATATACCAGTAATGCACATATCAACACTGAAATTAAAAATACAAAACCATTCACAATTGCTCAAAAAAAACCTTAAATACTTAGGTTTAAATCTAACAAAACATGTACAGGGTTCGTATGCTAAAAATTGCATAATGCTGATAAAAGAAGTCAAAGAAAATCTAAATATATGGAGAGACATACCATATTCATGGACTAGAAGACTCAACATAGCAAAAATATCAATTCTCCTTAAATAGATACCCAGGTTTTACTTGATTCCTATTAAAATCTCAGCAAAAAATTCTGTAGATACAGATGTTTTTCTAAAATGTATATGGAAAGACAAAGCAACTAGAATAACAAAGACAATCTTTAAAAACAAAGCTGGAAGTCTGTGCTTTACAATAACAAATATATAGCTGGCCTTCATTCCTATTCCTAGCATAGAGTTCCTAAAACCCTTGGAATTTCCTAAGTGATTAGAGAGATAAATGTCTCTTTTGTTATTCATAATAAGCCCCTTTCAACTATATCTGGATTTACATTAATGAGGTGGCTTTTAGTTAGTTGGCAGGGGAACCTTTCAACCCCCTCCCACACACACATCCAGGGAGGGGAGAGGGGCTGGAGGTTGAATCAATAACCAATGATTAATGATTTAATCCATCATCTACATAATGAAGCCTACATAAAAACCCAGAAGGATGGGGCTTGGAGAGCTTTCAGACTGGTGAATGCAGCCATGTGCTAGAAGAGTGCACCCAGTTCCACAGGGACAGAGAAGCTCTTGCACTTGCAACCTTTCTGGACCTTGCCCTATGTACCTCTTCATCTGTATCCTTTATTATAGCCTTTGTAACAAACTGAGCTTTGTGAGCCATTTTAGCAAATTATTGAACCCGAGGAGGGGGTCATGGGAACCTGATTTATAACTGGTCAGTCAGAAGTACAGGTGCCAACCTGAACTTAGAGCTGGTGTTTGAAGTAGGGGCCGTCTTGTGGGACTGGGCCCTTAACCTCTGAGATGTGATGCCATCTCCAGGTAGATAGAGTTAGAATTGAGTTAAATTTATAGGACACCCAGTTGGTGAAATGGAGAATTGCTGGGTATGGAAAAATCTCCCATGTATCTGGTGTCAGAAATATTGATAGTGGAGGAGAAAATGAGTTTTTCTGGACAAAGTCTTACACCGCTTGATGTCAAAACGTTTTTAAAATGAAGGTTATTAAGATGGTGTGTTACTGGTGGAACGGTAAACAAAAGAGCACTGGAAAAGCACAGAGAGTCCAGAGACAGGCCCACACATATATGGACTCCTGAATTTTGATTAAGATAACCCTTCAGAGAAGCAGCATGCAGATAGAGTTTTAAATAATGGTAGTGGGTCAAATGGATATTTGTATGAGAAAAAACTATGGCTCTTGACCCCCGTTTTACACCACACACAAAAATCAATTCCAGATTGATCCTTTCTACATATGACAAGTAAAACAGTAAATCTTCTACAAAATAATATAAGCGATAACCTCGGGTAAGCAAAGATCTCTTAAATAAGACACAAACACCACTAATCTTTAAGGGCAAGATTAATAAATGGGGCTGTGTTAAAAGCAGGGATTTCTCTCCAGCAAAAGACTGCATTTGGATGCAGAAGAGCAAGCCACAAAGATGAGAACATATTTGCAACACACATAACTGAGGACTTCTCTGATCATCAGTTCCCTCGTCTGTAGGGTTAAATGAGATAACATAGCACAGAGCCTGGCACGCAGGAAGTGCTCCATAACTTTTTATATAGCTTCTCTTATAACTGAGGGACCCAGGCAGCAGGACTGTACTTCAAATCATTTCCAGGCAAACAGAATCTCTCTGCTCTTTTTGACGCTCCACCAAAAAAGATTTCAAAAGGGTATCCTCAGCAATTCTTTGACAAACCTTACAAACCACTGTCGAGGGCATTCCCTAAGGTATCCCCCACACGTAGACCTGGTGTCCCGTCTAAGTAATATAGTGGAAGGGTTAAGAGGTGCAATGGGGAAAGTGAAAGTGGCTTTTGCTCTCAGCTGTGTCAGCTGGAACAGTGGGAGCTCCCCAAGTGAGCTCAAAGCAGCAGGAGGGGCTGGTCAGGAGGGAAGAAAGCCCTCTCTTCTTTCAAACATAGTGTTATTTATCATAATAGTCACCAGGATTCCCAGAAGCATGGAAAAAGGGGTTTTCAGAATGGCTTCAAAGGGGTCACCTCCTTCCTGCTGAGAAGCCCAGGAGAAGCCAGAGCTTAAATGGGGAACATTCTGACATGTATGGATGGAGAAGCATTTAGGGCAAGGCCAAGATCACAGACCACTCCCCAGTGAGTCGCCACCGTGGTTTGACTCCTCACCCCTCAGTGAAGGACTGGGTTTGCCTCTAGCTGCCCTCCTTTTCCTTTCTCCCCAGAGGGAGGACACAGTGTCAAGAAGCATCATACCACTAATATGAAGCCGGGGGTTCTGAGGACAAAGACCTTTGAATAGGCCCACCCCCATCAGTCTTGAGACCAGAGGACTCATTCCATGACAGCATCAAGCACCAGGTTATGTGCAAACCTTTCCGTAGCTTACAGAACCTGGTAGCTCCCTCGCAGCCCTGATCTCACTGCAGCTGTGTGTACAGAGCATCATCCTTAGCCCCATTTTACAGGTGTCCATGTTGAGTCTCAGACAAATAAAGTTAACTACCCAAAGCAGTTCTCAGGCTATGGACCTATCCCTCTTGATAATCCTACCTCCATCAAGATACCAGTAATAATTATTAGTATTATCATTTTGGAGCATCTTTCGTGTGCCAGGCATATGACTAGGTGCTTCACTTCCATTAGCTCATTTGTCCTTCAGAAGGACCCCAGTAGTAAGTGAGGGCACCTCATTTTACAGGCTCAGGGAAGGTAATAACAATAAGAGATCGTACTCGATGCCACGCACTGTTCTAAACAGTTTCATCCAAATCAAGCCACTCAATCTTCCCAGCAATCCTGTGAGACTAAATGGCAAGTATCATCTCCATTTCGGAGATACAGGAACTGGGGCTCAGAGGCATCAGGTGCATGATTGAAGCTAGGAATTAGCAGATCTGGGATTTGAATGAAGCATTCTTACCACTGTTACACACCTCTGGCGGTACAGGCCACTTACCCAAGGGGACACATCTAGAGAATGTCAGCATTCATTTGAATCCCCTGCCCCAGTGAAAACCCAGGATCTTCCCATCCAGCCATCACCTAGAGTAGGGCTGGAGGCAGGCTGTGGGTCATGTTGGCGGCCCCTTCCCCTCCTTCTAAGAGACAGCGCTCGGTGAATCAATCCCCAGAAACAGGCTGCCCAGAGGCAGAGCCCTCCACGATGCTCCATGGTGGCTTCCTGCCCGCGGGGGCTGACAAAGATGGGACCCAGCCCGACCAACCTTCTTTGCCAGTTTTTCCCTCACTGCCTGCTGCTCGCTGCCTGTCTGAAACTGGCCCCTGACTCTCATACTCTCCTTTGCTCCCCATTGAAAGCCCTGAATGGGAGGCAGGGAGGGAGCTTGGAGGGAGAGCCTGTCTCCAGGGAGCCCTGCCTGCCCCTCCAGGAGGGGTAAGAGGAGCTGGGTGGGGGTAAGGAGAGGGGTTTTGGGGAGTGGTTCTGGAATTGTGGGGAAGGGGTAACCTAGCAACCACTGGCTCGTGCAGTCACAAAGCAGACAGGCTTGCCCACAGAAGTGACAAGACTTCTCTTTGACTGTCCTCGTCCTCCTTCCTGCTCGGGCAGCAGCGGCTTCTCAGCCACATGCTATAGTGGGCACTTGCCTCGGTGAGTACAGGGATCTTTCCAGGGGAGGAAATGGACACTAGAGCCAGTCCCGGGCCAGGGGAGAGCCCAGAGGGGCTGAGATGGAGAAAAGAAAGTTCTGTCCCAGGACTGGTGTGTGTTCAGACCCCTTGTGCCTGGCTGGCTGAGGAGATGGAAGTGGGGCTAAAGGCAGGCCGGGGCCACTAGAGTCGCTGCTGACATCTCTACAGCAGCTGTGGGGTGTGACCCATTAGTGGCTTATAAAATCAATTTAATGGTTACGTCTAACATTTACAAAAAGAAAACAAGTGGAATGAAAATATCAGTGTGCATCCTAGGTAGCAAGGGTAAATATTGCTTCAGGATATTCTTGCTTCAGTTTCACACACATATACAAGCACGTTCACATGCATGTGTGAATTGGGTCATGATGTAAAGATGAGTTTCTTACTGTGGTCACAGTCAAAAGCATTTGAAAGTCTCTGTTATAAAGGTACCTTTTCCTGTAGACTGATGGTTCGGGGCTGCCAAATGCCCTGTTCTCAAGCCTGCAGTGCTCTAGAGCCCAGTCGCCGTCATCAGGGATGTCCCCGTCATCCGGGACGTCCAGAGCTTCTGCCAACTGTTTTTCTCTTTAGAGAAAATGTCAGGCGTCTTTAAGTCAGGCTGCCTGGTTCCTCGCTGTGTGACCTCAAAGTCTGTCCCCTTCCCTGACCTCCATACTGCCCCCACCCACTCTAACCTGATGAAAGGCTTGTCCTGGAGGTCTTGGGGTCCCTAGCAGAGTCTGTGACTCGCAGGGTTAATTCTCAGCATGCACTGATTTCCTGTTCCAAACCCATTTCTGCCTCCTGCAACCTCCAATATTTTGGCTATATGTATATGTATATATATCCAGGCCCATAGATTTAATTACCATTCTTGGTTTTGACACCTATCATCTTTCATCTGTGTCATTTAATTAGTTTATTAACATAATGGACACCAAACCAAGAATTAGGATAACACCACTAACATATCTTAAGCGGTCCTCTCCCACCCTCTAGCCCCCCACCTCCCAGGGATTCCCACCTGCCCTCAGAAATAGCCACTGGCTGAGTTTTGTGTATAGATGTCCTTGCTTCTTTTTTTCATTTCATCACATTTATGATAATTTTACTTGCTTTTGAACTTTATTTTTAAAAAGGATCTCAGGCTATATGGTCTTCTGCAACTTGCTTTCCTTGACTTAGCATTATATTTATAAAATGTATCTATGTTGCTGCATGTAGCCCTGGTACATTGATTTTCATTGCAATCCAATGTTCAATTGTATGAATGTGCTAGAACTTATTTATCCATTCTTCTGCCATTGGACGTTTGGGTTGTCCCCAGGTTTTTGCTCATTTGAACCATGTCAATTTGAATATTCTTACAGATAGCCCAGCTGCACATCTGTAAGAGTTGCTCTTGGGTGTATGTACCTGGGAGAGGAACTGCTGGGTATTAATGGCAGGCAATGTTCAATTTTACAAAATATTCCCAATCTTTTCCCCCCAAAATGTCTGTTCCACTTTATATTCCCACCACCAGTCTATGAAAAGGTCCTGATATCCAATTTCAACACTAGTATTAAGCACACTGGTATTTATTCTGTTAGAAACCCTACAATGGCTGCAGAGGTGAGGACCCAATTGGCTAAACATCCACGGATGAGGTGAGGCCCCAAATGCCTACCCTGCTGATGGAGGAGGTGGGGGCGGGGGCAGGGTGAAAGGCAAAGATGGTTTCAGGGAAACTCAACAGAATGGAGGTCCAATAAAAGCCGTCCTTCCTCAACTTGCACCGCCATCAGTCAGGCCCCCAATAGGTTCTCAGGCCTGAGCTAGCAGAGGTCACAGGCTGGTCCCCTCCCTGGGTGGGGAGAAGGTACAGGGGCAAGGGCCAGGAGCATGAACACAGAAGTTCCAGGGGTTTTCAGGGGTGACTTCCTCTGTTAGTTGGGTCAGAGGAAGCCAGCTAACGTTGATTTTCAGAGAAAGTTTGCTTTATTTCTTTAAGTCCCAGATCCCTTAGAGACGAATCGAGGATGGAACAGGAAACTCGGGGGCCTGATCAGCGGAATCTTCAGAGGGTCCTGGGGCCGAACACCTTGCTTAGCATATCCAGAGCCCAACTATACTCCTCCAGAGGGACTCCCTCCAGCCAGGGCCACCAGGAGACGGGAAAGCAGACAGCGAGCAGGCACGTGGTCCCGCCAGGCACCAGGCAGAGAGCAGCCCATCTTTGGATCCTTGCTGGACCGGCCTCGACATTTTCCTTCAAGGGCAGAGGCACATCATCCTCACAGGAGGGCAAGGGTGCAGAGTAGAGGACATAGAACCTGAGACAGCTTGCTGCCAGTGAAGCGAAGCAAGAGCTTGAAGCTTTCCCGCAGCGTCCCAGCCCTGAGAGCTGCCCTATCAGCTCTGCATCTCCTGGGAGGGGGGCCCACAGGGAAAGGACTTGCTGATGTGTTCTGGCCTGGGAAGCCGGCTTCGGCCCCGACGCTTAGTCTAAGCCAAACCTGCCCTTGAAGGCATGGGGGGAGGATGACAGCCTATAGATGGCTTCTTCTGGGCTGCCAACTGTTTAGCTTAGGGAGAGGCCCTTGCTGGGGTCAGCCCTCTGGCCCTGGAGGTGTATATAACGTGCATTTGCTCCGACTCAGGTATTTGGATGAGTAGGTGGGTCTATGGCTTCTTTCTCTGGCTTTTAGAGACAGTTTCTGGGAGAAAACTGAGGTCCTGGGAGATTCCATCTGAGTCCTCTCAAATGGATCCTAGCTCCCTGCTAGGGCATTTTAGGAAGATAGAAGGCTCACTGAGCCTGAATTGTCCCCACTGGGCAAGGACCCTGGGGGAGGCCCAGCACTGGGGGCAGGGGTGGTGGAGAAATCCTGGAAACCCCATTTCAGAATATCTCAGGAATGGACTCTGTAATCAGCACTGACTCAGGTGGGCATGGTTGCTAGGAGGCTCCATCAGCTTCCCCTTGATCCTCTCCTTCAGTCCAAGGGCTGAGCTGAAGCCTGAGAAGAAGTCAGGGCACAGGCCAAGAGGCCATGAGGACAACAGGCCACAGAAAGAACTGATGGTCCCAGGGATCGTGGATTTCGAGGTGATCAGAGAGGCACTGAGGACCCCCAAGGCCCCAGACCCTGGCACCTACCGCTTTGGCCGCCTCAGCCACCATTCCTTCTTCTCCCGGCACCACCCCCACCCCCAGCACGTGGCCCACATCCAAGGTAGGACTGGGGTTGGCCAGGGCCTGGCTGGAGGTGTGGGGAGGTCTTGAACACCGGAAAGGGAGGATCCAGCCTTTGTTTGCAGTCTGAGGCCCAGAGAGGTTGGGGATTTGGCCAAGGTCACAGAACTGCTTGGCCACTTGCAAGTACTTCGCCCCAAGACGTGAGGGGCAGGCTACAAGAGCAGATTGCATATCCCTACAGGGTTTCCCTCATTGACAATTCTCCCATCTTCTCAATCAGAGAAAGGGATAAATGTTCTGCCTCAGAGATGCGCTGTGTTCTCTAACTCAGATCATTTCATCCATCAGATAGTTACTAACTATGAACTATTTATGGGTTAGACACTTTTTCAGACCCTGAGAAGAGGAGAATGAACAAGACAGTCCCTGCCCTCATGGAGCTGACTCTCTGGTGGGGAAGGCTAGGAAATAGATAAGGTGTCAGAGTGCAGTAACTCCCAAGGTTATAAAGGGGAAACCTGGCCAAGAGCATGACATTTGAGCAAAGACATTAAGGAAGAGAGGGCATGAACCAACCAGGGGGGCAGGGGGGATGTCCCAGCAGAGGGAACAGCAAATACAAAGGCTCTGAGGCAAACATCCTAGCTCTGCTGGAGAAACAGCAAGCCGGCCAATGTGGCTGGAGCAGAGTAAGAAAGGAGATGCGGCAGAGAGGCAATGGGGGCCCTGGTCATGGGGACCTTGGAGGTCACTGCAGTCGCCAGCAAGCCACCTCACTGAGTCAGCTGGGAACCATCGGAGAGTTGAGAGCAAAGAAATGATAGAAGTGATCTATTGGCCTCTGTCTAGATGGTGGCTTGTACCAGGGAGGTAGCAGTGGAAGAGTGAGTGGCCCTGCTCTAGAGAGATACAGAAGGTAAAGCCAACAGGATTTGGGATTAAAAATGGAGTACGAGAGGAAGACGGGAATCGAGGCTGACTCCCAGGTTTTGGGCCTGAGTAACTGGGAAGCTGGAGTTGCATTGGCTGAGACAGAGAAGCGTGCAAAAGGGGCCAGTGCAGGGTAGGGGAGGAGTCAGGAGTTTGGTCTGTGACCCAGGAGATAAAAATAAAAATGTAAGATGTCTTGTAGACATCCAGGCGGAGGTGCAGAGGAGGCAGGTGGGTGTGGAGTTCAGGGGAGAGAGGCAAACATGAGCACGAATCAAGTAGGGATGGTGTTTGAAGTGCTGTGTCTGAATGGGATCCCCCCGGAGACTGTGTAGATACAGGAGACGAGAACCTGGGGACTGAGTCCCAAGGACCCCAAGGCTAAGAGGTTGAGATGGGGAGAAAGCAGCAGAGTAAATGAGGAGTGGTTGGCAAGCGAGGAGGAATCAGGAGAGGGAGGGGTCCTGGCACCCAAGGAAAGTATTTTAGGAAGAGTGAGCAACCACGCTAAGTCCTTAAAGCCTAACTATCTAATGATATCACCTAGGCCAGAAGCATCGTCATGTGTAAAATGGCTGCCACCACCTGCAGGCTGCCCTGCCCTCAGCCCTGCACAGGCTGACAGATGGCAAGAAGTTTCATCCAGGAGGTCTAGCTAAATCTCACTCCCTGTGGTTTGAGCCCAGGTCCCTCTTGTCACTATGGCTTATTGCCAGCACCCCAGGTTCCCCTCTGAATGCTCACACCTGCAATCATTGCTCTGTCACAGAAAGCCAGAACACCTCAGGATTAGGGTCTTAGGAAGCCTGCCTGTCTGCGTGAGCCTGAGCGTGTCTTTCTGCTGCCCATTGTAAATGCCCACAGGGTAAAGACTGGGCGGTGGCAGAGACCCTCCGGGAGGTAAAGATCGATAGACTGTGGGTACCAGAAGTGGGGCCAGCGCCCTCCCTGCCCACCCGCCTCCTCCTGGCCTCCTGGAGCTCTTGCTGTCCACCCAGACCCCCCTTCCCACAGCCTCTACCCCTTCACAGATCTCACCGGGAAGCCAGTCTGTGTTGTCAAGGACGAGTTCTCTCTGGCCGCCTTGCCTCAAGCCTCACTCTTATCTGGCTGTCTGAGGGGGATGCCCACCATCTCTGTCCCCATCGGAGACCCGCAGTCCAATCGGGACCCCCGGCTTTCTTCTGGTGGGTATTTGGGCCACAGACCTTCTACCATGGGGTGACATCTCTCTCCAAAGGCTTCCCCACTTGGGCAGGAAGGCCGATTGAGAAGGAATAGGCCTTTGGTCTTACTGTGTTTCCCCGGAAATAAGCCCTAACTAGAAAATAAGCCCTAGCATGATTTTTCAGGAGGACATCCCCTGAACAAAAAAGCCCGAATGCGTCTTTTGGAGCAAAAATTAATACAAGACCGGGTCTCATTTTCGGGGAAACATGGTAGGTTGGTGGAATCCGGTGGTGTATCCAACTTTTTTCCTCTGGGCATCTGCACGATTCCCTACCCCCCAGGTCCTCAGAAATGTACTCCTGCTTGGATTTGAGGTGTTTGAGGAGTAATAACAAGCAGAGGACATGCAGATTTGGGGAACAGTCACGTGACTCACAGCTATAGACAGGAATGATATTGGAAATATTTAGTACTTGTATGTTCAGGCACCAGCCATCAGAACCATCAGACATAGACAGCACTGCAGCCATGTTCTGGACACCTCTACTCTGCCAGGCCTTACCCTTTTCTTGGGGGGTCTCGGGGGTGGGGCTGGGACAGCCTGCAGGGAGAGAGGTTTGGAAGGCTTGTTCAGTGCTCTTTAGCAACCTCTCCAGGAGTAGTTCAATAGTTTAGTAACTGGTACCACATATCCATGGAATTGCAGTCCTGGCTTCAGTTTCTTACAAGAGGCAAAGGTATGAGCACACATAGCCAAAGTCTCCCCAGCGTCTCGCAGTAAAGCCACAGGCTAGGACATCAGCACTAGCCCCTCCACACCCACCAATGGTGTGATTCTTAATCCGCCCCCAAGGGGGCCGCTGCCTCCTTTCCCTTTAAGATGCCAGTGAAGGGCTGGGAGGAGAGGAGGCCCTTCTACCTACCGCTCTCCCAACACCTAGTGCTACAGGGAGGGCCAGGAGGAGGGGCCCGGACGTCAGTCAGCGGGATCCGCTGCTCTCCTCCCAGAGGCCTGGAAGAAGGAGTTGAAGGACCTGGCTGCGCAGGTGGCCGTCTGCACCCAGGAGAATGAGCTGACGAACAAGGAGGTGGGTGCAGAACAAAGGAGCTGTGTGAGAGGAGCTGAAGTGGACCCATCCCTCTGTAAGGACATCCCGCCTCAGTCAGGTCAACCTGAGCAGCCGAAGAGCAAGCCTTCCTGGCGGCGCTGCTGTTGGCACTGGGGAGGAGGGGCCCACGGATACCAACCGAAGGGACAGGGCCACAGGGAGGGTTCAGAGGAGCAGAGAACCCATCCAGGGGGAGAAATCCAAGAAGGGTTCCTAGTTTACAAGTTGACTGGGGAGGCATCTAGTGGAGACCGGCAGCTCAAAAGCGCAGAGGCTGTGAGACGCAGGATATCTTCAGAGAGCAGAGGACTGAAGTTCAGGGCATAGTGGGCAGCCGAGAGGGAGAAGGCGGGAAGGGGCCGACTTAGAACGTGGGCAAGACCAGCTCATTCTCATTTCTGAACTGAGAGCAGTGTCATCTCATAAGGAGTGGAGAATAACTGATGGTGTTTGAACACAAGAAGCGTGGCCTCACGGGTATTATTTGCTGGCAAACCAGCAAAGAAGGGTGGGAGGCAGCTTCTAGGTAGTTGGAAGTGGTCCCAGGACAGGCCTGGCTCTTCTTGGCCGAGTCTCGTCCTGCCCTTTTATTGGGCAGCAGAGTTCTCATCCCTGCTTTGCAGCTAACTCTCTGCGGTACTAAGGCAACTCAGCTAAAGTGTCTGGGGCTGTTTTCTTATCTTTGAAATGGGAAGAAAGACACTACCAGTCTTAACGGGAGTTGCAGGGGCTTGTGCCCACAGGCCTGGATTAGGAAGGTTTCCTAGGGTTAAGAAAGGATGCCACGCGTGGGGGACAGACGTGAGGGCAGCTGCCCTAGGAATGAAGGTAAGCTGTGGGGCCTTGGCACAGGGTACTGTTTTCAAATCTCTGATGGGCTGGGGGGAGGGGCAGCAGGGAGGGCCTGTCCAGGAGGAAGTACGGACCATCTGAGGACCATCAAGGGTGGCCAGCATTCAACAAAGTTCCAGGAGGAAGAGCTTTGGCTGTAATGGAAGGGCCCACACTGGGGAGAGGGGAGAGGGGTCTAGAAAAGGGTGGGGCTCGCCTGGTCAACATCCCAGCTCCCTGCCATGCTGTGATGCTAGTATTTCAGGAGAGGAAATCAAGAGGCAGGAGATGTGACCCAGCCTTCCTCTCCCCTCCCCTCCCCTCTTCTCCCTCCCTTTCTCATCCCCTCTGCCTTCTCCCTCCTCTCTCTCTCTCTCTCTCTCTCTCTCTCTCTCTCTCTCTCTCTCTCATCTCTCCCCTTCTCTCTCCCTTCCTGGCATCTCTGGCCACTTTTCTCTCAGCAGAAGGAGGAGCCTCAGCGGGAGCAGGGGGCAAAGTACTCGGCGGAGACTGGGAGGCTCATCCCTGCTTCCACCCGAGCGCTCGGCCGTCACCACTCCCGCCAGGGCCGATGGAACGACCCTTCAGGCAGAGATGGAGGAGTCCAGACCTTCATTCTGCAGGACCAGGAGCTGCTGGTGAGACCCCGGGAAGGCTGGTGGCTGCAGCCCTACAGAGGTGGGGGCAGACACAGGGAGGTACTGCTCCCAGGCTCGCAGCAATCCCAACCTTGACTCTTACAAACTGCTGTACAGTGTGGCCTCTCCCATGGATACTGGCATCTAAGACTGTAAGACTTGCAAACCCCAGACCTGGGAGTCAGGAGCCTGAATTCTAACCCCCTGCTTCCTCCAGGTTTGTGTGTAAGCCTTTCCCTCTCTGTTAAGTCCTTTCCCTTCTTGGGGCTTTAGTTCCATCATCTAGCCAAACTGGGAACATGAACGCGTAGTCACGAAGGTCTGTTCCAGCTGTGGCCCTTGGTGAGTTAATGAAGGGAGCTCCAGTGGTGGAATGAAAAGCAGGGAGACAAAGGTCTGCCTAGCGTGTCCTCAGACCACACACCAATATGCTGCACCTTGCAGCCTACAAGGCTGGTCCCAGCCTGGTCTCCCCACACTCTGAGAGGGGTCTGGTCTGTGCTACAAAAAAGCACAAAGCCCACCTCCTCTATGTTCAAGTTTCCTCAAGGCCTGAGATGGGTCCATGACTCATTCCAGTGGGTTAAGGCATTGCAAGTCCCTGTTAAAATGCACATATGTTCTCCAGGAAAGGCCAGACAACGAGCCAGCATCTTGACACTTTCCCTGTGACCAGTGCTTTCAAGCATGCAGTCCCTTTGGAGCCTTACAACAGTCCAGTCAAGTGAATAGAGCAGACAGAGCCCAGGATCCCCATTCCACAGATGGGCTAGGCTGACGCCCTGCCAGGTGCCATTCTGTGGCCCAGGTCCCGAGAGGGAGCAGCACAGCTGGGACTAGACCACAGTACTTTCTTCACCATAGGGCGGCCTCGCCTTGCCTGGAAGTAGGTTCTCGGGTTCCGTGGGGAGGGGGCACAGGGCAGGTAAGTTGGATTCAGGGAATGGAGAAGGACGCCGGGGCATAGCGGGTGGGATCACCACAGTGAGTGGGTACCTGGGGGCAATGCTGAGCGCCCTAGCAGGCAAAGGCCTGGGGAGAGGCTGGGCCCAGGTCCCCTCTGATCTCCACAGATTCCAGTGGAGTCTCCTGAAAGAGGCCTCCCCCTTTCCCAGGACGCCAGGTGCTCCACCTCCCATCAAGGGCTCCAGCTCCAGCCAACCATAGCCACCGCCACCATCGGCACCCCGGCCTAGGGAGCCCCCATAGCCCATCCAAGACAGAGCTGGATCTTTTCCCAACAATCCTTGACTGGAGAGCGCGGGGGGGAAAGGGCCTTGAAGCAGCAATGGCAGAGGCTGAGGATGCAGCTGGAAGCACAGCAGTCAGGCTGCTCGGTGGGAAGGAGCCCCACGCTGAGCGGTTTGCAGACACTGCCAGCCCCAGCCCTCAGGCGGCCCACTGGGATCATTCCACTGCTTTGCCTAATGTCTCCAGACTCTGAACTTGGGGACTTTAGGGTGGGGAGGCCCACGGGGTCCCTGAAATCCCCACACCAAGGACTTGGGCATTCGGGACTGGCCAGCTTTGACTTTCCTTCCCCGTGGGGGACTTTGGGGTACAACAAGCCCAGGCAGAGCTCGGGGATGAGGGGTCCACATATCGATTCTGAGGGTTAGTTCTGCTGCAATCTCCCTGCCAGGTGTCCTGCTCTCTCCAGGCCTCCTATTCCTCCGCTGTCCAGCGAGGAGGTTAAGAATCTTCTTGCAAGGCCACTGGGAGAGAAAGCCCTCTACACGTACTATGCCAAGTCCCACACAGAGAGAAGCCAGGGACCATTGTGGGGACCAGTTGAGCCAAGCATGTGGCACTGGGAGTCCCCTTTGGGGGGCAGGCACCTGTGCTGCTGGCTGGAACGTGCCGTCCAGCACACTGACCCAGGCCGGTCCTCCTGCCCACAGGTCTTGGAGCTCCTTTGTCAGATCCTGCAAACAGACTCCTTGAGCACCATCCAGTTCTGGCTACTCTACGCTTCCCCAAAGGGTGAGACACAGCCCCTGCTCGGATCGTCCTCTGAGTGGAGGCCGCTGAGGGCCCTGTCCTCTGGTTGTGCAGTACGCAGATGCCACTTGGCTCCCACCCCAGGGCCTTCTCCCTGGGCCTCTTCTCCTTTTGGAGCCCCCAAACTAACCTTTTCCAGCTGGATGACGTCACTACTCCCTCCTCCTAGTCCTTAGCCGGATTCCACGACCCCGTTCCTCAGAGGGGACCCCTCTTCCGGGCTAACCGCAGGTCTCAGCACCTGGGAGGGAGAAGCCCAAAGAGCAGCCTCAGCAGACACAGCCCCTCACTCACTACTGTGGGAAACGCAAACACACAGTCACACACAGATGTGAATATGCGCACATAGCACACAGGTCCATGAACACATGAATGGACATACATGTACACACTGGGACAGTGGGTAGAGGGGATGTCTAAGAGGGAGGGTGAGGAGTGATGAGAGCTGAGTGGAGAAGGTTTCCTGATGGAGAGGATGAAGGGGGAGAAAAAAGGGGTGGGTGTCCTCCAGGTTTCCCACAGAGCGCCTCGGGGTATGGTTGGCAGGTGGGCCAAGAACAAGGTCCACACGTGGGAGGTATGGAAGGGCTGGGCTCCCTGCACACACAGAGGCCAGGGGCGAAGTGGGATCTCCCCATGGGGCCCTGTGGGCAGAATGTGAGATGGTTAGAGAAAGCTGCCCTGGGCCAGCGTTTGGCCAAACAGCTGGAGGTCCTGCTTTCTGACTGTCCCATCTAAGGGGCTGGGGTCATGTCCCTGAGGGCCTTGCCCCCTGGCTATGCTTACAGAGAAAGACTTGGCACTGAGGCTCCTGCAGACAGCAGTGGATCAGCTCCTACCCCAGGCTCTAGTCTCCATCCCGACAGAACAACTGTTGAACCAGCTCCAGGAAATCCAAGAACCACCTCAAGAAAGGGAACAACTACCCTACAGGTAAGCATCGCACCCCTCCCTGCCCCTCTGCTCCCAGAACTGTTCCCTTGTGTTCAGCACCTGGGCTCCCAGATGAGACTCCTGGGGTCCAGAGAGGGGAGCCCGTTGTTGGCCAGAGCCTGGGCTGACTAAGCCTGTCCTGGACGCGAGGTCGGCCCCTCCCCTGGGACCTTCCAGTGCTATTCATGCTGCTCGAAGGTCCACTCTGCCTGAGGGGGTGGCCTGTGTCAGCTGTAGCAAGACAGGGCTGGAGAAGCCACAGCTCGCCCTCCAGAAGCTCTTGGTGTCTGGGGAGACACAAATACCATAGAGAAGTGGTGCTAACACAAGGCAGGCAGCCGTACCTTATGCCAATATCAAGGGCCCTGGTGTCTAGAGAGAAAGAAATTCTTTTCAAATTGGGGAAAGGAAAGGTGAGGTGACGCCTCCTGAAGCAGGTGAGTAGGGCCTTACAGCCAACACTGGACCCTGCAGTAATGAGCGCCCACTATGTGCTTGATACTTCAGGGTGCTTTACGTAGTTCAAGTCCATTCAACCATCCACAGATTACCTCCATCTTACAGATGAGAAAACTGAGGCTCAGAAACAGTGGAATGACCCAAAGTCACCTGGCTGGTCAGCAGAAGAGCTGGGATCAGACTTGGGCCTGATTCATACACCCAGTGGTGCTCAGATTCACAGGGAGCTTGTTAAAAGTGCCAATTCCATGAGAGTCTATCACAGCAAGTGGGGTGCGTGGGGGCAGGCACAGAGGAGATACGTGTTTAACAATCACACAAGTATTTCTGATTGAGCTTGGGGAGCACTGCTGGGGAGGATAGGATTTGAATGAGCAAAGGAGAGCATTGGGGAGTGTCATGAATGGAAGTCAGGAATGTGCACACTTTAGGGGATGTTAAGTTTTGGGGTGGTTGGAGCCTGGTGGGCTCAGTGGGAAGGGGGCAGGGTGCTTGTGCTTGCTTCGATTTGTTGCAGGCATGGGTGCGTGCTCTGGCCTTGTATTTGTTTTTTGTTTGTTTTTCCACTTCTGACGGCCAGAGCGGGCACAGGAGGGGGGCACGCTTTACTGCGACCTTGGTCAAGCCGCCTCCATTTGTGAGCCTCAGTGTTACCTCTCAAAAGCTCCCCTCCCAGAGCTGTAGGCAGGAAAAATTTACCTCTGGAGCATAAAAAGGCTTGCTGAAGCATAAAGCCAATACAAGATCATGTAGGAGCATTACTCATGCCTGTAATTCATTAGGGAAGTAGGGTTCTTGTCTTCCCGGATCACAGGGGAAGGTTTCCGGTCTGAGAGGAAGCAGGAGGCCAAGAGAATGGCTGGGGGTAGGCCGGTGTAGTCACCTTCCTTACAGCACCCGGGATAGGAGGGCCTTGGTTCCCTGTGGCCACAGCAGGCAATGGAGTCACAGTTGTTGAGGTCTTGCTGGGCGTGGTGCCAGCTGTGGACAGATGCTCGACCTTCTCTCCTCTGTGTTGGTTACAGCCGATCCCTGAAGAAAACAAAGACACCACCTCTACCGAAAAGCGAAAAACCAGGTAAGATTCCATTGAGCAGGTCACTGAGGGCTGGATTCCTCGGGGGATCCAAGGCTCCTTGGAGATGGGTTTCTGCCCAAGGAAGTTGCTCGTGTCATCCACTCATCCCTTCACTCATTCAGTCGTTCAGCAGAAATTTATTTAGCACCTATGTGCCAGGCTGTGGGGAATCACTGTGGAAGAATTCCAGCACGTTCTTGCTGTCATGGAGCTTGTGTGCTAGGAAGGAGGAGTGCAGACAACAGATAAAAACATCTGAGGAGGATGGATGCTGTAAGGAAAATAAAGCAGAGTGATGTCATAGACAGAAGAACTGGCAAGGAGGGGAGAGGACTCCTTGAGCTGAATGACAGGGAGCATGCAGCACTACGCAGGCTCCCACCGGCCTGTGGGCGAAAGAGCAAGCAGGCCAGGATGACCTGGGCCTGTGGGTTGGGACAGTGTTAAAAAATAAGATGAGACAGGTGGACAGGGCTGGCCTGTCAGGAAGGCCAGGTGTGTGGTTTCATGCAGAGTGCATGGGGGTGCCCTGGAGGGTTACAAGCAGGGTGTGGCAGGACCCCTCTGGCTGTTGTGTGGAGAATGGACTCTTGGGGGAGAGAGGGGATGAGGGAGATGAGGGAGGATGCTGCTGCAGTCATCCCGGTGCCTTAGACCAGGGCAAGGGGAAGAGGGGAGGTTGGAGGGGAGAGGAAGACGGGAATCCACCATGTACACTATTCTCCCCCCGCTGGACTGTAAAGGGTCCTGAGGGGCTGGCGGAGTGTTTCCATAGAGTAGGCACTTCATAGGTATTTGTTACCTGGATGTAGAAAGAGGGTGGTGGTGAGGCTCAGAGAAGGGAGTCAGCCCCTGCCAGTCACCAGAACCCAGAGCAGAAGCTGGGTTGACTCAGGCTCTCACACATCTCCCTCTGCTCTTGCACGTACACCTGGGGCCTTTCAGGGAGAGGGGTTCACCCAGGTCTCCTGGGCAGCTCCCAGGTAACGGCCCGGCCCCTCACCACCCTCTCCTGCCTGCTATGTGTCCCCTCCTCTCAGAGCACATTGGAAAGGCACAAGTCCTCCGGATGCATTCAAGCCAGAACACAGAAGAGAAAGTGCCAGAGCCAAAGGCAGAGTGCTGAGGCGTCAGCGCCGCTCTGCCCATCTTGCTCAAGAGCCTGCCCGGAGCTCAGGCTTATTTCCACCCCTACCACCTCAACAGCAATACGTACTTTCCTATCACAGAGAATCTATTAAAATACCGACTTCCCGTTAAGAGGACAGTTCCACTCTCCTGTCAACAGCAGTCTGTGCCTGGGTTGTTTATTGCTGGACGGGATGAGCTGCACCAAACCATCCACACTCCCTTGCAGCACACCTAAGTGTCACCACCCACTTGGGGCTTACCTGGTTCTTTTATGACCCAGGGAACTGAAGAGCAGATGGTGGTTGGGGTGGCCTGAGAAAGGGCTCTGCCCCTCCTTGAGCCAAGACACGCAGGGCTCTGGGTAGGTTAGGGCAGAGGTCAGGAACTCACAGGTCTCCTTAAAATCATCATGGGTACCAATTATTGAGTTCTTACCAGGCACTGAGGCAGGGTTACAGCTAATGATGAACATTATTAATTGGCTCAAGAGAGTCAGGAAGCTTTGGCTAGAAATAAATGACAAGGATTTACTCAAGGGTCTTATGGTTTGCGAAGTGGAAACACAACTAAGCAATGCCCAGAATATTCCCAAGGAGAAAGAAAAGCTGAAGGTTCTTCTTATAGTGAGAAGCACTTTCATTTCTTCATTCTTAGTCCCTGGATTGGTCCAAGATGGTATTCTCCAGATGTCTGGTGGTCTAGACAATGGAACATTTTCTTTTGAGGTCACTCAGATGGTTAACTAAAGGCTTGATGTATGTTCAGGCATTAACACACAATGCATTGATGTGTATCCAAGTGTTGACACAGGACTAGAAAGTTCAAGTTCTCAGAGTCAATTAAACCAAGAATAATCATTTCCTCATGCCTCAGACTACTTAATTTTAATAATTTAGCAGCTTGACTATAATGTCTCCATTTTATTTCTTCTCTCTATTCTTCAAACATTGTGAATTTTTCTACATGCTTTTTATGTGGTACTATATTTGAGTCTCCCAAAAGCTCTATGAAGTAAAGTATTAATATTATAACTCCCATTTTATAAATCAATAAACAGGCTCAGAAAGGTGAAATAACTTGTCCAAAGCCACATAACAAGTGGCAGAGCCTGGATCCAAACCCCACATGTCTGGTTCTAGAATCCCCACTGTACTCTATTGTCCGTGGGCAGGGGGAGAAGTGCGTATTAGCAGTTCTTCCATCTCCATCTGAGATGCTCTTTGTCCCTAATGGGAGATAAATACCAGATGTTATAGTGCCCATTTGGGTACCTCCAAACCCACAATCCCTTTCCCAATAGATTGTGGGGAACCTGTGAGGTTTTTAGACTTCTCTTTGCCCAACTTCTGTCATTGTACCACTTTCAGGGAACAAAGCCCATGTTCATCCCTGGAGCCTTCATTCAGTTTGGCCTAAATTGTTGCATCTCTAGGTGAATGTTCCCGAGCCTTCCCAGGTTTCTATATTAGTGACCCATTCCTTGCTCTTTTTATTTCCTTTGGGCCATTGCGATATGCAAAAGGAAATAAAAATAACAACAAAGATGCTGTGGTAATAATTGTGTTTTAATTTTTGTTGACTTGGTTGTGAAGGAGTAAAGACCTGAACAGGATAAAAGCATGAAAATCAACCCAGATTTAAAAACTCATATGCAGCCCTGCCATTCATCTGCCTGGGGGACAGACACAGGCAAAGACAGCTGCAAAGTTAGCAGGACATGCTCTTTATCCCCAGGTCATCCAACAGTTATAAAATGCCATAATCACCCCCTCTTTGAGTGACAGTTGCTTTCTTACCAATGAGACCCCCACAGCCATGTTGCTTTTGATTTATTCCTCAGGATATCCAATAGCTAAGCCATCCTCGCCTCCTGACAGCACCTGATCTCTTCTTTATCCCCACTTCCCCTAATCCTGTCTCAGAAACAGTTGCCAATCCAGACTGACCCCTGCTTCCCTTGGGCCCTTCCAGAACCCTTCATTAGGAACCCAGACCTTAGAAAAGACACCCCCTTTTCCCCCCATCCACCAGCATTCTATGCCTCTGCACTACACCAAGTCAATAAATTTGATTTTGTTAGAAATCAAGGCTTATTCTCTGTGATCTTTGGCTGTTTAGCCTTTAAGAGCTGGTATGAAATTAATGCAGCCCTGCTCTATTTTTCCCATTCAGCTCAGCTTTTGTTTGCCATCAGAGATAGTTAATCCAGGGCAGTTATTCCTTGGGTGCTTTCTTCCAGCCAGCAGGAAAGGTGAAAAAATAGTGCCTGTTAGCAGCTCTCCCGGGTCTGCCCACCTCTTCTAAGATAGGGGTGGGCCCCCAAACATGGCTGCTCATGCAGGAAGGTGGGCGATCGTCCAGTCCCAACCATGGACAGCACTTGGGTGAAGGGCCACTCATCAGTGTGCACATCCCACGGTCTCTCCCCAATCCCTGCCAGGGAACAGCCATGGTGGCATTTGGCCCTGCCCCCAGTGAGCTATCTGTCCCTGGGCAAGTGCCTGCTCTCTTCAGGTGTAGGGTCAGCTCTCAGCTCACTCAGACCCCTTCTCCCTACTTGGATAGTCTGCAAGTCTACGTTCAAACTATAGAACAGGTGGGCTTCCCAAAACAAAAATCACTAATATTGGTTAAATTGACGTCGTAGGCACTATGCTTAGCACATCACACATATTCCATTTAGGTGAAGAAACTGAGGCGGAAAGAGGTTAACTTGTTATAGCTAGTAAGGGGCAACCCATGCATTTAATCAGCATCGCATACTTTCCCTAAGTATCGTGGAGATGTCAGAAAGAGATTGAGACACACAGAGAGAGGTGACTCCCCTCAGTCACACAGCCAGAACTCAGTTCCCCTGACTCCCAGGCCAGTACCCTCTCCTGGCTTCTCTTTCTGGAGCTCCTGACAGTGCCCCCTCAAAACTTGTCTAGCCAGGGCAAATGGAGGGCTCTCCTTGCAGGGTCCTAGCCTTTTAAAGTAACCTGACCTGGAACCGCACAGCCCAGACTTGAAGAGAAAGGGGAAGGAGGAGGAGAGAAAGAGCTCCAAGAAAGATGCTTGTGCTGGCGGCTCTGGGAGGGTCCAGACCATCCCACTCTGGTCCAGCTCAGCGCACTAGCCATGGCATGCGGCCAGAGGACAAAACCAGACCCTTGATAAATTTTATTTGAGCTTTGCCGTATTTATTTTTGTTAACATATAAAATTCAGGATTTCAGGTTTCTTTTGAAATATCAGAAGCTATGGAAACCCTGGATCCTGTTCTGCCTGGCGTAAGCTCGCATTCACCATAGTCTCCACCTTCATTTACAAGATTTGCTCGGAGTCTAGGAGCCCGACTCTGGACACACACGCTGTCCATTTGTGGCATGCCTCGCTTGCCCGTGTCCACTCCCTCAGCTCTCTAGCTCCCAAGCCCCTTAAGCTCTGCATCCACGTAACAAGGGCCTCAAGGCCCGGAGACAATCTGACTGGGCTCTTGGGTGGAACAATTGCCCAATGAGCAGTTCGCTCAGTTGCCTATTCAACAGAAGCTGAGCCCTGGAGAGGGGAAGGTTTTGTTCACAGTCACGGATCAGAGACAGTTCTGTGTGAAGTAAATTTTATTGCATTCCAAATGACAGAAAGTTAGCAGTAGGAGATCCAATTCCATTCACTGTAAAAGGTGTTGATTGACAGTTTTATCTAGTAGCCAGGACTATTGTGTTCTGACCACAGTCTAATCTGAAGTTACTTGGCGGAGTAAATGGATAGACTTGTGGCTTTAGAACCAGGTTTGGCCACTCCCTGTGTGACCTTCTGCGGTGACTTCATTATTCTGAGCCTTGGCTTCTGCTTTTGTATGATAACTGTTCCCAGCTAGAGATTAGATTTAATCAGTCAGAGGATTACCTGGGCTGTTACTTCAATATTAGAACTTCAAGCACTTTTCTTTTTACAAACACTGTCACTTACTAGATAACAGAGGCTGTCCTATATACAGAATTCTAGGCACCGTGTTTCCCCGAAAATAAGACCTAGCCGGACAATCAGCTCTAATGCATCTTTTGGAGCAAAAATTAATATAAGACCCGGTCTTATTTAATATAATATAATACCGAGTCTTTTATTAATTTTTGCTCCAAAAGATGCATTAGTGCTGATTGTCCGGCTAGGTCTTATTTTGAGGGAAATGCGGTATGTGTTTTGTCAACTGCATAATCTCCTCTTAGCTGCCTAGAGATTGTCTCTGCCCTTTGCTAGCTGTGTGACCTCAGGCAAGTGACTCAATCTCTCTGAGCCTCCGTTTATCTGTGATTTGGGGATAATAATAGCACCAACTCCATGGGGTGGTTGTAAGGATTTAGTGAGATATTAGGTGAAGGGCATAACACAGTGCCTGACACATAGTATGTGATCAATAAAGGTCAGCAATATATTCTCTTACACTCAAGCACCCATTTCCAGAAATTAATCTGGAATGAAAGCCACATTACTATTACCACACCTACTTTCTTAACCCCTTTTTTACAAGGGACAGGCTAATACAAAGGGGTCTCATGACCTCTCTCCCTTACTATCTTCACAACTGCCTGCGCTGCCTCCCGGCCCCCGCCTCCCACCACAAAAAGATCAGGCCAGAGGTGGTCTTCCCTATCTTGCAGGTGACAGGTAAGGTGAGGCACTAATAGTCAGACACGAAGACAGATGGGCAAAGTTGGGCCAGAAACTGGGTCTCCCACCTCCCAGACCGGTGCTCTATCCCCCAACACCCTGCTGACCACGTTAGAAGGGTGACCAACTGAGATGATGATTTAGAAGGCCCCTGGAATGTCCGAGGCTTTGGGGGACATCATTAAGAAGGCCAATTCTTGCCACACAGACAGCAAATTCAAAAAGTTCTGGTAATGTCTGTTTGGATGCCCAAGACTTCTTCTGTAAGTGTTTTGAGAGAAGATGAAAACCCAAGTTTTTAATATTTGACCTGTAATATTATCACACCACTGCAGAGACTAAAGTCTGAACAACTTTTCTGAAAGGCCATTGGGGAATATATATCAAGTGCCTTCAAAATGTGGTTTTGGTACATTTTTCACTCTGACTTCTGAAAAGGTCTCCTAAGAAAAATCAGGTAAGCATGAAAAGATTTACCTCACGTCATTGTTTATGATGTCAAATTTTAGAAACATGCTGAATTTATAGTGCAAGAGGATTTGGTAAAATAAATGACCATCTAGCCATATAATGTATACTACGTGCCATTAGAAATGAAGATGTAGCTGACAGGTTTCAGGGTGGAAAGATATCCTTATATTGTTGCCCCAGCAGTGGGGGATGGGAGCCATGGCATGTGTTTTCATGTGTTATCCCTGCCCCAAGCAATGTGCCAGGACTGCCGTTATAGCCGGTGTGCTGGGGCTCTTAGAGGTCGCATTCTGCCCATATGACCCACCCTGGCAAGGACTGCACTGCATTAAGGGCATGTGTCCACCTGTGGCCCACAATACCCGTCTTTCCAGACCACCCTCCGAGCACAGGGGTCCACAGAATTTCCTGCCTGCGCACTCCTGAGGGCTAGCATCTCCCTCGGTTAGTCCCCCTAAGGTGTGACTGGATTACTGTGTGTGCACCTGTAGGCCTAAGTGGTAGGTGTTTAAAAGGGGTAGTTCCCAAGGAGAAGCTCTTTGTAGAGGAATGTAAATGGAGCTTGGATTGCCCTCACATCCATGTGAGGTCCCTGGAAGGGCTCTCTGTGCCCTTGTCCTGAGCCCCACAAATGTTAGACGGGGGCCTGTGATACACTAACTCATACGCTCGGTAGTAGATTAGTGATGGCTGACAGAGCAAGGGGTGAGGTGTGGATGCATGTTTTTAAATTACACAGCACATGTCAGCCCTCCCTCAGTAAGAAGCATCACATTCCTTCCACTGCCTGTCCCGCATCCACATTCCATTCAGACATTTCCAGGGAAGGAGTGCTCACCACCTTCCAAGGAAGTTACCCCTTGCATGTTCAAACAGCTTTGCTAATAAGAAAGGTTCTTTGCTATGCAGACCCCAAAACTATATCCCAGGCACTTCCAACCTTTGCACCAAATTCCGGATGGTGACTTGCCCAAGGCCCCAAAGCCACACAGCTACTTGGTGGTGAAGGCTGAGTGAGAGCCCCTAACCCTCCCAGCCCTGTCCTTACCTCTCCACCCTGAGATGCTGCTCAGAGGAGCCCTAGAACCAGTGCAGCGAAGGCAGGGAGACTGAGGGTCAAGTCCTCTTGTGGTTCCAGCCTCTCCCCGTCCACTCCCCACCCCCAATCATCTTGTGACAGCCCAGCCCAGCACCTTAGAGTTCGGCCTTCATTGTCCCTGTCCTCTAAAATAGAAAAGAAAAACACAACACAACATTTGGGGGTCCCAAACAAAGCACCAAGGACAATGTTAATAAATACATAAACATTTAAAGATCTGGATCTCAAAGGCACGGAGTTTACACCCCTTAACACAGGCAGGCTGGGTGTCAGGGATGATTCAGTGTGTGCCCCAGCATCCGGGGAGGGGTGGGCAGCAGGTGGAGAGGGCACCTGGGAGCTCCCTCTAGGGCTCTCTTCTCCAGGTGCGTGCAGGCTGGCCCACTGCTCCTGCTCCTCTAGCCTGGCTCAGAACAGCCCCTGGCCCCTGGGAAGGAAGAACTGGCAAGCACCTATGTCACCTGCTGAGGACTCTGGGAGACCCTCCGCACGACTTGGAGCGAGGAGCCCTGGGAGGGATCTTGGGAACTCAGACGGCTTCCAGAGAGCCAGAGGGTCTAAGGAAATTCCCGGGCCTTGGAGCTAACGAGGAGGAAACCCACAGCGCTCTGAGTCCGTGTCTCCTCCCCACCCCAGAACGGGGCAGAGGCTCACATCCTATCCTGGGGGGCCATTGTCATCTCCAGGGCCTGATTATACATGGACTCTGGTCCTCAGCCCTCGGGCCCGAACACCCCCCCCCCCACCCCACCACCATCAGCACCACAGACCTCTGGCCCAACTCAAGTCACGTGTGGAAAGAAGACCCCTGACTCCAGCAGGAATGGTCTTTGATGGAGGGCAATGACTGACAGGGTACAACCTGAGAACTCACGTCTCCTGTGGCTCCCAAAGCCCCCTTCCAGTCTGTCTCCTTCCCTGCCCCCGAGTGGTGACAAAGTTGCCATGTCTGGTCCAGCGAGGGCTCTAGCACCAGTTGGGAAACCCCTGGATGAGGAGGATACATGTCCTAGAGTGTCCAGAGCTCCCTTCTTGGATGGGCTGGGGTGAAGCTGGGAGGCCCATATGTAATCTGGAGGCCCCAGAAGTAACAGCAAGTGCTGTCTGCAGGGGCCGAGGTGGCTACCAACACGGCCCTCCAGCCAGTGAAAGCGAGCTGGACTCTGCTCCTTGGCCTTGGCTGGCAGAGCTGCATGGAACTCTCGCTACGAAGAGCTGGGCCTGAGGTGAACTTGCCTCCTACTCACCTCTGCCCTGCAGCTGAAGCCTCAGGCCCACACTTCCCCCCAGCTCCCTTCCTCTTGGCCACTCTGTAGGCACCCCCCTCACCGTTCCTGGCTCTGCTTTACCTCTCTGGGCAGAGGAGCCAGGTAGACAAGGCCTCCACAGGGATCCCACAAGTTCTGGTGAAGGCAGACAGCCAGACAGATCTAGTGTGGGACTCAGTGGCTGTGAGCAGGGGTTGTTAGACAGACAGGAGCCCTGAGAGGTTCAGCTCGGTCTCCTTGCTGAGGTATCTTGGGTTAAGGCTTTCCCTGATCATTTTCTTCCTCGTACACCCACTTCACGGGTGAAAAGTATCACAGCCCCAAACTAGAACAACAAGAAGGCAAGTAATTTAGAAGGAAGTCTGTGCTTGCCCCTGCCCCACAGTGTGTCCTCTGAGCTGGGGGTCTTGAGGTGCACAGAGTGTAAACTTGACTGGCAGGATTGGCAAGGTGGGGCTCATGTCACCGGGGAGGTGGCAGGAAGGCTGGTGCCTGAATGTTGCAGGTCTTCCCTGAGCTGCCCTTTATCCTCTGAGGCTGGCATAGGTGCACCAGTGGTCCAGCCCCAAGGCAGCCACTGGGTGGTGCCAGCAGACGTGCTCTGGACAGCTCCAGGGCTGAGTTTCTGGGGAGCAAAACGGCGCTGGGTCACCGGGGGGCGGGAGCCCAGAGGTCCTGGGAGCTGTATGGGTCGGCCATGTGGATGGTTGGTTGAGCCCATTGGCCCTACAGTAGGTTCAACAGCACCTTTGGGGGCCTTGGAGCCTGGTAAGGGGCTCCCAGGAGTAGAGAAGGGTGATGGTGAGGCCAGACGGGGGTCCGGGCTGGCGTCGGGGCCTGAGGACTTCTTGGTGCAGGACTCACAGCACAGCCGGTGGTAGCCGGGGATGGAGCAGTAGCGGTCAAGCACTTCCATCTGGCAGAAGATGGACCTGTCCCCCACGCAGGGCTCGGCTGCACACACAGCACAAGGGCCAATGCTGGGAGGGTGGCACCAGGACACAGCCCCCACCTCCCACTCAGCCCACCAGTGGCAGGCCCTTCATCTCCTGCCCTGGCTGAACTCCCTATAAAGCTTTTTCCCAGAGGGAGCCACAGGGTTGCCTGACAGGAGAGACAGGACGAAGTAACAGCTGTTTTTATGTGGAAGAGGGATGAAAATCCCCCAGAGCAGTGATTCATGAGGCAGCGTCCTCACAGAGCAGCAGGGGCACCACCTGAAGCTTCTTGGCAATGCCAATTCTCAGGCCCCATGAGGCCTCCTGGATCAGAAACTCTGGGGTGGGCCCCAGCCCTGTGTTCTAACAAGACCTTCGAGGTGATGCCACTGCCGGGGAAACCCTGAGAACCATGGCTCTCCATCATTAGCCTTCAGACTGGGCTGCCAACTGGAATCACCTAGGGAGCGTTACGTAGTCACCTAGTAGCAGCTGCCTAGCTCCTATACCCAGGGAGACTGAGTGTGGCCTGGGTACGGGGTGATTCTGAGCTGCAGCAGAGTTTAAGAACCCTCGCCTGCTCCCAAGCAACCCAAAGCAGTCTGATCCACTACACTCAGGGCCAGGCAAATGTCCAGGTAAGTCACACTTGTGACAAGCAGATCAAATATCCTGCCACAGGCTGCACACATTTGGAACACTAAGCCGTCCACCAATAAATTTGGAATCAATCAGATCTAGGTTACAATCAAGGCTCTACCACTTAAACATGAGGCATGTCAATCTCTCCAACCCTCCGTCAGTTTCTTCACCTGTAAAATGGGGATAATGCTGACATTTACCAATGAATAATAACATTATAAATAACATTGATAAAGTTCCTGGCATAGAGGGGTGCTCACTATACTAGTTTTGTTTGCTTTGGTTAAACTATCATCTAAAAATGTTTTTCTGTTTCTGGGCTAACTCCACGTAGGTCTCTCCAGACAGAACATGAAGGTAGGAGCTTTGTGGCCTCTAGATGGTGCCAGAATTCTAGGACCAGAATCAGAATGCCACTCTGCTCCTGGGAGGAAAAGGGAAGGGTTACTTGTATAGCCTGAGCCTCAGCACTAGAGCAGAGAAGCAGCAGAGTTAGAGCCAGAAAATGCTCTGAGGACATCTAGTTAGATCCCTTTATTTTACAGATGACGTTCCTGAGCTCAGAGGTTCAAGGATTTGCACAAGTTCACAAAGCCAATTCATTGGTCCTCTAACTAGAAATCAGAGCCTGCGATCTTTCTGCTCCTCATTTTGTCAGACCCTGGTCCTTGGGAAGGTGAGCAAGGGAACGAAAGAAGGAATCTAGAAAGGGCACATAGAACAGTGAGCCTGGTACATAGCAGGTGCTCAGTCAATATTGATGGGTAGGTGGATGGGCAGGTGGATGGATGGATGGGTGAGTGAGCGAGTGAATGGATGGGTAGATGGGTGGGTGGATGGATGGATGGATGGATGGATGGATGGGTGGATGGATGGGTTGGAGAGTGAACTGATGGGCTCCTAATCATGAGGCAGAGAGAAATAACTATTTTGGTTGTTGTTAGCTGACAGCTGGACAGAAGTGCATGCATTATCTCATTTAATTCTCTCAACAGCTCTATGAAGGCAGCTCAGATCTACAATTGCTTATCCAAAAATCTTGGAACCAGATATGATACATAATTCAGAATTTTTGAGGTTAAAAAAGTAATATTTGGTATATTCATATTATATAACATCCCCAGTAAGTGCTCATAACCAAATATAGCAATGTTTCTGCAGCGGACTGGCAGGATTGATCTCTAACTGATCTCTTATTAGTTCAGGTCAGATTTTTGCTGCCAAATGAGTCTGCACCAAATTTAGGGAAACACAGCTTTCAGCATTTTGGAATTGTCGACAAGGGGTCATGGACCAGTACAAGCATTATTCCCACCTCACAGCTGAGGAATCGGAGGCTCTGGGAGGCTAAGGTCACGTGGACAGACTAGACGCTGGATCTGCTTCACTGCATGGCCTGTGCTTCTTACAGCGTAAAGGTTTGGGGAGGGGGTGAGGGCCAGAGATACACTTACTTGATATTTTGTTAATAGGCTGTAGGGGCCCAGATTGTGGCATCCACGGCCCCTCTGAAGTCACGAGTTCCCGAACATCAGCCCTCACTGTAGAGTTCTGGAGACTTCCTGTGAACAGGGAGAAGCAGCTCCAGTACTTGGGGTTTCTAGGGGGCCAGGATGCGAGCCTGGCTGGGTCTCAGATCTAGGCCAGAGGACCTGGGCCTGACTGTTCTCCCTCCCCCTCATCCCATCCGGCTCACCTCCGCAGGCAGGCAGGCTGCAGACCTGGATGGTGTCTGGCTTGTCCCCCTCGCACTGCCGGAGACTGTTGGCATTGGTCCGGCACACCACCTGTCGCTGCTGGATGCCCTCTCCGCAGGTGGCAGAGCACTGCCATGGGAGGGTCAGGACCAGGTCAGGCCACAGCAGCCAGGGAGGGACAGGTAGAGAGAGGCAGGGGGCAGTGAGCTCTAACCCAGCCAATGCCCAGGACGGAAAGGGTACAGAAGAGAGTGCCAGGTCTCCACTTGACCAGAGGGAAGGGCAAGGCCTACTTCTAAATAGCTTCACTAGGACAGCACATCAGTTGTCAAAATACTCCCATCCTGGGTGGTAAATAGCCGCTGCCCTGAGCTTACAACCCCATGAACCCTTCCACCATCTACTACTGGCTCAGGACGCCACTCTGCACTACTTTCTATGTCCACTCTGGTCTGTGCCTGGGTCCTTAAATATTTTGTGTATCTCCCTAGCCAACTCCCCTGTTACGATCCACCAGCCCTTGGGACCTGGGGCAGGTCTGTTTACTTGCTGATGTCTCGGTAATGAGATGTAGGGAGCTGGATTGTGGCATCTGCTAAACAGAGAGCTGGGTGACACAGTCACCGTGCTCCCTTCTAGCTCTGACATTCAGTGATTTTGTGACTACATTGACCAAAACTCAGCTTGCAGAGACATGTTCAAAGTGTCTTCTTTCCCGAGAAGAAAAGGTGTTGTGCAAGGAGCAGAGGACAAATAGATGACAACAGTTTGCAAGGGCTGCCACACACAGCATCCCAGAACCTCACACACTTCTTCCCCTGATAAATGGGTGGTGGTGGGTGGGGGCTCCTGGAAAAGCAAGGCTGCCTAATGTGACCAGGTCCCTGGATTCTAGGCACTGACCACAGCCCTGCCAAGTGGAACAGGGAAGAACTTGCAGAGGTCCACTGCTCGGGCTGGCCATGCAATGACCCGCAGGAGACAGAGGGTCAAGGGTCACACAGAACCATGGGACAAAAAGGGCTCATCCTCTTGGGATGAGTAATTACAAACAATAGCTCTCGAGTGGTTGTCAGTCTTATAAGGGGCAACCGTCTCCCACCATCTGTCATTTCTCTGTTAGATTTATCTATGGGTCCTTTGTGGGACCAGCAATCTGTTTTATATTAAAACAAATAAATCTTTATATTATGGAGAAGAACATAATATCCACATGAACTGTATGGGGATTTTGCTTATTTAAAAATACTCTTTATGATGCAATACTTCAAGCATACAGAAAAGTAGGAGGAAGTTGCTCAGGAAAACCTGTTTGAATGCCACCAGCAGCTTTAATAAACTCAGCATTCTGGCACATTTCCAAATATTATGTTGTGCCTTTTTAGGCTTTAAGTAAATGGTGTCTCATTGGAAGCGCTTTTCTCTTCATACTTCAGGGCTTTTTCTACCTGAATTTATTTTTCTGAGGTTTATCTATGCTGATGAGTACAGTTCGAGCTTGTTTGGTTTTCTTGTTATATAGTATTTTATTGTATGAACAGACCATGATTTTTTGCCCAATCTCTGATAGATGCACATTTTAAGATATTTCCTAATATTTTGCTTTTAATATTACGATAAGCATCACTGTGCTTATCTCCTTGATCAAATGAGGTTTTTAAAATTGTGGTAAAATATACATAACATAAAATTTACCATTTTAGTCATTTTTAAGTGTACAGTTCAGCGGCATCAAGTTCATTCCCATTGTTGTGCAACCATCACCACCATCCATCTCCGCCCTGTCTCCATGAAACACTAACTCCCTATTCCTCCCTCCCCCGAACCCCTGGAAACCACCCTCCTACCTTCTTTATGAATTTAACTACTCCAGCACCTCATATACGTGGAATCACACAGTATTTGTCATGTTGTGTCTGGCTTATTTCACTGAGTATAATGTCCTCAAGGTTCATATCAAATGAATTTTTAAAAGAAAACCCAAGACATCGAAAACTGTCCCTGTGGCCACTTCCAGGGCTAAGCCACAGCCCCACAGGCTTCTGACTATGTTTCTTTTTCTACGCTGGCCTCCCAACAATGAACTTCCTACAGAGCTGCCAGATGACCCTTTAATCCTGAAATCAGAGCTTCTAACACCCATGTTAAAACCCTTCAGTATTTTCCCATTGTTCTGACATGTTCTAACTCCTTATAAAGCCCTGTCATCCTCTCCAATGCCCTGCCACAGCCTCTGCCCTTTCATTAAGCTCCAGTCTCATTGTCCTTTTGGCTTCTGGAACAAGGCAAGGTTGTTCCTGCCTCATCCCTCAGGTCTCAACTCAAAGGTCACCTCCTCAGAGAGGCCCTCCCTGATTCATTAAATCATTCACTTCCCACACAGCTCCAACTGCAACCTGTAAGTGCTTTTGTTACTGGTTTACTTTTCCCTTATGTCTTTCTCACTGGACGGTAAGCTCTACAAGCACAAGAATCAGCTCTGTCTGTGGCTGATGCTGGGTTCCTGACATTCCTCGTTCAGTGTGCCTGGCATGTAGTTGGCAGTCAGTAACTATATCGTGACTGGAAGAATGTGCTTCAATTTGCTCATCTGTAACATGGAGCTATCACCCACATCTCCTAGCACTGCGTGAAGGTCAACGCAAACGGTGAATGAATGTAAAGGCCCAGCCCAGAGCCATGGCCCAGTGTACATGGGACTTGTTCCACTTAGTTTTGAGAAAAACCAGATCCGATAAGGGGAGAAAAAGTCAGCCAGTAACTGTCTGCAGGGAGCACCAGAAGATCTCTCTACGGTTTCCCCATCCAAACCCACCTTCTACCTGACTCCCCAGAGTAGGTGCCCCATTGGCCCAGCCCCTCCCACCCTCTAAGGACAGCTCACCTGGGACCAGGCTCCCGTCCGCCACTGTGCTGGGCAGGGCACTCGGAGGCAGGGCCGCCGGGCCTCGGGCCGATCCCCAGGGCAGGCTTTGGCTGGCATGGTCTTGTGGGTACCATTGGAGAGAGGCAGCAGGCATTGTACCCCCCGAGTCTGCACCCCCAGTTTCCCGCAGCTCCGGCTGCAGGTACCCCACTCCTCCAACACCCACCTAAAGAAAGATAAGGCAGAAGGTGGAGGGGAGGTGGGACCATAGGGACACTTTCTCCCAGGGTCACTCACACCCACTGAACCACTGCAGGCAGGAGCCAGAGAATAGATTTGGGCTTCAGAATGCTTGGGGGCCAAGACAACCGTCTACCTGGCTCTGCAGCTAGCTGCCAGGCTGTGTGGCCTCAGGAAAGTCACTTAATGTCTCCTCTGTCTCTTCATCTGAAAAATGGGTCTAATGCATTTTTAAATCCTAGCACCCTGCATATCCTTGGGCTGGCTCTTAAACCCTGGAAGCCTCAGTGACCTCGACCTTACATCAGGAGTCTCTCTACACCTCATAGATATATATTTGAATGTCTACTGTGCGCAGGCACTGTCCTAGGTGCTGAGATATGGCAATGCACAAAAAGATGAGAGCCACAGCTTGTATAACAGAACCCCCTGCCATGGAGATCTGGGGGCAATTAAAGGACTTCATATACATAAAGCAATTGGCAGAGTGCATAGCATGAAGTAGGCATGTAATAAATGAAGGCACCCTTACGATCCCTGTCAGTACCTACATAGCATTGGGGCTGGTCAGCTAAGTAGGTGGTAAACCAGGGCTCTTTCAGCCGACCTCTTCCTTTAAAACACAAAACCAAACCACCCCCAAACTTCACTGGGCCATTTTACAGACAAGCCAGGGTGAGTGACCTCTTAGCCTTGCATGCTCTTTGATCATAGACATTTGCAGGGGACGTGGTCCGAATAACAGCGTAAGTAAGACATAAAAGGGAAGCATGGAGGGCCAAGGGGCTGGGGATTACGGCCTGTGCTGGGCACCGGGTGGCTGTGGTGGGCTCTAGAGCTGGTCATCAGTTCCTGTCCTGGCCCTGGAGCTACCCCAGCATGAGGGAGTAGGAGCTGCTGTGGGTCATCGAGGCCAGTCAACACCCGCCTCCCCCTCTGCCCCCACCCCGGGAGGACTCCTAGACAGACAGGAGGGTGGATCTGGCTCTCTGAGGTTTCCTACTGGCCAGTTACCCTGCCTGGGGGCTCAGGGACGAGCTCAGAGGCCTCCTGTTGAATCCTCCACAAGTCACAGCTTTTTCCTCTTCCCAAAGCCCCCTGTAAACAACCCCAAGAACATGACCCTGGGCTCAAAAGAGCCTGTATCCTCAGGCCAGGGAACTCCAATCAGGGGCTAGACCACCGCTGGGGGGGCCAGTAGGCCAGGCTGAGTCTGTAGCCCAGACGATCAGGCTGGAAAGAGCTGGTGGACAGCGCTCTGCCCTGGGGCCTGGAGCTTGGAAGCACTGAAATCTGCTTCACCTCCACGGACCCCACAAATCACTGAGGGAAAGCTGTGTCCCCAGATAGTTTCCCCATCTGTAAAAGAATGCTGGGAGTGACAGAACAAAGGAAGCATCTTCCTTCTGGGAGAAGAAGTTCATCCAGAAACCCAGAGGAACTGAATGGACAGGAGGGCAGCCCTGGCTGTGGGCAGAGCCTGGCATGGGCTACCCTCTGCTCAGGAAGCCCTGCCTGCAGGGGCTGTGTCTCTAGACTGCAGGCGGGAGGAAGCAGGCTCTGCAGGCCCTCCTCTGGGGCCAGGGCTGACAGAAGGTCTGCAACACCCAGTCTGCAACCCCCCGGGCATGGGATCAGGCTCCTTCTTCCTCCCCCAGGCACTCACTCTGGCTGGGGGCACTGGTGCTGGTTGCAGCGCCGGCGGATGGGCTTGGGCCTCTTCTTGTGATCACAGAGGTGCCGCTGTACCATGTGGTGGTCTCGTCGGCGCCGACAGCCATATTTTGTGAACTGGATACCTGTGGAGAAGGCAGGCTGCTGTGGCCTGGTCCTGCCAGACGCCCACTGCCCTGCCCAGGGCCTGGGGGGCACTAAGCTCTGGAGAGCCTGGAGGGCCAATGCCACCCCGTGTGCCTTTGCACTCCCTCCTGCCCAAGTCACTTCCTGAGGAAGCCTTCCTTGATCAGCCTATTTCATATGTCCCAGGTGTAGTGGCTGGGGATAGGCTCTGGATGGCGGCCTCTCTGCACAGCTGATGAGCTTTTGTAGTGAATAGGCCCTGCCCTGGATATTGCTCTAGCACTTCAGCTCCACCCCAAAGGCCCTACCCGGACAGGCTTCCACACCCCAGAGTTCTTCCAGGAGAAACTGAGGCATGAGCTGGGGACACGTCCAATGGAGTCAATGTCAGCCCTCTGGCCACTCCTTCTGAGAGGCCCTGGGCGGCCCCCACAAGGCAGCTGCATGTTGGGGCAGCTCGTACCTCCTCCGCAGGCCTTGGTGCAGGGGGCCCAGCTCTTGAGCGCCCACTCGTAGGTGTCCGTCTCCTCCAGGAGCACGTTGTTGCTCCCGATAAGGGGCAGCAGGTCCTCATGGATGACGTACTTGTAGGCCAGACTGCCACGGGGGCCTCCCTCAGCGGACGGGAGCATCTGGGGGGAGATGGAGGAGATGGCACAGGACTGGGGAGCAGAGAAGCAAGGCCAGCTTCGGGGAGCCGGGGTGGCGGGTCAAAGGGAAGGATGTGGGGTCAGAAGCAGAACCAGTGAACACCAGGAGAAGGACAGCACCAAGTGTGACCTAGGGAGGTCTTTCAGACCAGCAGCCACAAGGCAAACTCAGGCGAAGCACCTACTGTGTGCCAGGCCCGAGCACAGCCTGTGTGCTCTCCCGTCCCACAGACCGAAGCTCTAACATGGGCAGGAACCACGTCTGTTGGTCTGTCCAGCTCACCAGAGTATCCACACTGCCTGACTCTAGAAGAGCAGACTGGATACTAGACTCTTACCAGATATGATTACAAATCTTTTCTCCCATTCTGTAGGGTGTCTTCTCACTCTTGATAATGTCCTTTGATGTATAAAAGTTTTCAATTTCCCTGAAGACCAATTTATCTATTTTTTCTTTTGTTGCTCATGCTTTTGGTGTCATATCTAAGAATTCCATGTCATGAGATTTATCCCTGTTTTCTCTCAGAGTTCTATGGTTTAAGCTCTTGTACTTAGGTCTTTGATCTATTTTGAGCTAATTTTTGTGTATGATGTCAGGTAAGGGTCCAACTCCACTCTTTTACATGTGGAGATCCCTTTGTCCCAGTACCACTAGTTTAAGAGATTAAATTTTTCCCATTGAATGGTCTTGGTAGCCTTGTTGAAAATCAATTGGCCATCGATGTATGGTGGTCAGTAACCATAGGTGCATAGAAAATACAGGTTGGATTGAAGAAATATGCTGGCACCAACAGGTCTTAGACCCTGCCCTCCAGAATCTCCCTAATTAGAGAGGGTAGCCTCAGGAACAAACTCTGTCCAAGGTCTCCTGCCACCAACCAGCACCAAGGGCACTAAAGACAGAGCCTCTTCTGGTCTGCTTTCCTGGGTTAACAATCCCTACTCCAGAAGCCTTGGCCTACGGTCTACAAAGAGGAGCTGGGCAGCAGTGGACCCCAGCCAGGACAGTGGCCCTGTACCCCTCTCAGGAAGCCAGCAGTGCCAGACAACACCCCGGCTTCCATTGCCGACTGACTTTTGGCAATGCTGATTCTGGATGATGCCAGGACAACACAGGGAACGAATGCCAGTCCCTCCCGCTCCTTCCAGGCCCCCTTCCTGAACCTACATTAAGGAGAACAGACTCCCTGTGTGTGGCATCTCTAGCCTGACAGCAAGACAACTTCCTTTTTCCTTCCTCATGTGCCATCCTGCCAGCCTGTAAAGCACAGATGAGGAGCTAGCCTGGGACGAGGACACCTTGGCTTTGCCCAGGCTTCTGAAGACAGTGGAACAGGAGAATTTCCATCAGGCTTGTGCTGGCTTGGCAGCAGAGTCGGTGAGCTAGGGTGACCAGGCTGGGCAGCAGGGGCATGAGCAGGAGACACGGTGCAGGCTGGGGACTCACCAGGACGGCAATGGCTTCGGGCAGGGGCCCACTGGTCTTGAGGCTTTCCTTGGCATCCTCTACTGCGAACTCCCACTCCAGGCCCATCGCCGTGAAGGTCCGGCTTGTAGCTTCCTTGCCCTTGGGGTTGAGGATGAAGCTGTCTGTGACCTGGTTCTTCACAGCTGGCCAGGGAGAGAGGGGCACACAGATTTCTGGTCCGCTCCACAGGAGCACGAGCCAGACTTCCTCGAGGATTTCAAGGCCTTCCCAGCGGGCGCCATGGGGCCCCCTATCTACCTGTCACTCCTTCCCACCTAAACGTCTCTCCAGTCAGACGGGCCACCACATGCCCCATACAGCATCCCTGCCTCTGGACCCTGGCTCATACCATTCCTCCTACCCTCACTGTTTTCCCTTCTTCCTGCCTGCCTAATATCCACCCATATTTAAGGCTCAGCATAATTCTCCCCTCCTCTAGGAAGCCCTTTTTGATTGCCCAGTCTTCAGGGATTTACTCTCCCTAAAACTTCTACAGCAGAGCATAGAAGTTAAGTGCACAGGTGCTGAAGTCAGATCTTGATCATGGGGAAGATCCTTAGCCTCCCTGTGCTGCCTCAGTTTCACCATCTGTAAAATGGGAATAATTGTACCTAGATAAGGATAATTGCAGTACTCCCCCCTAGGTGCTCTTGGGACATTTAAAGGAGTTCATATGTGTAAAAAACTAGGCAGAGAGCATAGTATGTAGTAGGTACTTAACAAATGGTAGGCACTATTACCATCATCAGAAGTGTCTGACTCTTAGCACTGTACCAATTATACAAGTCTCGTCTCTCCCACAGCCTGTCAACTCATCATCTTCTCAGCGTCCTTGGCCCAGCACAGAGCCTGGCATGAAGTGGGAGTTTGTTCAACATCTGTAAATTTCTACCCCCTAAAAGTCCCAGTTAGTGAGTAGCTAAAAGATGTCAGGTGGGAGTTTTGTAGGTGCAGACACCTGGCAAAGTCCTGAGTTGCAACCTTGGCTGCCCTGGAAGCAGCAGGGGTTGGGGAAGGGTTGCAGCCTGGGACCTGAGCCCCTCAGCCAGGTGGGGTGGGCAAGACTCCAAAGCCCTGGAGAGGCCCTTCCTGGTGCAGATAAAACCATCAGTGTAACTGTAATACAGGAGCCAATATCCAGAGCACTAACCATGGATTGGTCCCTTTGCTAACTGCCTCAGTGGAATCCTGACACACATCCTGAAGTTGGTGCTATTATTAATTCAGATGGGGAATGAGAGGCTCTAAGAGGGGCAGGGGTTTGTCCTGGACACACAGTGGGCTGGTGGCCCAGTTCTCTGGAGAACCAACGTCTCTGCTGAGTGGGAAGAGGAGAGCGGACCCCTCATCTCTAATGTCTCTCAACCCTCAAAGTTGCCAGACCCTCTAGGCTGCAGCTGGGCAGCTCCTCAGGCTGGGCCCAGCCTCAAATCTTCCCATCACCCTTGTCTGCTCCCATACTTCACAGCAGCCATCATCCCCACCCCCTGCTGTACACCCCTCATTCCAAGAGGTGGCGGGCTGGACACAACATGGACTCTACCATCCAGGCCTAGCTCTGAGTCCTGGCACTACCACTGACCCACTCTGTACCGTAGGCAACTATCTTAACCTCCCAGTGCTTCTTTCCCCAACTACAAAATGGGATATAACAAGAGCCTTCATGGATCGTCGTGAGGCTTCAATGAGATAATGTACAAAAAGTGCCAGCTCAAGGCCCAACACGTGGGAGACATGAACTGTGTGACTTCTCTTCCTTTTAAAGAGCCGATGTCCCCAAACGAGTTTGGATATGGCTTTGGCCTTCATTGCCAAGACTGCCACCTGTCCTGGGCTTGCCCAGAACGTGTGTACGCGTGCACGCACACACACACACGGGTACATGTGCATACACGCACACACTCATACATACATAGTTCGCACATTTTTACTGAAGTCCTGTATGTACCTGACACATGTATAGTCATACAACCTGTGCAAATGTCAGGTTCCACTCCCTTCCCTGTCCCAGTTCTTGCAGAGCTCCAACCCTTTTAGGGAACTCACCCAGGAAACACACAGGCGAGTGTGCCCACACTGAGTCTACCCCAAGTGCTAGGAGCCAATGCCCGACCTCCACAGAAGCTACGTGAATCACTCCCTACCTGCTGAAGATCCAGGCCTAGACTTCTGGTGACAGGGAAATGGCAGGGGCTAGCCGAGGCCCACGGGCTGCTGATATTATGAAATCATCCACAGGGGTGCAGTAATAGCCTGTGAGCTCCATCCTCTTCTGGAATAAATGACGCTTCTCTCCTTGACCCCACCTCTCCCCGGCCCCTGTTCTGGTACAATCCCCAGAGCCAGATTGACTAGTGGGCAGGGAGTTGCCCAAGACAAAGCCCTCCAAACTCATCCTCCTCATGCAGAAAGGCGTGGCTGAGAGGGCAAGAGACAGAAAACCGGGGCCCAGACTGGCTCACCTCATAGATGAATCGGGGCACACAGAGGGCCCCCCAGCTACTTTGGGCCTCAGTTTCCCCTTGTGCCCCGTGCCTGCTTAGACTACACCCTCTCAGGTGCCTACCATATCAACAACAGCTGTGCTAAGATAGATCTATTTTCCAAGGCAGGACAAGTTCTCCAGGAGACTTCAAAAAAATGTTTGTATTATTTTGAGGATAATCTAACAATATAAATATCAGCATTCTTGTAATATATGAACCCTCCCAGAGATGATATATTTTGTGTTCATGTTTATGCCAAGCAGTGTGACTCAGTGGGCATAACAGGTAGGAGGGGCCTCTGTGACATGCCAAGGCTGGGTGACATTGTAGCCCCTGTGTACTCTGCAAGAGGTCTGAACACAGACAAGTATGAGAGAACCCAGCCAATGCCCAAAGTGCAGGCTCCAACCTGCTGCACTCCTGTCTGCCAGGATTCTGCTCCAAACCATGTTTATGTGCTTTAAATTCAGATACAATTCACACACCATACAATCCACCCTTTTAAAGTGTGCGCTTCAGTGATTTTTAGTGTATTCACAAAGTTGTGCAATCATCTCCACTATCTAATTCCATAACACTTTCATCATCCCCCAAAGAAATCTGAGACCCATTAGCAGTCACTCCCCCCTCTCCCCAGCCCCTGACAACCACTAATCTATTTTCTGTCTCTATGGATTTGCCTGTTCTGGACATGCTCATTTTTTGACTGTCAATTTAGTTTCAGCAAAAACAAAACAAAGCAAACGAACCAACAAAACACATCTCTCCCATTACATTAATGTTCTTCATTTGAATTTTATTGATTTACTTGGGGGTCCTAATTTTTCATCTGTCTGGGCTATACAGTAGTATATCTGTTGTAAGTATTAAGGGTGGGCATCTAGTTTGGTGCCTGTGTGTCTGTCTTTATAATGAGAATAATTTAAGCACCCACGTGGTAGGATGCAAAAATGGCTACCAATTCCTCCTATTCCTGTACCCACGCCCCACTGCACTGTGACTCTACCACGTTTCCCATCAAGACATGGTCTGTTTTTACCCCCATGCGTCTGGGTTTGGCCACAAGACGTGCTAGGGCCAGTTGGACCTTAAAAAGCTCGATGCAAGCACAGACTTGAAAAGTACTTGAACGCTGGGCTTGCCCGCTCTCACCACTCCTGAGGACCATGTGACAGACGTCACATATATAACCCTGGGCTAGCCGGCTGGGGACTGGCACTGTCACCCCCGTAACCCCAACAGACAGCCAGTACCAACCAGGTCACTACAGACCCATCAGCCGACTGCCCTTGCATGAGTGAGTCCAGGCCATCAGGGGGAAACAGCACCCACCTAAGCCCAGTCCAAACTGCTGAACCACAGAAAAATAAAAGAAAAAGGGCTTCTCTGCCATGATTCAAATTTATGCAATCCCCCTTGCATTAGAACCCTCTCCCCTGCTCTCCCAGCTCACTCAAACCTGGAGGCAGGTCCTGGGGCCTGACTGCCCCTCCCCCAGCAGCACCCTGGCACTCACCAATGTGGTGGGAGGCCTTCTCCAGCTCCTCAATCTGGATGTGCCTGGCACCCGCTGGGATCTGTACCAGCTTGAGAGCTCCTGCCACAGAGGATCCAGAAAAGCCGTGAGCACTGTGAACTGGCGATCCCACTGCCCAGCATCCCCCATTCCCCTCTAGCCCTGCAGGTACCCAGGAACCTCAGTTTCCTGATCTGTAAAAACGGTGTGGGCCCTTCCCCACAAAGTGCTAAAAGGATCAAATGAGCTGCTGTAACTGAAAATGCTCTGTGAATTCTAAGGGGCTCTCTGTGTGTGTGAGTTGCTATTATTTCCCACTTGCTTAACTCTCCTCTTCTCTACTGATTTTTCCCTCCCCACTTTCTTCTCACACCTTAAGCCATTGCAGGGATTTAGGTGAAACAGGCCATGAATATCTAACATGGCTGCCCTGGGCCGCCATGGCCCTGCCAACCCAAGACATGGAAACAAACCTCTCTCAGAGCCACCAATCCCCTACAACAAGGAGAGGTGAGGCAAAGCTGTAACATCCCCAGAGGAGAAACGAATCTAGTGTATACTAAAGTGTAAAGGACCGATATCTGGCCTTTTCAACAGCAACTTTGGCCAGATTGAAGGTGGGAAGGGAAGGGAAGGAACTCAAAGGTACCAGGAGTTTCAAAGCAGGAGGTACCACAGGTTTTGTTTTGTTTTGTTAAATGTGAGAGGAGAAAAGAAAAGCACATTGCCAGTTCAGACTGGGCCATACTTTTAAACGTGTATGAACCCTCACTCCCACCAATAGCCCCAGAGCCCAAGAGATGGCTGAGCTCCTGACACAACACATCGCCTCGTAGGAAAATGCTTCTGACCTGCTGACCCCAAAGACTGGCAGCACATCACCTAGAAAATGAGGTGACCAGGTGTAGCTTCCTGACTCACCAGCCCTGGGAAGCCAGGGAAGGTTTGGAGACAGGCTCTAAGGCCCCTCCTCCCCACTGTGCACTGTGGCCCAGCTCAAGGAGCGGGTGCCCACCTGAGGGATGGCTCCAGCTCTAGGAACCCTGGCTGGGCCACAACCCCAGTCAGTCCCCATCACCCCCTCTGCCCCAGCCTGCTCACCTGCTTGCTTAGAGGCCTTGCCCAGCGTCCCCTTCACAGTCCTGCAGTGGGAGTTGTCGCCGCCACAGACCCCGCACTTGTCATCTGCCTTCATGGAACCCACCTCCTTGTCACAGCCAACGGGCTGAGGCCAAAGGTGGGGTCAGTGGGAGGAGGCTCCCATGCCCCTATCGCCACCCTGGGGTCAGCAGCCTGTGGCTCCCTCCCTGGTCCCCAGGCCCAAGAACCAGAGGACCCTGTACCAAGCGGTCTTCCCAGATGGGCTCTGCCACAAACACGCATGCGACATGGGAAAGGTCTTAACACTGGCCCACTCCTCCCCTCGTGCATGGGGCTGAGCGCTACTTTCCAGCATCCCAGGGCTATGCTGAGGACCAAGGGGTGTCACGGGTGGGGACAGTGAGGCAATGCTTGTCTTCATAAGGGGCAGGCAGTGTAGCCCTCCAGGTTCCCGGGGATGGCAGAGGGTGGGTGGTCTGGAGGGGGGCACCTACCACACACTCGCCACGGGCACAGACGCTGTAGGGGTCCCGGTAACTGCATCGTGTCCCATCGTGTACCACCTGGTTCATGAAGACCACGTCCCCTGTGTCCTCCGACTGGCAAATCAGCTCACACTTCTGGGCGTCTGTAGGGAGAGGCACCATATGAGCCCCCAGCTGGGCTAGGAGAAAGTGAGCTGGCCCAGGACATCAGCACATGGCCCAAGCAGGAAGCTTCGGGGGCCAGCTCGGTGCAGTGCAGGGGGCACTGGGGCTGGGGCTTCAAATTCCTGTTTTGTCATTTATTAGCCATGTGACCTTGGGCACATTATCTGACCTTTCCAGGCCTCAGTTCCCTTTTTATTATCCTTGCTCAGTGAAGTGCCACATCAGGTTGTTGAGGAAAAAATCAAGTGATAAAATAATAATAGTAACAATAATCGCAAGCCAACATTCAGTGAATGTTCCCTATGTGCCAGATGCTCCCAAAACCTTTACACACTCTGCATGTATAACTTTAAGTGCTTTTCGTGAATTAACTCATTTAAAACTCTCAATAGCCCCAAGGGAGTTGTTCCTAACACTACAGAGGAGAGAACTGAGAACCAGAGAGGTTAAGGAATTTGCTCAAGGCCACACAGCGACATAAGCTGTGAGTGGAAGAGGCAGGATTCTAACCCAGGCAGTCTGCCTTGAGTCCTGCTCTCTATGTACATGTCACCAGTCACATGTATGAGGGTGTATCTTAACATGTGTATAAACATTAGAAGGCTGCTTGAAAGGCAGGCAGAACAGTGGTCTGTGTTTGGGTCTGTAAAATAGAGCAGCAGTCAGGGAGGAAAGGGGGTCCTTTCTAGGACTAACAATTAAATGTTCTCTTCTTTATCTTGGTTATTGATGTCCTCAAAAGGAGGTATCAGAGAACGTATATTAACCCTCGCTGAGTTTCTTAGAAAAAGAAAGGTTGGGGCTTAGCTAACTTCCTGGAATTTGTCTAAAAGTCCTGGGAAAACTCAACGTCCAGCCACCCCATCAGCCTCACCACCCCTCACAGTCCCCCCCCCCCCATCCCACCCTCATCCCATGCTGCGGTGGCTTGTCTGGGTTCTGAATGCATCTGCGAGCCACTCCCTCAGCCACATTTCTAAGGAACCTGTCCTGGTCTGGCTCCTGTCCCGGTCCCTGGGCTCCCCTCAATACCTAGTGACATCCTTCCCCAGCACTCAGGACTTGAGTCCGGAGCCACAACATCCCATACCTCTGTGGATTTCACACATGGGAGCCAGATTCCTGGTGGGACCTGGGCCTGGGCCGAGGGGTTGGGCTCCAACCACCCAAAGACAGGAAGGACCCTGACCACCAGGCCCCGGGGCAGGCGGGTCTTGGGGCAGCCACGGAAGCCAGCCCGCAGTGGCGAGGGGGTGGTAAGCTCCCCAGAGCAAAACGAATCCAAGCAGAGGGAAGAGGCTCCCTGTAAGCATGTTCCAGAGGGGTCTGTGCATTGGCCGGCAATGGACAGGCCTCCGAGGTCCCTTCTAACTCAAAGACTGACATTCTAAACATGAGCTGAAGAGCTGAGGGTACTACAATTGATCCTCTGCAACCAGGGCTAAAAAGAGGTGACCAGGGCTTAGGAGAGGAAAAGTGGTTCTAATTGGCCCTGGCTGTGTGGTAGGATGAGCATCCATCTGTAGAAGGACCATGAAGAGACCAGCAGGGGGAGGTGGGCTCAGAGGGCTGTCAAGGCCCTTTCAGCCTGAGGGTTCGAAGGCACTGTGAATCCCTGCCCTTCGCTGGCTTCTCTCTGCCACTACAAGAGCCGTCACTGGAAATGTGCCACAACAGACAGGCACTGGCACTGGCTTGGTCCCCTGTGTGGCTTGGTCCCAAGACCTGCGTCTTTCCCAGAGAAGCCTGGAGGGAGTCCTGTAGGCTCCCATCTGCTCACCTTTCATATTACTTTCATTAATTGCTAAAATGGTAGCACAATCATAAAATCTAAAACCATGGCATGTGACAGGACTGAGCTTTTCAGGACACTGGTTTTGCAAAGCGAGGGGAGACTACACCTGTACAGTGCCTTCCTCGACAGGTAAGAACATGTGTGAAAGGCACCAACCCCAATACCATATTTCCGCGAAAATAAGACCGTGTCTTATATTAATTTTTGCTCCAAAAGACGCATTAGGGTTTATGTTCAGGGGATGTCATCCTGAAAAATCATGCTAGGGCTTGTTTTCCAGTTAGGTCTTATTTTCGGCGAAACACAGTAGCCAGCACGGCCGCTGGTATCACAGCACCTCTGGGTGAAATGCCCTTGCTCCAGACGTGTCCTTGCATCTCCAGAAACAGTCGTTGTAAGTATAGAAACCAGGGCTGGCTTTGATGAGGACACCTCAGGCACACAATGGAAAGGCTTGCACAGACGACTGCAATGTCCCTTGGGTACCCTCACTGTCCCTCCACCCACACTGGTGGGCCCAGGCATGGGACGCCCTGCCTAGCAGATGCCCAAGGACACGTGGGGTCAGAGGAAGAGCAGGGCCTGCTCACCGTCATCAGGTTCATAGGGCAGCCAGCTGTGCTTGGTGTTCTGATGGATGTAGTAGGAGTTGCGCTTGGCACACTGCTGGGCCCGGAAGTCCTCGTAGGGCCCCGGACACTCCTCGCTGTTGCAGACCTGGTACTGGAACATGGGTCCTGAGCACAGGCGGCCTCCGTAGGCTGGGCTGGGGCAGGCAAAGGGCAACTCAGTGACTTTGCTGGCTAGGAAGGCTGGGGAGGGCCAGGCCTCCCACACGGCCAGCAGGGGCAGCTCCGCTGTTTAGGATACCACTAACTTATAAACTAGAGAGGGACCCCAACTATGGGGCTGCTGAGCTCAGAGCCTGCTGAATCCCTCCGGTCCACCCTTCAGACATATGTCACCTATTCCACTGTGTGTGTGTGTGTGTGTGTGTGTGTGTGTGTGTGTGTGTGTGGTGTAGGAAGAGGAGGAGAAAGGGGTAAAAAGGGCTGGGCAAGAGACGGGGAAGATGGGAATGACTAACCATCCCAAGTGGGCTGAAGAGAAATCAGCCTTATTCATCTTCATTCTATATTCTTTCAATTGTTACACAGGGCCTGACAGACCACAGGCATTTAATAAATGACTCAACTATTCCTATTTGCATCCACTTCCATTTAATATCGTAACAGACAAAGGGGTGGTAGAGGAGACTTGGATTTGAAATCAGAAGGTCTGGTGAAATCTAACCCCAAGTCCTGACTGCAGTCTTGGGTAAGTCACTTAGTCTTGCTGTGCTTTAATTTCCCCTTTAAAGGAAGGAACATAATACCTCTTATTTTACCTACTTCCTGGTGCGTCTGTGAACAATAAGTAAACGGTATTTTAAAGCAACCTGTAGTCTCTTCTCCATGAAATTCAGAGGATAGGGAAGATTGTTGATACTACGTATCCAAGTGCAGGAGGTACTCTGCTCAGAGGTACTGCGAGAAGTAATGGGTTTGTGCAGGAAAGTGTTTAGTGCTCACTTGGCACAAAGAAAGTGCTTGATACACCATAACAAATGTAACAGCAGCTGTCATTTATTAGTGCTTCACCTGGGCCGGGCATAGTGCTGAGAGTACACATATTATTTCATTTAAGTCTCACAAAATAAAAACTTATTATTGCAGAGAAATTCAATAAGTGGTAACTTTGACCAAGGGGATAATCATCTGTCACGAGTGGAAGGTGGTTTGTTCAGAGTGGGTGTTAATGAGTTTCTCTAACCCCACCTTTCATACCCCTAACTGGTGGAAGTTACAAGGCAGTTCATTTTGGCTCAGATGTGTGAAAGGCCTGTATAGTCATCCAACATAGGAGCATAAGGTAGTGAGCTTCCCATCCCTGGAGGTAAACAACAGAGTATGAAGGACTTGTCCTGAGAATGCTAGAAGGGGGAAGACCACTACTGAGCCACTGCGATGCTAGGACTCTTGTCCTGCAGTCCTCCCCCCATCTGAGTGCATACGGGTGGGCCAGCCCCTGCCCCTCGGAGGTTCAGAGCCCCTGGTTCCTGGAGCCAGCAGGCCTACATGCTGGCCCTGGCCAGGCCCCATCTCTCATGAGCCTGCTCTAAGCATGCTGCTTCAGCTTGGGAGATAGAGTCAATGCAGAGCGACACTCAGAAGCTCCAAAACCATGGGAGGGGCCCCTACAGGTGGGATTAAAAAGGGGAAAATAGAATGCTCCCCCAGAATACTGAAAGTTGGGTGGGAGGGTGAAAGGGGGGATTTGATATTAGAAAGAGATAAGTTAAGAAAAATTAAAAAAAGGTTTGCTTCACGTGGTAGAAAACAAACTTGGGGAATTTATTCTCTCAAGACATGGCTGCGAAGCAATTTAGATCAGTGTTTCCTCAAAGGTGAGCAAGAGGATCAGGGTCACAAAAGGGCCTGTTAAACTGGCAGAGTCTTGGGCCCCCCAGACTCTCTGGGAAAACTTTGGCACACAAGTTTGAAAACCACTGGTTCAAACCCATTTGCCGATGTCAGACCCAATGGGAGATGTCAGACCCAGGTGGGAAAGATCTGCGTCCCACCCCTCACAATTTTGGGTACTCAGGCATTAGAATATGCAGCCACCTGCAAAGGTCCCTCGATCTTGTGCCCTGCCCCCCAGGGCCTTCCCATTCAAGCCCTTGAGGCCTAAGGAGGGGGGCCCCCTGCCCTGCCGCCCCAGCCAAGCATACTCACAAGGGATTGTCACAGTTTCTGCTACGGGATCGCACTCCACCCCCGCACGACCGTGAACATGACCCGAAGTTGGTCCACGAACTCCAGCCTCCGTCCTGACCGTAAGTCTGCTCCGGTGACTTCCAGATGCAGTGACCTTTGAAGCACCACTGGGATGGAACAGAGGATGTGAGGTCACCCTGGGGCCACTGCTGCCTAGCACACAGGGTGCCTAACGAGGCAATGACACAGCTGGTAGGCACCACAGATGAACCCAAAGAAAGGGTCACAAGCCTCGGGTTACACATAAGCCCACTGTTGCCATGAATTGAGTGACCTTCAGCAAAGAGCTCCCCTCGGTGAGCCTATTCCTCAACTGTGCAACATGGATAATAGCAGAGGGCTAATAGCAATGAGCATTCAATGAGATAAGGCCTGGCCCGCGCAGCCCTCCGGAAATGCCAGATAGTATTACCAATGGTGGTGATAACTATGTAATTATTTGTTCCCCACCCTGGGAGAAATAAAGCGCTGATAGGGAAGAGAAGAACAATCTTCCCACGCTATCTAGAGTCAATCTTGGCTCCGTACCTTGAAATTACCATCTAGGGGCCACAAGCAGATGTGTTCATGGAAGGCAAGCCAGCCCCACGGGGAGGCCTATCCAGGCACTCCAGGCACGGAGTCCGAGAGGCTTGGGTTTGAATCCCAGCTCAGTCATTACTAGCTGTGTGTGGCTTTGGCATAACTTAACTTTGCTGAGCCTCAGTTTACTCACCTGCTAAATGGGACTCTTCTAAGAACTGAAGGCAGTAACGCTTACAAAAGCCTTAGCACAGGGCCAGGGACAAAGGAGAGTTCAGCTAAAGTTAACTCCCTTTCTTTTTCCTATAGGGCAACAGGAAAGAAACACAGCATAGCTCTTCGGGTCTTTTTAGAGAGATAATGCAATGGTTGTCAGCCGTGGTGTCACCTGGGGAACTTCTAGAACTCCAGATGCCTTGGCTCCATCCCAGACCAACTGACTCAGCATCTCTAGGGGAAGGGATTTTTTTTAAAGAAGCTATAATGAGAGATATATTTTACATACCATAAAATTCACTCATTTCAAGTATATAATTCAATGCTGTTGTTTTTTTTTCATAAGTTTATAGCGTTGTGCAACCATCACCACAATTCAATTTTAGAACATTTCTATCATCCCAAAGAGAGAGCTCATCTCTCTATGCAGTCACTCCCTGTTCTGGGGGTGGGGACTTTTGAAGCTCCCCAGATGGTTCCAATATGCAGCCAAAATTGAGAGCCACTTCTGAACTGTTATGTGAACTTGTGACAGGAGAGGGCCTGGAACTTTGATATATATGGAGTCGGCATATTCAGTCTCCACAATAGTAGCCTGCCAAGGTTGGAGCCCAGTCGGCCTATATAGGCCATGGGCAGCCCCATCTCTGTGAAGGACAGATGGTTCACCACTGCGAGTGGGAGGAGCCTAGGGAGGGCAGAGGACAGGCTGTGGGGGCAGGTCCCCTGCGGCTGGGCTCACAGCGGAGACTGAGTAATCATCAGCCTCTCTGAACACCCCGCCTCTTCCGAGCGCTCTCATTTGCTTTGACGTGACTCAGTGACTTCAGAACCACATGGGATGGGAAGGACACTTGGTCAGGGTCAGCAGGGCTAGAGAAGTTCAATGAATGGCCCAAGGTCACCACACAGTGATCGGAGCCGGGCCAGCAACAGAACAGAGGTAGGTTTCAGACCCCAGCGCACGGCTCTCACACCTGACCACGAGTTCCCCCTGACAAAGGAACCCCTGCCCCCACACATGCACGAGGGAGCAAACACACACCAGGAAGATATGTGAAAAGTCAAGTTTGGGGGTGGTGGTGTGAGGGGTGAACATGTGTGTGGGAAAAACAGCATATGGGGGGCAGGCAGCAGGCAGGACACATGGAGTCCTCTCTTTATCCCTTCTCTGCTACTCACTGTCTGTGTGACCTCCACAAGTTCCTTAGCCTGACTAGGCCTCATTCTCCTCATCTGTGAAATGGGAGTAAGCATATGAGGTGATGCCAAACTCTGAAAACTACAGAAGCAAAGGCTATGGTGTGGGAGAGAAGAAAAGGTGTGAATGTGTGTGAGTCCATGTGAGGCCTCCATGCACACAGGGCTCACACCTGTACTTTAGCAGCCCCCCTCCCCTCACACACACATTCATTACACAGTTGGTGGGGAGGCAGGGGTTCCCCTGGAACCTACACCCAGGAGGGTAACTCCTGCTGTAGATGCCAGTCCTCAGGTACCTTGCCTGGTGCACACTCAGTCCCGTCCAGCGGGGGCCCCTTCTTGGTCTTGCAGAAGTATGGATTGTCAGGGTGGCTGCACCATAGCTGCTTGCAGGGCTCAAAGGTCGTGAACTGCATGGGAAGGGGAATGGAGTCACCAGGCTGGATTAGCTCTCCAGCTCTGACACAGGGTCCAGGGGGCAAAGAGCAGTGACAGAGAGAGAGGAGGGAGTGATGGAAGCTGGGCCCCAAACACTGCAAGGGAGGCGGGGGTGTGGGCATCCATCCAGAGCCCCATACACCCTCAAGCTTGATCCTAGCCACTTGCCTCCAGCGACCCCTCCTCTCTCCAACAGGGCACCACGAAAAAGGGGCCAGCCGTAGCCCACACTCCCCTAGTCTCCTTTTCCAGGCCTCCCTCCCTGCCTTTGCAGAAGCCACTGGGTCACTGAGCAGGGACTAGGGTTTGAGACTGTATGCAGGCTGCGACCACTGATGCCCCTAAGCCCTGTGCACATGGCGAGCATCGAGGGGGTTGCTGGTCTAGCCCAGACCCCGCAGCACCCAGACAAGGTCAGGACTCCCATGTCCCTCTAATCTCACCCAGACATGCCAAAGGTTGGTAACTGTTATAGATTGTCTGGGAAGCCCTAATTTGCTTTTCTTTCCTATCATCCCCTGGCATCTAGACAACTATCCTTACAAATACAGCATTTGGGCATTGAAATCCCATAACCCAGGCTGTTTCTCCACACTCCAAAGCAGGCCACGTGTCCCATTGTGGCCTGGGCAGTGGGGAAGATGACTATGCACAGGGCTTCCTGGTCCTGCAGAGCTGGGTTTGGGGGGGGCTGCATTCCTGGATGGGGGGTTTGAAGCACTCAAGTCACCAAAGCCTGCCCCTTCAGAAAGTCCCCTGCTCTGGAATGACCCTTTCCTGAGCCTCTGCCTGGGCCCTGGTGAACAGCTGTTCCCATCTTTCCCAGGGCTAAAACATTCTCCAGCCACTGCACATGCCTGCCCCCATTGGAGGGACTTGGCAGGGCAGGTAGGTAGCAGAAAGTGGCAGGGCCTGGGCCCTGGTCACCCTGCATCCCCATAATGGCACCGAGCCTGTGGGCCCATCTCCTGACCACCAGCCTGGCTGGGCAGAAGGTGTTCTGTGAATGCCCAGCCTGGGTCACAGCAAGACATGGCTCTGGTGCCCTGGCTGGCAGAGACCAGCGGGAACTCACCGCAGAGCAGGTGTGGTACCCAGTGCCAAAGTCAAAGCGACACTGCTCATCCATTGAGTAATCGATGCCAGGCAGCTCCGGGGGCTGGGGCCAGGCGGGCGCGAAGGGGTCATCGAGGAGGCAGTCATAGGAGCTGCCAGTGGAGACAAGAGGTGAGCCAGGCTGAGGCTGGAATTCCCAAGGGTTAATGAGCAAGGAAGGTCTGCAGGAATCCACCCAGCTGCCCTCGGCTGTCTTTCAGGGAGGGTACTGCCCTGAGCCCCCGTGACACAGGACTTCACATCCCCCAATGACCATGTCTGGAGGGCTCCAGGGAAAGGGCATCCAGGGCTGGGGTTAGCAGCTCAGCTTGTAGCTATCTGACAGGGTCCGTTTTGCCCATGTTAGAGAGACATGCTATGGCCAAGATTAAAGGTTGGTTCATGGACAATTTGAGGGCTCACTGTACTGAGGGTAGAAGAAAGGTCAGCCTGCCATTCAGGACACAGGATGCTGGGCCATGGCCATCTGCCATGTGAGGTTAGTGACAGTATCCCTACCTGTATCTGTGCCCATTGGGTGGGGCAGGTCCAGGCAGAGATACTGTGCCTTATGTTCTCAAGCCTAAAAGTTGACCTGGGCCTCCAGGGACACGGAGGCCCAGTTGCTAACCAGCAAAGCTTGGAATTGAGCATGGGTCAGCAGCAGGATGGTGTCAGGGGTGGAGATACTTAGGGGATATGGAATGGCAGGCCACATGCTCCCCCATCCTGGGACCCAGAGTCGGAGGTGACCTACGGCAGGTAGCGGCTGAGCTCCAGCTTGCTGCAGCGGGACCAGTGAAAGCGGTGGAAGGCAGCCTGCACCAGGGGTGCCATGACGCTGCCCAGGCTGGTCTCATCGGCACAGCTGTTCCCCTGACCGTCATGCTCCATGCCGAGCCTAAAGGGTGGGGGGAGGACAGAGGGGCACGCTGAGTCATGCCCAGGGAGCCCACCACTGGGAAGACAGGCAGGTGGGCCAGCAATGGGAGACCCTGCCCTGACCACGGTTCTGACTGCTTCCTGGCCACAGTTTCCCCACCATGCCATGCGGAGGACCACCCCTTTGGATGAAAGCTAAGTCCCCACTCTGCCCTCAATAGGGCCAGACTCATTCTTCCCTAAAAGCCTTTGCCCCTGCTGTTCTCCACTCCCAGAGGCCCTGCACCTCCTCAAACCCCACCCCCATCCTCACAGCTTCCAAGGCTAGCTCAAGCCCCATTCCTGCCCCAGGACACCCTTCCTGGCCGCCCGGCGCATGGGCTGACCTCCCATAGCAGGAGCCGCCTCTACTACCATTAACAACTCATATACCATGAGCTGTCTTCCCACCAGACGCAAGGCCTCCCAATGGAAGGCCAGGTATCATTCAGCTCAGTTCAACCTCATTTACTGGGCCAGCCTCTTAAGCTTCTCCAAGACCCCACGGGACTTAGCACAGAGCTTTGCATGTGGCATGCACCTACCATATTGTGAGTTTAAATTTTAAAGTTTGCTGTTTATACTTAATATTTAATGCCAAAGCCCAGAGGTTCTAAATGCTTCAATGCTTCCAGGTGGCTGCAACTAGACAGACACATGAGCCGCTAAGCTTGACTTTGTCTCTCCACAGAGAGGGGCCTCAGCTCAGTGAAGAGTAGACATCCCCTGCCCCCCACAAACAGGATGGCAGACTCCTGACTCCGAGTAGTAAGGGACCCGAAGGTGGAGGGCAGGAAGGGACCTCAGAGGGGGCCCTGATATCAGCTTTCATGTTGCAGATGAGGAAGCCAACAGCCAGAGAGGAAGTGTCACCTGCCCAGCGAGGGGCAGAGCTGGGATGAAATCCACACGGGCCTCTTGTGCTGACAGAGCTGATGTGGAGAGGTACACAGGGACCCATCCTCAGGGACCGGCCCACTGTGCTCCTTCCCATGTCCCGCACACTACAGAGAACAGCCCTCATTCTGTGTGTGGGCTGGCAAGCGTGTCCCTTAGCTCTGTCCCTATGGACAGACAAGGCGGGGATGTATGATGGTGGCATGTGTGCATCACCATCTGACACATCGAATGGAGGCTTATTGGCTTTCGCCCAGCACGTAGCTTTGCATGTGATTCTCTGTCCTGTTCTCCACCGCAGCCCCCTTCCTAGAACTGGGCATGGTGCATGGTCGGTGCTCAAGAAATACTGGTAGAACGAACGAATGAGTATGCTCTAAACAAAATCTAGGCCCGAGGATCGAGCCAGCCAGCCGCCAGCCTGGCGGGTGGCCTGAGTCTAAGTACGCCTGTTTATGACGAGCTCAGCTGCTGCGCCAGTGTGTGCTGGAACAAATCTCAAAGCTCCCCGAGTAGGACAGGACGGAGGGAGAGAGACCACCCAGACAGCCAACCACTGCCTATGATGGGACACTGCCACTGAACTGCTGAAAGGCAGGGTCATATTTGGTCCTCCTTGGCCCTGGGATATGGGGGCTGGGTCCAAGGCAGCCCCAGAATTGATGTCTGGCCCCTGGGCTCCCTCCCTGTCAGGGCAGGGCCTCACCATGTGGGCAGCTCCTCTGGCATCTCCTGAGACACTGGGACTGGAGCCTGGTCTGGGAGAACAAAGACCCCCACACCCACAGACTGCCTCAGAGCTCATGGCACAGCCTCCCTTTCAGTGCCACTTACACGTGACCAGTCTCATGGGCCACCACAAAGGCCGAGGAGAAGCCGTCCTCGTGGTTGAGGGCACAGCTTCTCAGGGGGTGGCACATGCCAGTGACAGGCGCATAACCTGTGGAGAGAGGGAGAGAAGGCAAAGAGAAGTCATGCACAGGTAGACATGACACAGCGAGGTCTGTGCCCAGCGGCCGCCCAGGGACATCCTGACCTGGTCACTGCTGGAGGATCCCTGGAGGAAGATGGATCCCTGCAGGGGAGCAACCTGGGCCAAGCTGCCCTACATCCTAAAGCCGTATGGTTTCCCTCTTGGCCTGCAGCCTCCCTGCAACTGTCGGCCTCTCCTCTAAACCAGGCAGTGGGTTTCCAGACAGACCCCGAGCCTGCGCACACTGCACTTCCAGCCAGCCCGCCAGTGGGTCAGTCAACAGACAAACATTTATTTATACGGAGGTAGGGGTGGCACTGTGTTAGAGACTATGGGGAGAATCGAAGAATCAGGTCCAAACCCCGACCCCCTCCCTGCCACACACCCACACATTAAGGAGCAGATGGCTTAGCAGGGAGACTTGGGGTTAGGAGGTTAGCTGAGGTGTGGCCTGCAGGGCCAGAGTTCAAGGAGCACAGAGGGGAATGCAGAGGTGATCTGAAAGAAGAGAATGGTTTCGGTTGAAGGGGTTGGGAGGACCAGGGAATGACTTACAGGGAGCACAGAGCTGGGCCTGGAGGACAGGTGAGACAAATCTCCAGAGGGAGGAGAGAAGGCAAAGGTGTAGACATGGCCGCGCAGGCCTGGGGAGCCATGGACAGTGCAGCAGGGCTGGCATGGACCAGCAACAGCCAGGTCAACATTCACTAAGCAGCTATTGTGGCCGAGGCCTGTATTCTCAGGGCTCTGCTTCCAAGCCTCCCTCGGGCCCCAGTTGTGGGCTGGGGGGACAAACTGGGCTGGGAAAGGCTTCTAAGGAAGGAGTGTCAGGAGAGTGCTCCCTGCCTATAGAAGACCAGACAGCAAGGTCCTGTCTTCAGAACTGCTGAAGATGGTTTTGAGAACTGTTTGAGATGGTTTTGGGGGGCGATGAGAGGCTGCTGTGGAGAGGTTCCAGGGACCTCTGTAATCCTGGAGGTCTGAGATGGGTTCTGTAAGGGGTGCACATACACACATGTACGTGTGTATATGTGTGTCTGTGTCTGTGTACGAGTCTGTATGTGTAGTGTGTGTGCCTGAGTGTACACATGGGGCAGTGTGCACATGTGTGTATGTGTCTGAGTATGCACGTATCTGTGTATATGTGTGTCTGTTTTGTTTGTGTATGTGTTTACACGTGTGCGTGTACATGTACCACATGTATGTGTACAAGCCCACATTTGGGTCTTCAGGGATTCATACAAAGAGCCATTTGGGTAGAGGCCTAGCTGGCTGACTCACTTCCAGCATCAAACCAGAAGAAACCAGAAAGCCCTTAACTCAAAGCGTGGAGATCCAGTCTGAGATTCAGATCTGTCTCCTCTCTGCTGTGGGACATGGGCAAGCCTCTTCACCACTCTGTGCCTCAGTTTCTCCATATGGAAAAATGGGGGTAGTCAAAGCTCCATGTGTTTGCAGAGCGTTTACAGTCATACTCTGTCACAAATACTTCATGTACCCCCTTGGCCCTTTTAGCAGCCCTGTAATGGAGAAAGGCAAGTACTATCATGCTCCCCATTCGACAGGCCAGAGAACCCCTGGGAGAAGTGAGTTGGCTCTGGGCTAGAGAAGCATGGAACTGTGGGTAGAATGTGGACTTCGCAACGTCCATATGAGCTCCGCTAGGTGCCCCATGGCTTGTGGTGAGGACAGACGAATACTGTGAGGGAAGAAGCAGCTTGAAGATCACTGAAGGTCTTCAAGCAGCCGGGCTCTAAGACAGCAAGCAGAGAGCCACCTGCAGACCCAGCCAAGAAGGCAGGGACCAGAGTGGAGACCCCTTCACTTCTCCTGCTCCCCAAGAAATCTTTGCAAAGCTGCCCACCTATCCAGCCAGGTCTTGTCTCAAAAGTCCCGTGGACCTCTTTGCCGACAGGGACCCTGGCCCCTCCAGCCTCCCTGGGGTGGCCCCAGAGCTCCAGTCCTGAGCCTCAGCCTCTGCTCTGCAGCTATACATCGGGCCACGGCAAGTACAGTACCTTGCATACCTGAGGGCCCAAAGTCCTGCCGGGTGAGAAAGACGACGTGGTCATGGTGCTCTGCATGGCTGGGGTCCTGGCGCTGCTGAGAGTGTGCCCAGCGGCACACCTGCTCCAGGCTGCGAGAGGGGTTCCCACGCTCGATCAGGCTCAGGGACTGCGGGACCGGAGAGCAGCAACAGCAGAGCGGTTGGTCGGAGCCGCCAGCCCACAGTGGGCACCCGGCGCTCCCCTCCCACTGGCAATGGAGAATATGGAGGCCCACAGGACTGGAGTGCGGGTCCCAAGGTCACCAGCTATCCCAAGGTCACTGACTCCAGCTGCTGCTGGCACATAGCCCTTCCGCTTTATGGAATGTTCACGTGTCAAGCCCTGTGCAGCGACACCTGTCTGCTGAGAACTCAACACACACTACCTCTAATCTCTCAACTAATCTACAAGGTAGGTGTGGTTCTGAGAATTTCCTCTATACTACATGTGCTGTCTTATTTACTCTTCACAATAGTCCCTGGAGGAAAGTTGTTTCGTTAGCCCCATCCTGGGGAGAATAAGTAACTGGTCTAAGATGGCAGAGCCCAGGGCCCCAGGGCCCAACCACAGATGGACTTGTGTTGGTCACTGCCCCTCTCTAAGCCCCCCTTCCCTATCGATTCCTGAGGAGAGGGCTCTCCAGTGGTTAGGGTACAGGACCATCTGTGTATCAGATGGGAGAGAACCCAGAAGTCCCCGCTTACCATCCCCAAATGCCTCTGCCACGGAAGCCCTAATTCTAATGGTCTCCGAGTTCTGATTCTGGATGCTGTCCTACCCCCCCACACCGCAGCTGGCTCCAATATGCTGGCCCCGTACCCCTTCTGCCTCCCAACCCTGCCTGCTAACAAGGGGTGCTTACCTGTCGATAGCCCACCATGATTAAGCGGACAAGGGCAATGTTTATGTGGGTCCCCAGGGACTCATCATGGTAAATCTCATCCACCTGCCAGGAGAGACGCGCAGGCAGCGTTAAGAGAAGCAAACGCTCATTAAAGAACATAGTGGTATGTTCACAGGTACCTGACATAGGTTATTCCATTTCATCCTCACCATGGCCTTACGGGGTCGGCATGCTTATCCCTACTTTACAGATAAAGAAACTGAGGCAGAGAGAAGCAAAATAACCCGACCAAACCATGCAACCAATGAGCTGCGGAGCCGGGATTCAAATCCTGGCCCGCCTAATTCCAGCTCTGAGCTCTCTCCACACAGGCAAGTTGTAAGGGGCCTGGTCCCAAACTCAGCCACTCTGATGAAGGCTCGCATCTTTCCTCATATCTGAAGAGCCCTTCAGAGATGTCACGTAGGTCAGGTCGCTCATCCTCCCATGCTGTGTACCTTTCCAGTTGCCACTGGAATCGTCTGTCTGCCCTGCAGTGTCTGGGCCCTCCTCCGGGGCAAGTCCGGGAGACGTGCTCTAGGACCTTGGATCAGCAACATCACCATTGCCTGGGAGCTCATTAAAAATGCAGAGTCTCGGGCCGCCTCCCAAGTCAGAGTCTGCATTTGAACATGATCCCCAGTGCTTCTTAGGCACAGTGAGCTTTGAGGAGCACTGCCTTGGATACGTCCCTTCTCCTACAGCCCAGGGACCTATGGGAAAATCCTTGCACACAGTTCATCCAAGAATGCAGTCCCCTGTTCTCACTGCTTCCACCTCTCCATGCCGTTCAGCTCCTGGAAGTAACCAGCCTACAACCCACAAGGGACTGCTGTCCACCAAATGGAGTGGAATAGCGAGGCTAGCTACATGTGTGAGTCTCTCAGGGCGGGGAAAGCTGGGAGGGGGACGGGAGCCTGCTCCGGTGCTGACAACCCCTTCTGGGCCAGCCCAGGACAGAGCCAGGCTGTGGGTACAGAGGTGCAGCAGCAGCAGCTGGTGAGCCACGGAGCCCCCCTCACAGCACCCCAACTGGCAGCTGCCCCAACCATCAGCATGCAGACTTGCAAGTAGCCAGCGTCAGGCTTCCACCAGGGTCCGCCTGGCACCCATGTCTGGACCCAACTGAGACCAAGACCAGCGCCCACTAGGGGACGGCAGTCCCCCCAAAATCCTACCATAGGGAATGACGGGAAGTCCGATGGGTGGTGGCGCTTCCTTCTACCCTCTTCTCCTCCCCAGCAGAAGCACAGACATCATGGGAGCAAAGTGCTCAAATGCATAAAGAGATGATGTCCTTCTCAACCCACATGCCCCGGATTTATCTTAGAACTGCCGGGTAGAGCGCGTGGGGGTGCAGTGCAATCAGTCATACACACATTGTCTCCCTAACAGAATTCTAACCTAACGATTCTTTGCTGATCTGCAGAAATGATCATCCATCTGCAATAGGATCTCTTAAATACCCCACCCACACCAGAACATAGCCTTCCTGCTACATGGGGGTGGGGTCAGTTTTGGACCTCCCTGACATTCTCTGTGGGCATGCAGACCAAGGATGGGTCATGGACAACACACGCTGTACACAGCCACACCGGTGCCCCGTGTATACACATGTAAACCCATCGGTTACTCAGAAGCAGGGGAAGCGAGTGCTCACTGGGATACCCTGGGGGGATGTGGTTATCTGCAGGACCTCTGGCCTTTGGAAATACCCAGGACCACTGCCTTCCTGCCTTTGTTTCTCTCCAAAACAGACCAGGCAAATTGCTGGCAGAATCCTGACATGTGACTTATTTCTGTCCCCATATTCAGCAGGCCGAACCCACCCATCAGACAGTCCAGTGACCTTGCTCTAAAGGTTGCCATCCCCACCCCAGGACACAAGGAGGTCCTCACAGTGGGATTGGGGAGGGGGCTGCTGCCCTCTGAGCAGGAGATAGAATCAGAACCCGAGTTTCCAAGACTGGTGGGGGGTGAGTGGGGCTTCTAGACACCGCCTCCCACTGCCAGGTACCTGGCCTAAATGTAAATCCTGAACAAGCAGAAAAGGATATGCCGCCTGCAGAGACCACTGAGCACTCTGAAATAACCTAGAGACCAAAGGCTTTTGGTGACTGGTGTACTGAGCTCTGTGACACAGACCCACGTGCCATGCCCCAGGAGCTGGGGAAACAACATGGTGGTGCATGGCCAGCGGGGATCAGGTAGGTCTCGCTGGAGGAGCCAGAATGACCATGAATTGAGAAGGTAAGAGACCCTTCAGAGGAGATGGGCAGCGGCCTGGTACAGGGGAGAGGAAGGCAGAAGAGCCACTAAAGAGTCCCAGGGTCATTGGCCATCAAGGTAACTGAGGCCAACCCCCATGTTATGGGGAATTTCTCTCCAGCCTATGCTCACACAATTCCAGTAATGGGGTGCTCTCTGTGGCGTGAACCCCATTCAGCCTTCCCGTCCACCTCTTCCACTGGCCTCCGTCTTCCTCTTGAAGTTTCATCTGCTCTATTCCTGTGGACAGATGGTGACCAGTCTCTCAGGAACTTCTCCCCACACTCACATTAGTCAAAGAGAAAATCTTACAAGCAGCAAGAGAGAAGACAGATCACTCACCGAGGGAGAACCATTGGGTGGGGAATAGGCTTTCAACAAGGGGAGACACTGAAATAACACCACCAAACCCTAAGATAAAGAAACTGTCGACCTAGAATCCCGGATCCAGCAAAACATCTTTCAAGAACCGTGATGAAATGAAGGCATTATCAAATAAACAAAAACTGAGACAGTTACACAGACTCCACTAAAGGATCTGCAGGAAAGGAAGATAGAAAATTATCCCCCAAAGGAGGCCGAAGGCCTGAGAACAGATGAATAGTTTTGAGGCTGTTACAGGAGCAAGGCTCAGCGATGGATTTTTCTTATGCTAAATAAGGATAATAAAAATAAAGCAGTTCTATTTCACTCCCTTTCCCCCCCCCCCCTTTACAAAAGGGTGGGATTGGCTCTGCCATTCCAATCCCCTGGTCCGGTCTGTGTCTGGGGCCCTGGGACACTCAACTGCACACACCCCTCTCAGTGCTAGCCCTTGAGTAGGGACCTCAGGGCTTTGATTCAGCTGAAGCTGCCCTGAGGCTTTGCACGGGCCAAGGAGGAGGCTGGCCAGGGCTGCCATGTCTAGTTGAAACTGCAGAGACCGCCTGGCACAGGGGTTCCAACTGCAGGACCAAGCCAGTGTTGGAGCCACAGCCAAGAAGTGCGGCTACCTGAAAGGCCCAGGACCCCGGCCCTCTGGAACCTATACCAGGCAGCACCCTGACAGGCTCCAGCCTGTCTATGCACCCAAGGCCTGGCTCTGTCAGCCTCTGTCCTCCACGGCTGCTTCCCACATGCCAGAGGTGAGGCCAGTGAAGTAGCTCAGGGGGAACAGGGATTGCTTCCCAGGGCAGTGGGCACAAGCATGACAGACACGACACACCCGCCGAGCAGAAAAGAACAGTGTGTCTGGTCTCTCTGCGGCCACACCTCGGCCAAGTTCACAGTTGTCTGCCAAGGCCCCCAGGTTAGGGCTCAACATCATACACTGGCCTAGGTTGGCCACTGGGTGTGTACCAGAATAACAAGCAAAGGTCAGGACTCTGGTCAGGGGGAGACCAAACAGGAGAAGGAAGCGGGTGGCTAGAGAGCTCTGGGGTTGAAGGGACGAGCTGCTATTCACTGAACACCTATGTGCCAGGCTTTGCTGTGCTGAAGGCTTTGCATACGGTCTCCCGACAACCGTATGAAGAGAGGAATTATTCTCTTTCATAGGTGACAAATCCAAGGCTCAGAGAGGCTAAGCAATTTGCCCAAGGCCACCCAGCGGGAAAGTGGAAGGTCAGGAATTAAACTCAGATCTCTGACAGCTACTACACACAGCTGCTCTCCAGAACCAGCTTCGCTGGCAGGTTGGCTGGGGTAGGCTTTCTCTGGTCTGGGAGAGAAGATGAAGGAATTTATAAGGCAGGCCTTCAGGCACCCTGGTCACCTGAGCCCATAAGCTAGGCTCAGCTCTGACCATGGCATCAGTGGGCAACAGACAGAAGCAGCGCCTGGGGGCTGTTTGCCAGGCAGCCCTAATCGTGGACACTCTGTCTCCATCAGCCTACGTGTGCCCTTCAATCCATATTTCCTCATCCTTACTTCAGAAAGTGCCATCTCCTTTGTTAGGGTGGGGAGATGGAAAGAGGCCTTGCCCTCAAATAATACACAGTCTCACCGAGAAGATGTGAGCTGCACTGTGAGATTAGAAGAGGACGTGCAATGGAGGTGAGACGAGGGCAGGCCAAAGGAGCCAGGGTTGGTGAACCGTACGCTCCCAGGCCCTGAACTCGAGGCAGGCCATGGAAGGGCAGGAGGCAGGGGAGTACCTTCTAAGTCAGGGATGGAGAAGGAGAGAACCCGCCAGGGGCCAGGCGACAGCTCAGCGGGAGAACGGGCAGGAAAAGCGTGGGCCCTCCTGATGCCTCAACCACATTCTCTGCACTTTCTAGAACCTACATACAAATATTCTCTCCTATGTGCACCCTAACTTCTCGATCACACAAAGGCTTTCTTGGGACCAAATGCGGGGTGGAGGTGGATTTCCACATCCTGTAAATAGCAATATAGCCAGCCAGAGAGTCGTTGCAAGAACCCCTTCCCTGTTCTCCTGTAACCCTGCATGGCCAGCCCTCCTGAGGACCTTGTTTGGTCAAGCCCAGGGAGCAGGAAGAAGGAAAGGGGGGTCAATGGGGGTGTGAACTCCAAATTTGTTCTTCTGCCCCAAGGGGGTCAGACTCTGGGTACATAACCTACACTCCAGGAATGGGGAGTAAAATCTATCTTCTGAAGGACAGAGTTCCTCCACCAATGATTTGGAATTCTGCACAAAAGATTTGTTTCTTCTCTCCCATCTACTTATTTATTCAGTATTTATTTATTGGTTTGTACCCATGGATATTTATTTTACACTCTGGGTTATAATTTGCTCCATTATTTCTTTTGTTGCTCAAATTGTCCCAGCTTTGGCCATTGAGATCTCTTTCAGTTGGCTCTTGTGTCCTTTTAACACACCCCATCATTTTGGGTTTGGGTTTTTTTGGGGGTTGTTGAGCACTTCCTTACTTTCTGGCACTACAAGATGCTCCTCTGGGACACGCCCCGCCCCAGTTCTAGAGTCAGTTGTTCCTCCAAGGAGCTCCAAGGAGTACAACCTGTGATCTCTATTCTCCTGGTGAGAAAAGTGGCCTAAAGTGATGCAGGAGCTCTGTAAGGACAGCCAACACTGTTCACGAGTTCAAGCCCAGCCTCTGCTCGTGTACCTTCCTCAGTCACCCCCTGCCTCTGGACCTGGACAGAACGGGCAGCACTGCCCGAAAGCAGGGAAGCAGCCACAGTAACTTTCTCTGCCCCTTTTCAGTCCCAGGCCCTGGGACCAGCCCTTTGTCTCTCCAGCCCTGACACTTCTAACAGGGCACGTGGTGACTGCCCTCTGGGTGCTCCAGCGCCCACGTACCTGAGACACATACTGCGTTTCATGAGCCTAAGGTGCCCTCCTCGTCTCTGTTTGCGATCACAGGGGACCAGGTGGCAGTTATGGTGTGCTGCTTCTCCCTGTGCAAGCAAGAACCTTCCCAGGACAACCGCCACCACTCGACATTTCAGGCAATGAGGGATTTAGGGACTATCTGAGGGAGAATGCGAGTCTAAAAACCTCCGTTGCCATTTTCCAGTAACATAAAAAAGGCACCCAGAGCAAAGCTTGCAGAATGGGTGTCCATGGTAAGGATGAAATCCCAGAGATAAGAGTGGACCATTACCCACGCTCTTGGTGGCACAGGAGACAATACTGTGCAGAAAAACACAGACTTTGATGGCTCTATGCTGAAAGTGACTTGGGCGAATTAATACTCTGAATATGAAGAAGTCATGGGAATACCTTCCTTTCTCATGTTGTCATAGGTATGTATGTACAAAAGTGGTAGCTGAGAAAAATCAAAGTTTAAATAAGGCAAAAAGGGCTCTTGTAATAAGTACAAATAAAAATGGAAGTGATAAGAAAACATCACATCAGAATTTAATTGGTAGCACTTTTTCTCAAGTACACATAAAGCAATAGAGCATCTGACAATCGATGGAGTCTTAGATTTGATGAAATATGGTTAAGTACGTGTTCACACATATGTGTGAACTCTGTGTACACACCTGATTTGGTGTGGTACATGGAGCTGTGTGTATCTACACACAAACATCTGTGTTACACATATGGGTGGCTAGATGTGTGTGCATGTTCACACACATGTACTATATATGGGTATGCATGCACTGTGTGGGGGGGTGCATATCAGCAATATACATCTGTCTGAAGCCTGGAATCCCTGCCTCCCCGGACCCTCAGAGGCTGACCTATGCAGTAGCCAGAGCTGAACCCTGGTTTCCTCTGGGTTGGGACAATGAGACGACGCTAGGGTACCACTCTCACTCCACACTGTCAGGCCCTGCCTCTGAGGTCCCCAGCGAGATCCTGGAGACTGAGGCTGCTCTCTGGGTGGTGCAAGGAGGGTACTGAATCTCTTAATTCCTTTCTCAGTTGCCACAGGCTCAGCTGCTCCATTCTCTCCCCACAAGTTCACGATCATGGCCTCTTATTTCAAAGGGCTGGTGTGGGCTACTGGCAGGCTCTTCAAGCTGCCTTCTAACCAGCACACCTCTTCAAGGTGTGACTATCACCCAGGCTCCCTGGAGGCGGCAGGCTGGCCTGGGTGGTTCTGCTGGGCCCCAGCCACTCAGCCATCTAACTAACCCCCAGGCTGTTTGTGCAGGGTGGGTCCACAGTGCACAGTGACGGACCACCCAGCCCAACAGAGTGCCTTTCACGACTTCAAAATGCTCATGACCCACTTCCAAAATGCAGCGGCCTTGATATCCCAGGTCGGCCTGCTTGTGTGAAAAGAGAGGCAGTGTGGAGGCCTAGAAAGACTCGAGCTCTGCCATGTCACCGCACCCCCACCCCACTGAGCCCGACTCTCCTCTTCTGAGGGGGGGCATACAAACCTTGCAGAGGCCTGAGGGTAGAAGGTGAGCAAGTGTCAATCAATGGCATCTGTTCGTTTAGAACTTCTCCTTCCCACTTTGGGAGCTGAGAAACGGCCCCTCAGATCACCCCAGGGATAGCACTGAGAGTCTGACCAAAATGTCTAGTGAGCTGCTGGGTACAAAAGTGCTTTCTGAACTGTAAAGCGCTCTTCACATAGGAGGGGTACACATTATTATTATGTCTCTCCTGACAGAAATCCCAGCGTGCATCATTTTGTGTTTAGACATTGTTCTCTCCCAGTGGGCTTGCTCTGAAAATGTAAATACGGGCATCTGGCCACTGGGGCTAACACCTTAGGGCAGGGTTCTCAACCTGGCCCCAAGGGACACTGTTGTTAATTCTCTGCTATGGGGACTGACTGGTGCCCTGTAGGATGTTTAGCAGCACCCCTGGCCTCCCCCCACCCCGCACCCCATGAGATGAAAGTAACACTATACCTCCTCCAGCTGTGATAACCAGAAAATATCTCCAAACCTTTCCAAATGTCCCCTGGGGGGCAAAATTGCTCCTAGTTAAGAACCACTGCCTTAAAGTAAGTGAATTTTTGCTTGTAGTTTTGGGGTGGGGGGTCTCTGAGTGCCCTAAAAGCAGTGGAGAGCTTTTTAGGGGAATAAAAAAGAAGAAGAGAAAGGCCCAAAAAGAGAGGGGGGAGGAGGCTGCGTCCATCCAGTGAGCAGGGCGGATACGCTGCGTGGAGACTCGCGTGGCCCCGAAAGGAAAAGGTGGCAAAGCAGCTCTGTCAGCAGGAAAGCAGTCGCAGTGGGATTCCAAGCAGCCTTTACCAGGAATATGTGACACACGCTATGTGCCAACAGAACGCCACTCACCCAGGCTGAGGCCACCAACACCCTTGTCTAACAGCCATCTGCACCCAAATCTCTGGGTCTAGAAGGGGCACCGTGCTTTTCCACGCAGGGCATCTGAGAGGCCTCAGTGCTTGGAAAGAGGCTCTGAGATGGGTCAGAGCTGGTAGGACCCTCGCAGAGGCAGCAGCCAATGTCTCCCCGACAACCAAGCCCAACACCTTTGTAGTGTCAGCCTGACTGAGTGGGGTGGGGAGCAGGGTGGGCAGGGAGCCCACCATCCAGACACCCAGGCTGCCAAGAGGGGTCCAGCTGCAGACTGGCTCTGAGGACTGCTGAAAGGGGCTCTTTGTCTCTTCTCACCCTCCCTCTGCTGCCACCACAGGCCCTAGGAGGATCCCCATATCCTCACATCCAAGGGACTCCTCGCCCCAGAGATTTGGTGCATTACCCCCAGGCTAAGTCCCTGAGAGTTCTCTGCAAGCGTCCATCACCTCCCCACACACCTCGCACACTTTCCGTTCCTGCTTCCACAACACTGCCATGCCGCCCCACCATCACCACACTCCCCCTGCCCGTTCTTCACCTTCCCAAATGCCCCTCCCCACAAGGGGGGCTCATCGGCAACCGCCACCAGAAAGCCTTCCTCTCTCCCCCAGTCCACAGGGATAGCCGTCTCTTCTGAGCTCCTTCAGCTCTGCTCTCAGTGGTTCCTGAATTATTCCATGGGACCGAAGCCTGTTTTTGCAGTCAGACCAAAGCTTCTAGAACAGGAGTCTGCCTTTCATACTAGGCACACACCAGGCACTCCCTGAATGCTGAACACAGCTGCCCTTATGTTTCAAAGTTCTCAAATGGTTCCCTAGTCCGGAGATTTGAAGAAGCCTTAAGGAAAGTGACCCAGATGGGTAAACCGAGGCACAGAGAAAGACAAGTCCATGCAGGGCCTACCAGCATGTGAGGGAGGGGTGAGGAGAGAGTCCTTGCCCACCCAGCATCTGGAGCTGCATGAATATTTATAGCACATTCCAAGGTTAATGCAAAAGAAAAAGGAGAGGCAGGACAGCCCTGAGAGCTGCAGAAATGAGGGCCTGATCAGATCGTTTTAAGTCTTTCACGAATGGCTTCTGCCCCCTTCTCCCCAGGTTAGCACAATGGGACCATCCATCTTGGGAACCAGATCTCTTCTCTCCGATCCCAGGCCAGCCCTGGTCCCAGAAATCAGAATCAGAAAAGGTCACAGGTAGGCAGGCAATGGAGGGGAGAGTAAAGGGACACGCTTTTTACTGGCTTCATGAAATCCCTAAGGATATTAGTGCTTTAAACATCTCAGCCAAACAAAAGTCCCCACACAATGCTCAGGATGAGCTGCTGGTCCCCTGAGAGGAAGTGGCTGTGGGTCACCCATCCGCTCATCTCCACGGGCCGGAACTCGGGCTGGGAAGTCAGAGCCCACCTGTCTGCTTCCCCCTGTGGCAGCAACATGTTTGCCAGGCAACAGCTCCCTAAGCGCAGCCCATCTCAGTGCTGTGAGCCTCTCTCCCAGAGGAACAGGAACCTCTCATGGGAAGCTCTGCCTCAACTGTACCCCTCACACATCCAAGGCCCTTTCTGTTCCCACATTCACAGGGGTAAGCCAGCAATGAGCAGAAGACCAGCCTCAAAGAGACTTCCAGAACCTGAGAAGGCACTTACTCTCCTCCTTACCTACTTGCTGGTAGGTTGTGAGAAAGAAGGTGGAACCAAGACTACGGAAACAGCAGTCCCCAAGGCAGGCCCTCCTGGCACCGTGTTTGGGGAGGACAAAGTGGAAGATCTCCCTGGCCAAGGCTGTGAGTCACAGGTTAGAGGTCAAGGTTCAGAAGTCAGAATGTGTTAATTTTCCTAAGAGAGCTGAATGGGTCACAGGCTTAACTGCCTCCAACGGTAAAGTTTCAGGGACCTGAGGAGACACAGCAGGGGGACCACTGGTGTCTGCATCACGAACCTCGAGAACTTAGTAGAAGTTCCCACCAGCTCCCCACCACCACCCACATGGTCTCTTCTAGCTCCAGATCTGAAGTTCATTTTCACCCCACGCAGTGACTTCAGGGACAGGGATAGTGTCACGGCCCCTCTAGGACACGCACACACACAATCACTCATTTCCTGGGTGGCTCCTGAGGTCTTGCTCCTGGCCTGCCTGGGAAATCACAGAGTTCGTATAAGGATTATTTTAAGCTGAAGTCATTTGAGATTCCACAGATGCAGAAAGAACTCTTCTCAGAAATTCCTTCATCTGACAAAGCAGCAACTTCTGGGAAATGAACTATCATAAATCCCCTCCCCTGGGGAATTTCATGGCCATACAAAATGACAGAAAGACTACTTGCACCTGCATACACAAATATTATCACAAACTTTCTTATTTTCCATTTGTTCTCCTAAAAACCCATTTGTCTTTCCTAAAGGAACTGATTTGTCCTTATCATAGAAACCTTTTCTCCCCCTCTTCTTCCCCTATCAAGTTAGATAAATGAGCCCCAAATTCTAACCACTCCTTTGAGTTACTCATCACTGATCATTCCCATGGGCATGTACATTACACATGTAAATAAACTCTTTTCTCTTGCTAATTTGTCTTTTGTCAGTTTAAATTGCAGGTCCCAGACATGGAACCTAAGAGGGTAGAGAAAAAGTAGTTTTTCTTCCCTCTCCCCTGAATCACCAGCCATGGACAGCACCACCACCTGGTGTAAGGTTACAGACCTCTGTGCAGAGGCTGTGGGAAGAGGGTGAAGCTGACAGCAGCACTCGGATCCCAGCACCATGGCTGACCACATGGGAGACCAGCATGTTACAGCCCCTCTCTGTGCCCCAGTTTCTGTGTAAGGATATTGGGATACTCAGACGTCTCACAGGATTATTAGGAAACTTGAGTAAATGAAGTCATGTCCAGAAAGAGAATGGCTTCCAATCATTGTTCACAAACAATTCTAACGATTTCTACAGTGATGTCATTTGCAATTGTCTGTGGACACACAGCAGTGCACGTGCTCAGAGGGCAGGGACTACTTTTTCTACTTCTTCTGAGCCCTTCACTGTGGATGCTATTCTTTTGTCTGCAAGCTTCACTGCCTGCTTTCCCGGAACAGATCCTACTCTACCTCGCCCCCACACATCAGTAGGCTCCACCTGGGGCCCCCAAGACAACCGTCCAATCACTGCAATTAGTCCAGGATGGCCACATGACCCAACCCAGGCCAATCCTCCACAGGAGGGCAGGAAGGATCCCTTGGCCTTTGAGTTCTGAGAGCAGAAATGTTGGAGCTTGGGGTTCCCAGTGTCCCACTTCCTACCATAGAGAGAAAGCCTGGCTCCTGTCAGTTTATATCACCAAATAGAGACAAGTGCATGTATGGGGGGGGGGAGTTGGGGGTGTCCTGAAGGGCCTGAGTCCCCAGTCCCTGTGGTCCCTGGAGCTGCCCTGTCCTGCAGCTCTTGTACTAACTCTGTGGCCACTGTCAGAGCTTCCTTCCAATAGACTCCTTCTTTGGTTTAAGCGAACGTGAGCTGGGTCTCTGTCACTTGCATCCTCAGAGCCTTGCCTAACAATCACCCACCTCCTGCCCAATGCCTAGCACCAGGGAGGGCCCACTGAGGCAGCACAGTACCTGGCTCTGAACTCATGAATAAATAATAGCCAAGACTGGGGGTTGAGGCCAGCTGAGGAGTGGGGCTCAAGGAAGCTCGTTCCACTCTTCCAGAATGTGCAGACCTGCTCACACTTCAGTCCAACCAAGAGATATTAAAGGAGGAAGTAAGCAACAGAATGCTCAGTGGAGATGCTCAGACAGGAGGGTTTCTCTAAAAGAACGGAGCATATGGCCCAAGGGAATTTGGTTGTTCCTCAGACTGCCCACCCTCAAGCACCCAACCCTAGGTCTTCTCTCCACACCCCTACTCCCCAGGCAGAACCCAGAAAGAGAGAGGCAGTGGTGAGGCCAGCTCTTGGGAAGGGGAGGAAAGGTGGGGAGGTCCCACAACTTAGGACTATTACACAACTAGAATCCGGGGTGTGTCCTGAGTGAGGCTGCCACCCCTCCAGCTCCAGGAGCAAGATGGAGCCCATAAGTCAGATGGGCAGCCAGACGCCCTGCCATCCATGGAAAGGGCTCTCTATCGGGACCAAGTCCAGGCCTCACATTCAGAGAATAAAAATGTGTACTTTCCTGGGAACTATGCATTGTCCACCGCACACCTTTCAGCCTCATCTGGATCTGATTCTAGGAAGCCATTTACAACTGAGAACGTTGTAGGTAACTAATAGCAATGCGACATTCTTGTGTATAGATATGTACATTCTGTCTTTCCTTCCACCCTGGGCAAAAGCAATTATTGCCTCCATTTACACATTCATTTCAACATTTCTGGTCTATAAATGCTCCTGTTCTTCGGGTTTTATTTTGAACAGGTTATAATATCCACATGCTTCCTTCATTGATTAGCTGATGGGAAACTGACCTTAAAATGGTTCCCTGCCATGTGGAACTGGGCTAAAATGGTGGCCCCAGTGGAGAGAGAAGTCCCCAGCCTAAGCCCACTTCCGCATAACCCCCTCCAAGCCACACCTTGAGCCAATCACCAGATGACACCTACAACTTCCCCGACTCAAGGAAGTCCCCAACCCATAAAAACCTGCTCAAAACCTTGCTCAGGGCTCAGTCTTTTGGGAAGGATCCCGCCGAGCCCGCCAGCGTAATAAAGCTGTGTTCTCCCTGATCTCTGCGTGCCGCTTGAGTTTCTCGGTCCTTGCCATTTTTCTGCAACATAGCGAGTAGAGCAAAATCTTGAACACACACCCATTTTTATTTCTGTATGAGAGTCATGACTTTACCTTTTTGTGAAAATTATCTTTCAGCAAACTGAACGACTCTCGGGCTGTGAACCGGGCCCAGCTCACACTCTCAGGGTCTTCAGCCCCAGCTCTGGACCCAGGATCCAGGCTCCCAGCACCCAAGGGCCTCTTTACCCCCTTCCCCTCTCCTGCTTCTCCTTCTCCACCTGCTGGCTCCTGGGGCCAACCTGGCTTTCCCACTAATGGGATGAGTGCTCAGCTGTGTGGTCAGCTGTGCAGTCTTAGGCTGGGCCACTATTTATAGAGCCTGGGTGGGTGGTCAAGTGCTCCATGGAGGTGGGTGTGTTCATAGCACAGTTATCCTCTCTCAAACAGCCCCACATGTAGCCTTTGCTCTTTGAGTCCGAAACCACATGCTACGTAAGAGATAAAGGAATTAATATCCAAACAAAGAGGTGGACGAGGGCAGACTATCTGGCAGCCCCTCCTGTCCCTATGGTTCCTGTAATTGGATCTGATTTCTACTCCTGCCCTCTTCTTCCTTTTGGCATTGCAGACAGAAATCTGCTGCCTTCCCCTTTCCTGTCTCAGTGGATGCTGGCTCCCTGCTTCTCCCAAAGACATCATTCACTTCCATATTGGTCGATCACCTATCAGGTGTTGGGCAATGTGCTGTGTGCTGTCAGGGTTCAAAACAGTAGGAGATAAAGTCCCCACCTTCAAGGACCTGACCCTCAGAGACTCAGACAAAGAACCACTTATATACACATACTAAGACAAATAACATGGCCAGAAGAATCACAGAACACATCACTGAAATATTCACGATGTGCCAGGACTGTACTAAATACTGTATACATATTAAACCTTCACCACAAATCCAACTGCAGATACTATTATGAAAAAATAGAGGCTCTCAGGGGTTAAATATTACACCACACACAAACTGGGGTGTCAGGCCAGCTCAGAGCAATCTCTCCTGTGGCCATGCCTGTGTCCAGCCCCTCTCTTCCTTTGGGAAACTCTACCTCCTTCTCTAACACATAGTGATTGGTCCAAATGGTAGTCATGTGACCCGAAGTTAGCCCAATCAGAGTCCTGCCACAGGAATTTTTACCTGGGAACTGGAAGAGAAATGTCTTTTGTCTCTGGCCACAGAGCTATAGGGATAGGAGTCTGCCTCATGCTGCTAATGGCCCAAATCTGTCTTGTAGAAAAGTTGGTCAGAGAGAATTATAATAGGATGTCACAGAGAGAAGGGAACCTAAAAACAGAGTCCATTTTAGCCTCTAGTACCAATTGCACTTACAACCAGTTCCATCCTGTCCTTCCCAGTTTGGCCCATCAGCCTTTGGACGAAAAAGGGGTTCTACAGAAAGTAACCTCAGGGTGATCTGCTCATAAATTCCTAACTGGGCAGGTCATGGTGGGTAGTCACTCCCCAAGCACATAATTTTTTTAGTAAAAGGTTTATCTTAGTCTTAAGCAAGCTCTTCCATTGTTTCTTATGCATCTAGGTTAAAACACCTTTGAAATAAGTGCATCCACCCTGACACAGCACATAATCTTGTTAACGATCATATAATCCAATCCCCGCCTTGCTTTCTCCCACCTTCCTGTTATCTTCTTTAGGTCCTACCTTCATCTCAAATGCAGAAAAGAAACTTCAAAACTGTCGTTCTCTGGAGCATTTTAGATCTTGCTCCCTGGCAAGTGTCATCAGTTTGCCTCAAATAAAATCCTATAAAAATTATTTGCAAGTTTGGACATTTCTTGTGTCAAAAAGCCCATAAATTACCCCGTTTTTCTTAATCATCATTTATAAACCTACAGAGTCCTAAGCAACGCAGGCGCCTTGGGTAAGGTCACACAGCTACCCAGGGGCTGGCTGCAGGCCCTCCTGGCAGCCCCCTGGCCGACCATGTGGCAGGATTATGGACCTCAGACAGCACAGGCAGCGTTGCTCTGTTTCATTATCCTGCAAATGTTTCCAGGGTGATTGGCATGATCGTGGGGTTGACACTTCTGCTCATCAGCTGTTGACTTCCCAGAAATGTATTACCAGTCCTCTCCTAAAAGTCATATCATTACTGCCACCAACGCCATACTGAGAGCTTATGCTATGCCAGGTACCATGCTATGTGCTAGTTAATCCTCCCTAGAACCTTGGTAAATATTGTTAACACTATTTTAAAAGTGGGGAAAAGGACACTTGAGACACTTTCGCCCAAGGTCAAAAAACAGGAAGTGCTAGAACCAGACAGTGCGACCCCAAAGCCACGCTCTTAGCCAATTCACTAATGTTTTCTCCGTGCAGTATTGTGATCAGCGGCATGTCCATCACAGCCTACGAGAGCTGTCCATGTTAGACTGAGTGTATGGTGATTCCATCCCAGTCCCAGCGCACCTACAGTTATCTTCCAGCCTGCATGAGAATTCAGCCAGTCCACTTCCTCCCAAGGCCTCGGGTCAGAGGACCCTAACCGTAAGGCCAGTGTAGGCCCATACAGGGGCTGGAAACTTTGGCCTTCAAAAGAGGCCCGATTCTTCAGGACACACCCTGTACATACACCTTCCTTCTCAGCGCTTGTGTCCCAGAGAAACATGTGTGATGAGCATTAAGCTGAGTCACTTGGAAACTCAGAGGCGAAGGCCCTGGCCTGTTGTCTCCTGTTGTTGTGGCATTTGCCCACATTCCACTCCCTGCCTCCTCCTGCCTGGACTCCACAGGGCCTCAGCATGCTAGGCCTGACCCCCATGTGTCACCCCCTCACCCAGCTTTGTGGGGGCATCCTGCCCACTTTCCCCAGCATCTGACTGTGGCCCGCACAATTTCCACTGTAGGTCCTACTTGCACCTCGACTGCTCCCCGTCCTTCCCAGAACCGCAGCCGCAGGCACCTGTGACAAAGGACTCATGCCAGAAGAGAAACAGTGCAGGGCCCACCTCTGACACGTTTACCCGCCTCCCCTTACTGGTCTCGTCGTGTCTGCCCCTTTATCTCAGAGGTGTCCTTGAAGCCCGCAGGCTAAATGTGGCACGTCAATATGCTCTGGTCAGCCTTCACCGTGGTTTAGCTTTTTTCATTTTAACATTTAAAAACTGGCAGTTTCACTTAGATAACTGGATGTAAATTTTCTATAAAAGGTTTTAAAAAAAAAACACACAAACAACTGCATTTCTGATTTTTCTTGAAATACTGACCTTTCTGTGACAAGAGCCTTATATCTCTATGTGAGAGTCACCAGTAGTAGCTGAATAGCCACCACACACTTTGGACAGACAGGGCATGGCTCTCTGCTTCACCAGTCTCAAATTTGCCTGTGACCCTCATTTTCCCTGCCTGTCAGGTTTCTATGAATACCTGAGGCCCACACTGGGGCCTGGGTCCGATGCCCCCCTCTCTCCCCGGCCCCACCACCACCACCACCACCAGCAGGCTGATAGCACTTAGCCAGGCTCTCAGCCTGGGACTGTGCATTTTCTCCACATGAGAAATCTCTTTCAAGTCCCAGCCATGCCTGACCCAGGCTCTGAATGTGTCCAAGCCCAGAACCCACTGTCCGAGGGCTCCAGCTTGCCAGGGGCTAATGCAGCTCGCCTGCAGGCACCCCAACACAGGCATATACAGCTGAGGTGAAGCTGCAGTCTGGGACGGAAGTCAGGCCAACTCAGGACCGTTTCACCACAGAACCCGCTATCCAACTGGACTAAAGAGCAAATAGAGATTCTCCTGAATCCACTAATAAAACACCAGGCCGAGAGAAACCGAGCCTTCAGACCAATCCCGGTGGTTCCAGCCCACCTCCTGCCCAGCACCCCCAGTCCCAGGATGCGGGGACACTCACAATATTCATGAGGGTGAGGACGTAGTTCTGCACGTGCTCCTTGCCGTGGAAGCGTACCACCGAGTCGTCCACCACCAGAAGCACCTCGATACTGTAGCTGCCCGGCTTGGCATGGCGCCGTTTCCGCTCTGCTTCGCCCAGCTGGTCTCCCACCAGGCCCAGCAGGTTGGGAAGGTCACCCAGGCCAAAGGCTGGAACCAGGATGGGAAGAGATGGAGATCAAATCCACATAACGGGCTGTCACTGTGACACTGCCAGTGAACCCACCCCTCCCCCTATCACATGTGCCCCTTTACCTGCCTCTGTAAGCCAAGGTAGCGTGAGGGTTTGTTCCATATCAGGTAATTCATGAGTAGGAGCCCTTTTCCTGGCACAAGGGCATGGCTAAGTCTTTGAGGCAATGGGTAGCAGAGAAGTGAGAACTGGACCGGGTTCCAGTTCTTACTTGGTCCTATCTCACTGTGCATCCTAGCCCAAGCCCCTTGACTTCTCTGAGCCTCCATCTCCCCTCCTGTGACATGAGGATGAATAATCCTTGATCTCTTGTCCTACAAACTTGTTGTAAAAACAAAGGGTGGCAGTGGGTGGAAACATCCCGATAAAGGAAAAAACTGTGATATTACTGTGACCTACGCAGGACATTTTAGGCACCTCTGGAGTACGTCCCATGCCTCCCTCCTGATCACTGCCATCGACCCAAAAGTTCACCATCACTGCTTTGGCCTTTCAGCTAAAAGCAAAATATTTACCTAACTAGAATTTATTAACTTACGTCATGTAGGAGTTGTCAAACTTGTTCTGTAAAGGACCAAATAGTGAATATTTTAGGCTATGTGGATTATATGGTCTCTGTCTTAGCTATTCAGTTTGGCTGTTGAAGCATAAAAGTAGCGACAAACAATATATAAACAAATAAGTGTATCTGTGTTCCAATAAAACTTTATTAACAAAAACAAGCGGTAGGCCATGTTTGGTACGTAGACCTTCATTTGCTGATTTCTAATCTAATCTAATCTAATCTAATCCAAGCCTTACAACAATTTATCAGGTTATTGTCCTCATTATACAGATGAACTGAGGTTCAAAGCAGCTTGTCCAGGTTTGTCTGAATCAAAAAAAAAAAACAATACTTTGAAACAGACCATCTATACTGCTACTTAGAAAGGTAACACTATAAGCAGTGATCAGTCTTTTACACCATAGCATGAATGAAGATTGGAGCCACATGTGTTGGGGCAATGGAATGAGGGTACATGAGGACACTGAAAGGAAAGCTAAGAAAGCCAGATAGGAGGCTGGAGTCTCTCAAAAAAGTTTCAAAGCCTTAAATGACTTTCCTACCACTCTACCCTGAAGTTCTGATACTTGTAGCATTGATTCCTATGAATGTTACATTATTCACAGCTATTTGAGAACGACCCCCCACCCCAGAGAGTAGGCCAGGAGCTGAAGCTGTAAAGATGCTACCACTACAATCCAAGCACGGCTGCAGAAAGGGGTCCCATACTTATGAGTGGGTGGTGGGTGGGTGACTCAGGCGGGGCCCTGCCCTCAAGCCCACCACCTAGTGCAGGTGGCAGATAAAATACCAGACTGTAACAACACAGTAATGGAAAGGGCTAAGTAGACGGACTAGGAAAAGCTTCTGCACTGAGACCCAAACCAGGACCGAGGAGCTGGGGGAGGCTTCTGGAGGAGGGGACATCTAGGCTGGGCCAGACAGAGAGCAGGAGACAACGTGCTGGAGCATGGGGAACAAGGGGCCCCGAGCAGAGGGAACTGCACCTGCAAAAGCCACAGTGAGCGACTATGTGGAGGCCCCATCCACAGTGTGGGTGAGCTTCAGGGACGAATCCGTGGGCACCACGGCAGAGACCCACGTTCTGCCTCTAAGCTTCTATTGACATAGTACTTCAGGACAGGACAGCAGGGAACCATGGGACTCAGTGCTTTTTATTTTCCCTTTGGGTTAGTGGCATTATGGTGCAAAGGAAAAAAAAAAAGTGTGCTCACTGGCCTACTAGGGAAACCAGAAAGGGTGGCTGGCCCTCTGGTCCATCACAGCCAATGTGTCTCTCTCTGCAGGTCACGCTGTATAAGAGCTCTGGGCAGCCCTGGCTCCAGAGCCCAATAGTGAGTACAGCTGCCCACAGACAAGTTCTAGTAGAGAGGAGGTAAGACCCCCAGAAGGGGAGGAGAAGGGGCAAAGGCTCTCTCCATGGAATGGGGAGAACAAATAATAGTCACTCCCAACTCATGACGAGTACCCAGAGGTTTACATACTGCAAGTGAAATGTGGAATTTGACCCCTCACAGTTCTCCTTGCCAGGTCTGTCAAAGGAGGTCCAGAGAGGTTATGTGACCCATCCCAGGTCACACAGCAAGTTAATGGCAAAGTCCAAAATGCAAACCCACATCTTTCACTCTCCCATTATCACACCCTATCAGGGCCCACCCTGATTTCTCTCTCTGCTAAAACAGGGAAGGGAACTGGGGAGAGTCTGCTGACATTAGCTATAGACCCTGGAGATATTCCAACCACACCCTCTTCTATGTGCCTCTTATCCTTCAGGCCAGAAATAGGTAACCCTAAAAGCAGGGAGAGGTGGGGGCAGCAGGCCCCTGGGAAGTTCTCAATGAGCCCACCCAAGAAGCCCCAAGAAAATATAAAATGATACAGCTGCTTTGAAAAACAGTTTGGCAATTCCCCGAAAAAGTTAAACATAGAATTACCATAGGACCCAGAAATCCCACTCCTAGGTATAGACCCCAAAGAAGTGAAAACATATGTTCCCACAAAAACGTATACAGGAATGTTCATAGCAGCACGATCGTAATAGCGAAAAATGGAAACGACCAAATGTCCATCAACAGATGCCTAGACAAACAAATGTGGCATAGCCACACACTGGAATATTACCCTGCCGTGAAAAGGAGTGAAGCTGCGATACATGCTCCAACATGGATGAACCTTAAATGCTGAGTGAAAGAAGCCAGTCACAGAAGGGGCCACATATTGTATGATTGCATTTATAGGAGATGTCCAGGCGAATCTACAGAGATAGAAGGTAGATTAATGATTGCCCGGGGGATTGAGGAGGGGGAAAATGGGAGGGACCACTAATTAACGGGTACAGAGCATTTTATGGGAATGATGGAAATGTTCTAGAATTAGATGGTGGTGGTGGTTGCACAACATAGTGAATATAGCAAAAATCCACTGAATTGTATATTTTAAAATGGTGAATTTTATCTCAATTGAGAAAAACAAACAAAACAAAAAGCAGCAGCCCTAAACCCCAGGCTGCTGGCGGCCCCTGAAGGGATGAGAGGCCCTGGCACCTAGCAGCCTGGCTCCCCGCCGAGGAGCCGGAACTCTGGCCACCGGCGCACATGGCCCATTGGCATCCCTCCTAAGGAGAGACTCAGAGGATAGGAAGGAAGTGACAGAGAACAGGAATGCAGGTTAGGAAAGGAAAGGGCAGCGTTAGGCGTATGGGAGTGTCCAGCGCAGCCTCGAAGGCCAAGGCAGGGTCCACAGGGGAGTCCCTGAGCAGATGTGATGAGGGCCAGTCTGCACCCGGAAATTCAGCCAAGGGAATTTTTATCCCCTGACTCGGAACGGTTTAGATGTCTCACCAGAGCCCTCGAGGAAAGAATCACTTAACTCTTCTTTGGGGGCAATCAAGGGTCTGTGTGTGGGGGGGGAATGAGTGTGTGAATGTGGGGTTTATGTGAGTGGGTGTCAGTATGTGAGGTGTGTGACTGTGTGTGGGTGTGTGAGTGGATGTTAGTGTGTGTAAATGAGTGTGACTATGTGAGTGTGTGATCTGTGTGACTATAAATTTGTGAGGTGTGTAACTGAGTGTGTGGGTGAATATGTGGGTATGTTATAGGTGAGTGAACAAATGTGTGTGAGTGTGTATGTGTGGTACGTGAATCAATGTTGTATGTACGTGAGGGTGTGATTATGTGTGGGTGCTTGTGTGCTCTCTTCAGAAAGTAGCAACGAAGGCCATTCCCTGAGAGCCAAGGGGAAGAGTCCCCTTCGCCCTCCAAGTTCACTGGTACACGTCAGATACCTCTACAGTGGAGCCGAGGTGGCAGGAAGCCCCTCCACAGGCAATAGTTCAGCTATAAAATCAGTCTGATGGCTCCTCTGATGCTTCTTTTCCTTCCTCGAGGAAAGCTAGACACATGCTACAGGACAGCACAACTCATGTGAGTGACAGAAACTCATTAAGACTTGGTATCTGTCCTCCAGGACCCCCTAGTCAACTTGGGAGAAAGGGACAGTCCCAGGAGAAATCCAGGGGGATGAGGGATCCAGGAGAGAGGACATCTGAGCTGAGCTGACACCTGGGCAGGACCGGGATGAACAGAGATGGGGAAAGTCCTCAAGCTGGGGGAGAGTCCTCAAAAGCCTATTTACTGTGGCTCAGCAGACACTGACCAGCTGGCCCAGGCCTCTCAGGCGTTTATTTCTCTGTGTGCCAAAGAGCATACCGAAAGACGTGAGGTAAAACCTTGTGTCTTCTTCAAGAATGTAAAATGGAGACAGGCGCTACAAGAACCGCTTCTCTACACACTGGGCTGGTCTTAAAATAACAGAGTGAGTCACAGGTTTCCAAGGAAGTCTTCCACTGCCCCTCATCTTTCTGGGGAAGGCCCCAGAATACGCCCAGGGCATGGCATCGCCCACCAGCCTGCAGGAGTTCCAGTGGCAGCGTGATGAGAGGAGTCGCGCCCACGTGCCCAGGCCTGAACTCACATTCCACCAACTCAGCAGTCTCGGCTTCCAAGCCATCATGGTGGCGGGTGGTGCGATTGGCTCCAGGCGCAGAGCCGGGAGCAGGACTTCCCCGGGTCTCTCCCCGAAAGGGGATTTATGGTCTTTTGACTCAGAAGCAGCCTCAAATCAAATGGAGCCTGGGGATCCTTGTTGTTCTTCCCAGCTGTGTTGGAGGGAATGGTGCTGGTCACCATCCTGCCCTGAATCCTCCCCAGTCTTCAAGGCTCCGCCCAGCTCCTTGCCCCCCACCCTACACCCCAGGCTTGCAGAGTCCTCTACCTCTCAGCTAGTCCTGGTGCTGCGGCGTGTCTTAGGAGCGCCATGGAGAGCAGCTGGAGCTTCAAAGGAGGCACTCACTGATGTGGGGACAACTGGCTTTCAGGCATTCCTTCACACTAAGCTCAACCCCACCAGGGCCCTGGCTGGAGGATGTGCTCACTCATGGCCAGATTCCACCCAGGACCCTCTCATGTGCTTTTGGCCAAAGGCTTCATGACAAGGCAAAGTTGGACTACGAAGCTGGCCACAGGCCCAGGACCAGCACACATCGCATCCACTGCTTCCTTCACTCACTCAGCCACAGGTCCTGAGTGCTGCTGGGGTACAGATTCCTGTGCTGGTCACCGGGGCACAGGGATGACCGTGCTCTCAGGGGCTCTCACCCTAACAGGTCAGTAGTCCACCTAACGACAATACTGGAATAAGAGCAACCCTTCATCAAGCACCTACTATGTGCCAAGTTCCATGTTAGGATTTTTATACACACTATCACTAATAAACACAACCTTAGAGGTGAACAACAGTCAATCCCACTTTACAGATTATAAAATGAGGCTCAGAGACATTAAGTAACTTGCCTAGGGTCACACAGTAGACAGCATTGGAGACAGGATTTTAAAATGGTCTAGTAGACACCATGCTGACCCCAACGTCCTGACACCAGGCAGTCTCCCTACAAGTGCTCTAAGAACTTCCTTCCTATTGCTCCCAGGGGTTGAGTTGATTTTTAGGTAGAAAGAGATTAACTGTAGCCATTCCACCTGTGGCCTTGGCAGAGAAATAGCCTCACAAAGCAATGCTGAGCCCCTCGGAGACCTCCGGCGTCCCAAGGGCCACAATTCAGGGGGGCTCAAGTAACTCTTCTGACCCCCAACTACAGCCAGTTATAGTAGCCCCTAAAATCCATTGGGGTTTCTCTGCAGGTACAGTAGTTCTGCATGGCCCAGTCCCATTTTACAGATGAGAAGACTGAGGCCAGACATTGCGAGATTAAGGCCAGAAGTTACCTAAGAATACCTCAGAGGTATAGACAGAAGCAGAGCTTGAGGCCTTGCCCACAGCCTACCTTCATTGTAAAGGTCCCCGTCAGGCTCTGTCCACTTCTGCTGGATGACTTCCCGGCGGTACACCACGTGTGTCCTCCCGCTGGCCTCCTTCTCCTGCTGGCCCCGCTCCAGTGGCTCAATGAAGTAGTCAGTGCTCTCTGTACGGATGAGGCCCGCCTAAACCAGGGACACGGAGCAGGGGGAAAGAGGGAGAGAAAAGAGGCATGAATACACGGCCCAGCACAGGTAAGCATTTGTGAATGTACATGTGTGCGTCCACATGTATGTGACCACACATATGCAGTCTCTTCTTCCAGGATCTTAGGGAGTTCTGGGATCCAGCAGGCAACTGCGTGGGGGTGGTGTAAGGGGCCCCTGTCCATTTCACGCAAAGCAGATCCACTTTTACTGTGTTGTGCACTCATGGGGTCCCACATAACATTTCATGTAAACAAAGGGTTCCAGTGCTTAAAAGGGGGTGTGGGTGGGGGGAGCCACTGCCCTGAGGGCTATGCACACACACCAGGCCACCATATTCCACCCCAAAACACTACCACTATCACATGCATTTGCCTTTACCTGCAGGCAGACAAGAGGGGAAAGTCCAATCAGCAAAGTTTAATTGTTTCAAAGGTGGGAGCTGGTCCCCCCCCCCCAGTACAGTGCTATTATTTCAGATTTAAAGCATGTGTATGTGCAAGCCAGAAAGAGCAGCTGTGTGCTGATGATAAACAAGGCAGAATAGTGCCCCAGGAGCATGTGCTCTGTTTTTAATCTAATTTTTGCCTGCATCAAAATATTCCCTTAAAAAAATCAGGTGTTGGCCTTGGAAATAAAAACATATAACCTTGGCCAAATCCAACCAAGACGTTATTAGGCCCCAATGAAGGTAGTAATCCCAGGGGCAATGAAACCTATAGCTAGATGTGTGTAAACGTATGTGTCTCTGCACAGCAAACCCCCACGCCCCCCAGACACACACGTCAGCTCTATAAAGTAGTAAGACCAGCCCACCTACCACAGTGCCTGGAAAATAGTAGGCAATCCTTAATAAATATACATTTGTTGAATTTCTTCAACAAATATCTATTAAGTGCCTACTGTTTACCAGCACCGTTCCAGACGCTGGCAATATAGCTGTGAACACAAGGCAGTGAATGAAGGAGCCATTTTTATAAATCCATTGGAATTTCCCCGTCCAAACAGAAGCCACTTCTTTTTAAAGCAGCCACTTGATGAAACTAAATCCCACCAATCTTCCCACCTCAGCCTGTTTTGAGATTGCTTAGGGAACCCCCTCCAAGACCTACTGAGTATTCACCAACAGTCCTCCTAGCAGCATTCAGTCTTTTTCGTGTCCCTTCCAGCTAGATGTGTTGATCAAATGTCAAACACCATTATGGACCAAAACCAAGATGGCTGGCTTCTGTGCCTCGTAAACAGACACAATCAGGAGGCCAGAAACATTCCAGGGAAAATTAGTAGCATTATACTGTAATAAGTTTGGGGCTTCCCAACGTGACCATTTTATGAAACAATACTCCATTGTCTGCAAAAGTTCAGGTCTGCTTATTAAAATGCCAATATCAGACCTTATGTTGTGCACAACACCTTTCGTTCAAAGCACTTTTACTTGTTATACTTTTGCACCTGCTATGTGCCCAGGGCAAGAAGAAACAGATAAATAAGGCCCAGCCTTTGGCTGTGAGTTGCTCATCATCTGGAAGGAGGGCCAGAGAGGAGCAGAGAGGGTGGCTACATGTACCCCTGACGGATGGGTATCTATTGGGCTCTCAGTTGCAACGGACAAACACTCTAGGGCAATATACTGGCCACTGACAAACTATGGCAGGGGCAGTCACTGGAAGTGAGGAACTGTTACGGTGGCAGAAGAGACCCACCTGAGCCAGAAAGGGCACTGGGCAAGGATGTGGAAGCCTGAAGGGCAGTGCGAAGACCAGAAAGGCATTCAGGCTCACAGGCAGAGGCTGAACGTGAACCTAGATGGCCAAATCAAAGGGCCTCTGCCCCTACAGCCCAGCAGAGCCCACAAAGGAAAGCTGTCTTCCAGGGAACGCAAAGGCTGTGAGATGGGAGGGCCAGAGCATTTCCCCTGAAAACTATTGCAGCTCTGCTGCCATCAGAGCTTGCGAGGGGACTCTCAGCCAAGCTCCATGCCCATCCCATCCCTTTTTCTACACCCGTCTCCGATACCCAGGGGGACTGTCCCTGCCCCATTCAAGGCCAAGCAAAGCAAGAGACACTCACAGCACGAATCAGAAACCCTGTTCTTCATCATCCAGGCCAAAGTCACACAAGCTCAGGCTCACCACGGGCGGCATCCTTTGCTGTGTCTGCCCACCACACCTCTGGAAGCAGCCTGGCAGGATAATTCTCCAGACCAGGGGCAGAAGACCCCACTCAGCCATCCTCGCACCCTGAGCCACCTCACACAGCCCTCTCCCCTTCTGAGACTTGCTTAACCAACTGCACAAGGAGGATTCTTCAAAATCTGGCATTTTATGACTCATTGCCCAGTGACTTGATGTGGCCACCAGATTTCAGTGTCTCATATGAGGGATGCAGGTTCCAGAATGATCTGTACAACATAGGGCTGGGATGCAAGGTACTGTCTTCCAGCCCACCCACCCCTCCCTGCCCACAATCATGGACCACATAGACCTTTCAAGGTCACCATGTCTACCCCAGTTGGAGGCTTCACTACCTTGACAACAGCCCCAGTCAGGGGACCTCTAACTTTTGCTTGGATGCCTCCAATGACAGAGAGTTCCCTCCCTCAAGATATAACCTATTTTGCGTAGGGACATTCGTAATAATTTATTGACCTGAAACACACTTCCCTACATTCCACCCTTTATAAACAGTCTTATTATCACTGATATTAATAACAATATCTGCTACTTTCATATCTTATTTCATCTTTACAACAACTCTATGAGGTATCCACAAACATTAGACCTATTTCATGGATGAGGAAACAGAGGCTCAGAATGGTTAAGTAACTTGCTCAATGTCACCCAGCAGGTAAGTAACCACACTAGAACAAGAACCCTGCTCTGTATGGCTCTTAACCACTAGGCTACATTACCTCAGGCCATGCCTGGGCCCCCTTCTGCCCTTGGAGCCACTTGGAGCAAGGAAACTTTCCTTACATAGTCCCATTGCAAATCCCTGGGCCTATGGTCCGGTCTGACCTTGTAGACAGCAAGCAGGATGTTCGCTTCCCACCTCTGGGCAAAATGCCCCATGGAAGCCAGTCCACCTCCCACTATGGTGTGAAAAGGAGGAAACATTTCGGCACAGGGCCCTAAAATGAGCAGAGCCCACCCACTCCCCAGATGACCAGCCCCCAGCCTGAAAGGATTCTTACCCCACACACCATGCTTATCACACCCTTAGCCCTCCTCCACGTGGAAGTCCCAGGATTCTTGAGTCTGGTCCAGCCCCCACGCCCACAGGCCTCTCTCCAGGGATGTGTTAAAGAACCCTATTTCCCCACCCCAGTTAACTGTTTAGGGCAAAGATTCAAGCTCCGTCATATGTAACCTGACAAATAAGTTTCAAGCCTCTGTGACTGCAGGTCGCACCAGCCCCTACCCTGGGATCAAGGGCAGAACTTCCACAGTGATTTTCTTGTGCGTTTTGTGCATCATGTCCGGCCTTCACAGGCAGTGCTTGTCCAGGCTGGGGCACCCCCTCAGCCTCTGAGACCCTCCTCCTGGAGAAGGGATGGGAAGGCAGGCTCAGCCACCAGAGCAGGGAGCAAGCTGGACAGTCCCTCCCACATAGCCCTCGGTTACCCCATGTGCATCATGAGGGGTTTGGCCCATAATCCCCTCCAGCTCTACCCTGGCCAGGAAACCAGGCCCCCCACACAGGGCAGACTGACTGGCAACAGGAGATTTCTGGCTCTCCGCCTCCTCTCCAAATTACTCCCATCTCTCAGTTTATGAGATGTTTATGTTACTGAAAAGTGGTAGCTCATTTTAAAGCTCTAAAATCAAATCAGATTTCTGCATAAGAAATCAAGAAAAAGGTGGGAAATAAGTTCTGGTCAGCTGGAAAAGAAATGTTAGCCCTGTCTGTTTTTGCCCTAACTTTATTCTTTTGGAAACAATAAGTAAGTGGGAAATATATACTAGAAAGATTCTTCATGCAATAACAACAAGAAAAATAGCTGATCACATCCAACTGAGCCACATACTATATGGGCCCTCATGCAACTTCTCCAAGTGGAAACTCTCCAGTGGGCAGGCCTGGCCCCCCTCAGCCGAGCTCCAGACACTTTAAAACAACTGTTTTTGAGGGGCCTTTCCTGGGAAGTGAGCGGCTGATGGGGGAGCCTGTTTGACTTTTTCAACATGGCTGTGACATTGTTTGAGTTGCAAAGGTAAGACCTTCTGCTGCCTCTTCATGCAGAGGCCTCCAGGCCATGCTAACGGTTTTCCAGTCCTGCTTCTCCTCAGGGGAAGTCCCCAAATTCAGAGTGTAATTCCAAGGAAAATGAAGGAATCAGAGTCACATGGTGACAAGGAAGGAAAGTGCTGGCTTAGAAACCACCTTGTGTCCTGCCGTGGGTCATAACTGAGCAAGTTCAGTTGGTCACTGGTAACTATTATGAGGGTGAGGTCCCAAATATTTTAGCAGATACTTGAAGCCATATTTTTTTGGAATTAGTAAGTATGTGTGAGTATGTGCCTAAAAATGTTTATTCTAAAATTGCATGTACTTGCATGTAAATTGGGAGGTGAGGGTACAGTGAGTCAACAAGAGGAGATCCCCAAAGTCTGGAACATGTGTCCTCAAATAGTATAGACACCCAGGCTTGGACAAGGGCAGGGCTCCATCTGTCCTAAGTCAGATGCAGAGACAATGGGCAAGGACTCAGCCTGGGGTCCAGGCAGGAGCAAGTGGCTTGGCTCTGAGAAGACAGCTGCAGGCCCTCTGGGAAAGGGGGATCCTGAACCATGTTGCTGTGCCCTCAGATTCACCAACCTTTGTCAAATGCCCAGAAGGAAGGAGCATTTCAATATGGCGGCTCCAGTGGAACCAGATGAGGGGTAAGCCAGGTCTCCTCTTCCTTCTCCTTCCAAGGCCGGCCTATGTGGGGCCTCCCAGGGGAAAAAGAAGCAAAGCAAGCTGCCTCTAACCCAATCATCCTGCTACCTCCCAAGGAGAGTGCATTCTTGGGCCTGAATTTATTCTGGAAATTCCATTACGAGGGTGTTACTGCCAGCTGTGCTGTCTCCGGTTCTAGGCTTCCAAAAAATTCAGCTTAAAACTGTTCCACTGTTGGAAATGAAAGAAAACCCAGCAAACGGAGGCTGGGAAGATACATCCAACTGGGAGTGGCATGAGAATCAGAAATGGCTTCCACCAGGTTCACCTCAACCCAGCAACCTGCTTCTATCCCCAGCCATTGCCATCCACCCCCGCCCCGAGACTGAATTATCTGTTCCAACCTCAGAAACCCTGACTGCAGCCTTCTCCTATCTCTCCATCACCATCCTGCTCACCAACTCTATCATGCTGGCTCCAGCTATTATTCAACTTCATCAAGACCTCCAACGTGTGACCCCACCCTTTATAATCATCAATCCCCACCCCAACAAGTCTTCATGTCCCTGCCCATCACCTTGCATTTCCTGGTGTAGCTACATAACAATTCTCCTGCAAACACATATAACTGTATCCCCACCTTCCTCTCCATCCTACTCTCCCATAGAAGCCCCTGCCCCAGTTCAACCCAACCAGCCAACCACTCCATGTCCACACACTGATGGAGAAAACACACACGGTGCCCACTGGTCTAATTTGAAATCGCTCGCACGTGAGGGTAATGCTGGCTGGGGATTCTGTTGTACTTCTCTGTTACATCTGTGTTCCAGTTCTCCCAACAGCTTAGATTCCCAATACTGCCCCCACCCCTCGCCCTTTCTCGTTTTCAAGGAGAAAACAGACACCATCGGGCAGGCTCTACCACCCCATGACCTCCCAGCTATGTCCTCCCACTCCTTCCACCACACCTGGTGCTCAGAATTACCTCCCTCTCACCTCCGCAAGGACTTAGCTCCAGCAAGTAGTACCCCTCTTTCCGGCCTCACCATGCTCTTTCTCCTAGACCAGGGGTGTCCAAACTTTTTTCAACGTTTTTCACCAAGGGCCACATGCGGTAAAATACACAAACAGCCAGGCCACTCACTCGAGGTGAAGTACGTATTGCCTCACCTGGTTTATTTAAGTAAACTAAATACATATTTGGACTTTGCTGCGGGCCAATTAAAAATGGATCGCGGGCCGCAGTTGGCCCGCAGGCCACAGTTTGGACACCCCTGTCCTAGACCATTCTTGTTGACACAAAAATATACTCAGGGACCACCTCCCATCTGTGAAACTCCCTCCCTGTCTCCCAGCCCAGGCCAGCTATTGCCAGGTCTCTGCTTCCCTCCACAGCAGAACGAGTTTCCATACTCACTGTCTCCACCTCTAAGCCTCATGCCTCTCCTCTCCCCACACAACAGGGGTTTCTAGAGCCACCACTTCCCAGGCGCTGCTCTCATCAGGGCCACCTGTGACCTCGTGTGGCCAGAGCCAGCGATCACTTCTGTCCTGGTCTCACTCAGCTCCTCCGGAGACATGTGCTCCCTGGGGATTTCCCCTGATCTCATGGCTTCAAATACAATGTATTTGCAGATGATTCCCAAATTATATCCCCAGCCCTGACCCCCAGACTTCCATGTAGGATTGTCCAACAGCCTCCTTGATAGAGACCTGAGCTTTGGCGGGGCATCTCAACTTTAAAGTGGGCCTACTCCTGCCCTGCCGTCCCCATCCCAGCAAATGGCACCATCATGTTCCCAGTTGCTCAGGCCAAAAATCAAGGAGAGGGGTGGACCCAGGGATTGGGTTTTTCAAAACCCCTTCGCTCCCACTATGATTCTGTTGAAATCAGTTCAACTGGGTTATTGTTTCTGATTCATAACAAGTGTGAGGGGGCCAGCCCTCTACCCCACACACACACACCCTGGGACCAACACTCCTGCCAAGACTCTTCGAGGTAGCCCAGATCCCTTATGTCTTCATGAAGCATCTACTGCAAGCCAGGCTTGATGGGGTTAGGGGTGTACAAAGAGACATGAGAGACCAGTGTCTGCTCTCCTGATAAGGGACTTGTATTTAGAATATATAAAGAACTCAACAATAAGAAGACAAACAACCCAATATTAACATGGGAAAAGAATCTGAGTAAACATTTCTTCAAGGAAGACATATGAATGGCCAATAAACACGTGACAAGATGCTCAAAATCATCCCTCCTTAGGGAAATGCAAATCAAAACCACAATGAGATAGATACCCCTTCACACCCCCTGGGATGGCTAGAATCAAAAAGTCAGATAATAACAAGTGTTGACAAGGATGTGGAGAAATGGGAACGCTTGTGCCCTGCTAGTAGGAATGTAAAGTGATGCAGCTTTGGAAAATGGCCTGGCAGTTCCTCAAAATATTAAACAGAGTTACCATATGACCTAGCAATTTCACTCCTTAGTATATACTCAAGAGAAATGAAAACCTACGTTCACACAAAAACTTTAACACAAATGTTCACTGCAGCACTACTCACAAAAGCCAAAAAGTGGAAACAACCCAAATGTCCATCGACCGCTAAATGGATAAACAAAATGGGGCATATCATACAATGAAATATGATTCAGCCATAAAAAGGATGAGTCTTGAAAACACTATGCTAAATGAAAGAAGCCAGTCACCAAAAGCCACGCCACATATTATATGATTCCATTTATATGAAATGTCCAGAATAGGGAAATCTATAAAGACAGAAAGTAGATTAGTGGTTGCTGAGGGATGGGGTAATAGATGGGGGGTGGTGATAGTTAACAGGTACAGGGCTTCTTTTTGAGATAGTTTAAATGTTATAAAATTGAATGTGGCAATAATTACACAGCTCTGTACATATGATAAAACTCCACTGAATCATATACGTTAAATGGGTGAATTGCATAGCGTACGAATTATATCTCAACAAAAAAAGATGAAAAGAAAAAGACGACACATATACATGGACATGTGATCTGCCTGCACCAAGGTGACACACACCTGAAGACAATACACACATATGCACTAAGACAACATGTGCACAGAAACAACACGTGTGCAGGCAGCTCACACACACACACTCACACACGGAGCACAGGCTGCCCATTACCAGGAAAGCATGAGTCAGCACGGCTGAGATGAACGTCTGTAGATGCCGAGATTCCATATAATCCAAACCTCATGTGGAAGCCCCAAGCCTCAGGAGCTGTGCTGGAGGCTGGCCTGCCCAGGCCTGGGTCCAAGCCAACAGAAGTCACAAAGCTGATTCATCCCAAGCTGCAGCCCTGGGGACAGGCAGGAGGAAGAGCCCTCATAGTATGGAGCCGAGAACTGTCAGGCTTGTCCCCAACGGGCAGGCCCTGCCATGCCCCACACAGGCAGCATCAGAACTCCCTGAACAGGCCACAGACTCACAAGAAACACCAGCAGTGGAGAGCCTCCACCAGCTGGCGGAAGTTATCTGGGATGAGCACTCAGCCTCACTTTCCAGGGTCATGACCCACACGCTGGGAGGCGCTGTGTAAAAGGTTACTGAGGTCTTGCTGGGCCCTGTCCATTGGCAGCCAGACTCCTTCTCCAGGGAGATGCAATGTGGTGGACATGGTGGGTAAACACACACAGACCCTAGAGCCAGAATCTGGACTCTGCTGCTCTCACACCGCGTCATCTTGGCAAGTTAACATCCCTTTGCTTCAGGATTCCAATACACCCAGCTCGTGGGGTTGCTCTGAGAAATATATTAACATATAGAGCACTTAGGTCTGACCTGGCAGCGCATGTGTTCGCGTTTGCTGGCACGATTATTACGACCATTGTTCAAAGTGTGCCTGGGAGCCCCGGTGGCTCATGAAGGGAGCCTGTGGGCTGAGTGCTGAGATCAGCATCTGGGAGCCACAGGATGGTTTGTCTCTAACTCCTGACTCCACTGTGACCTGGCTTTGATCTGCTCAGATCCCCTGCCTGTAAACAGGAAGAAATCCCTAAGAAAAAATACCAGTGGTTGAACATCCCTTAAGGGGAAAAGTCCTCACCAAGAGAACAACCAAGAGAACAGGCTGGCTCGGGGTGATTTTCAAGGTGAGAAGGAACATGTGCAGACAAATATCCACCAACTGATGACAGCATAAACAAACTGTGGTCTATCATAGGATGGAATATTATTCAGTCGTCAAAAGGAATAAAGTGCTGATACATGCTCCAACATGGATGAGCCTTGAAAACATTACGTTAAATGAAAGAAGCCAGTCACCCAGCTGTTAAAGAGTTGTTGCTGGGGGGTGAAACTGTAGGCAATTCCTTCTCTTGAAACTTTCAGGTCTTGTCTAACTTGTCTCTAATTCTCCTATCTGAAAAGCAAAGCCAGTCCTGCACAGAATGTCTGCCTGCTGCAACGAGCAAGTCATAATTGTATAACAACTATTTTTAAGCAAAGTTTAAAAAAAGGAAACAAACAACATGTAACTCCTTTTCTGTCGTCCAACCTCTCCGCAAAGTGGTACAGAGGCTATTTAGGCTCCACCCCAGTCCAGGCCTTCTCACCTGGCACCACAGACCCTCTCCAGGCCTCATTTTCCACATCTGAAGCCAAAGGGTTTGTCTTGTGGGAGACCCTGCTCGCTGCGCCATTTGTCGTGCAGGGCGGCCTGCGGGGCATCAGCTCCGGCTCTCCACATAAGAACGCAGGATATGGCTAGCCCAAAAAGGAACACCCAGGGAGCCATAGGTAGGGGAGTCATACCACTATAGTCTCACTGGAGGCTGGATCCACACAACCTGCAACCTGCCGTCGGCTTCTCTGCCTGCCAACCAACCAACTGACCAACCAACGCAGCTGCAGCAGTTATATCAGTGGCTAATTGGCTAACTGGTAACAGCTGATGGCCAACTACTACCCGAGCCAACACCTTTCCACGTGAGGCCGAGAGCCTGGAAACTGCTCTCTGGGACTCTGTCCCCACAGGGTTGTTGGGAGGATGGAATGAAACGATGAAGGGGAAGGCCTCCACTGAGGCCCAGCCCATAGCAGGGTGGAGGCCTTTTCCTTTCTTTCCTTCTTCGACCTGCCTCTCCTTGTCTCCCATGACATAACCCCAACTTTTCCGTCCAACTCAAAATAGGCTTTTCGAGGAGGCTACAGCAGTGGGTCTCACCTCTAGATGCCCGTTAGGATCACCGGGGGCATTTGCAGAACAACTGGCACTCAGGCCAAAGAATCAAATTTCCATGAGTGGAGCCCAAGCATCAGGATTTTCTCAAAGCTGCCCAGGTGATTCTAAAGTCCATCCAAAGCAGGGAACTGATGATTTAGACTCTTGAAGCGTCCAAACAATGGAATGGTACTCAAAGGAAGTGACCATCCATTTTCACAGACAGTAGTAGAGTGTCGGACCAGAATGAGTTTGTCCTAATGCAGGAAATGGGCAAGAAAGACAGAGGGGGAATGAGAGCACAGTGAGTGTGTTCCCTGACCGAGGTGGGAGGTGTCGGACAGGCCCGTTACTGTGTACCTCTTCCGACGTGAAGATCTCCCCAGGCTGAGCAGGACCAAGAAGCATCTGGACTATACGTGATCTGTGCCTTAGGTGCTGCCTTAGAACCTAACTACCTCCTCCCTTCAAGGAGTGACTCCACTGTGAGTGAAAAATAATTCAGCAAAATAGCCCTGAACAGGGTCGGAGTTTAGGAGTTGGGGAAGGGTGGTTGTGATCTGCTTATTGGTCAGTGTCAAGTCACTGATGTCACGGCCACTCTAGCTGGGGAGTCCCCAGGTCAGTACCTCTCTGATGACGCTGACGATGAAGAAGATGAAGGCAGTGATTGATTCTGTCCTGTGGCCCATGGAGAATACAGTTGCTTAGGTCTTCAAGCACTTGGTAAATGTTATTAAAGGAAAAGTGCTCACATTTTATGACAACCCCCCCACCCACCCACCCATGGGCGACAGGGATGCTGGCCCAGGGGCAGGGCCTCACACCGCACGTGTCAGAGATTCCTCTTCTGCTGCAAACCCCCACCCTGGAGCCCAACCAAAGTCAAAGGCAAGCCTTGCCGGGTTGGCAGCCAGCCCCACTTTCCATTCCCTATGCCCAGCAGCCACGTGGCTCTGAGGCTTCCCCCTCTGTCACCACCACAGCCCACCAAGCTTGGGCTGGGAGCTCTGCCTGGCCCCCTGCTTGGCCGGGAATCCTGGCTACTTCAGAACAAGGAGACAGGAAGCAGTTCTCCCACGCTAGAAGGTGGTGTGTCTGCCAGGCTCTGAGCTGAGAAGCGGCCCCCTGCATCGAGGCCCTGCAGTCTGAACCCTATGGCTCAGAAACAAGACAGCTGGTGGTGGGGCAGCTCTAGAGAAAAGATGCAGCCAGTCCCTCCCACAGCGGAGGGAAGGCCCCTAGCAGGTCACTCATCCCAGCCAGGTCTCCCCTCAGATCCATTCCCTACATCAGCCTGGCCCGGGGGGGTACTGACTTGGTTTTAAACCATGCCTCCCCCACACGAGATCATGCATGCAAACTGTTTCCCACTGAGTCTGACACCTGGCAGAGTGATAAATGAGGAATGCGGTGGTGGCAGGGGGAAGGTTCCCTATAGCGGGTGGGTGAGCATGGGAGGATGGAAAAGAGTGGACCTGGCCCCCTGAATTCCTGTGCCATGCCCAGCTGACAACACATCCCCTCCAGGCATCTCTGCCTCCTCTGTGCAGCACGGAAGAGCCCACCAATATCTAGAAAGCACCAACAAATGAGGTCTAGACTGTCCTTAATCCTGCTCAGGGCCCAGGACCATTAGCATGTTTTCCAGATTTCTTAGAACTCAGATACATCACCAAACCTGTGTGTACTAAGCCCTGTCCGTTACCAACAATGCCCACATCCCAGCCATTCTGGCCATTCACCAGGTCCCCAACTCACTTTTCGTGTTTACATGCATCTCTGCTAAACCCCTGTCCTAAACCTATGTCTGCGATACTATTCGTCTTCCCATTCATTCATTCAGCAGCTAGTTACTGAGCAGGCCCTGTTCTAGCTGCTGGGGACACAGCCCAAAATTCTTCCTCACCTAGAGCTAACATTCTACGGGGGAATGCGACAGGAGTCAATTAGTAAAAATAGGGCATACCAAATGGAAATAGCCATGGAGAAAAGTTAAGCAGAAGAGAGCACTGGGTGTTGACATTTTAAACAAGGGAGGCAGGGACGATGTTACTAAGAAATGACATCTGAGCTAAGGCCTGAGATGGGGGGGCTGCTGGCAGTATCTGGGAAGGGGTGACTCTGCAAGGAGGGCATCAGGAGGAGCTGGGGGGGGCAGAGGAAGTCCCAGGAGGACCAAGAGGAGGGACGATGCCCAGTGCCTGCGTGGCTGCTCCCCGAGGAACATTATGGGAGGACTATGAGTAAGACTACTGTGGCTGCGGTTGGGGAAGAGATGGTAGAGGGCAAGGAAGGAAGCAGGGAGACCAGTTAGGAAGGCTAGAACCATCACCCCAGAGAGAGAGGAGGCCACCCCAGCATTTGCTTTTCTCGTCAAGTTCTGTTTTCCTTTTGGAATTATTAACAACAACCAAAAACCCAACATGGCCACATGGGACCTGTTCCGTGCCTGGTACTGCAGGTGATAACACAGCCCCCCAGGCCTTTGCCCCTGCTGTGAGCTCTGCCAGGAATGCCCTTCCAGCCCAGCTCAAAGGACACCCCATCATTACTCCCTCTTCCGTGCCCTCAGGGACTCTTCGCAGGTGATCTATCCCCATCCAGAAATGTCTGTCTGTCCCTGTTCTAGACATGAGCTTTAGGAGGACAATTAGTGAGCCACAACACATGACCAACTTCAGAACAAAACCACATTAAATAAGCATCCTTGGGGCCAAGCCTCCGAAACAAACTCCCTTGAGCATATGGTCCTTCATGAGAGATGTGCTTTCCCACAAAATGTGGCCAGGGCTTAGTGGACGGCATGTTTTACCTAGAGCCTCCCCATGCAGGGATTGTGAATTATGAGGTGACAAAGTATCAAGCACTCAACGCAGCCAGGCCAGCAGACTGCTGGGCTACAAAGCACAAGGCCTCTTTGGGCTGTAGGAACTAATTCGCAGTGTGGGCTCCTGCCAGCCTCAAGGGGCGGAAATGAACCTCTGCTGTGGGCCAGGGGTGGCTTGAGGGTACGGTGTTTTCTGGACAGATCAAAGGTAAAAATGTTTGGTTGGCTTAAAAGCAAAGGCTGACAAAGGCTTCAAGCAGCCCATTGGGAACAGGGTTTGCATTCAGACAACCGTGTCCTGACAAACGCTCCCACCTTCAGAGGTTTCTCTAAAAGGGGCCTGTTCAGCTGTGTTCCAGAAAGCAGAAGAAAAGGAGACTGCGGGGGTTTTTAATGTCCCATGACAAGTAATGTGTACATAACAGTAGCCCAGTGCCCTGCAATATTTTGAAAATGGATAAAACAGCGGCAATGCTAACTCAGCACTAAGCAACATTAGAAGGTTCCTTTTGAGCTTCGAATCCCACTAACTGGGCTGTTGACATTTGTTTCTTCTTAGTTGGCTTTCCTGTTTCAGGAAAACAATGACTCCCATAGTGGGAGCCTCGTAAACACCTCTACCTGGGACCCAGGCCCAAGGACTCCCAGGATACCCCCACAGGACAACCACTGGACCAATCGCTTCAGCATTAGTGCTTTGAAGCTGTTGCCAGACCATCACCCGCTTTATGACCTGGGTCACTGTTCATATTTACTCGGTCCTCTTCCATTGGGATGGTGGGGGGAGCAGTGGACTGGGAGTCAGGCACGGGGAGCCCATCGGCCCCGACATTCACCCACTGCACGACCCTGGGTGAGGCTCTTCCCTTCCCTGAGCCTCACCTTCCTTTTCTGGACAGTGAAGAGGGGACCGAGAGGCCTCCCCTGCCTCTTCCGGCCAGCGCTATGCACACACAGGCCAAAGTCAAGGCAAACCGTGGAAATGACGCCGAGCTGAGATTTACCACTGGAGGTTACGATAACACGATGATCTTCTATGCTGACGAGGAGCTCCTTGCCTTGGAGCTGCCAGGGATGCGATGGCCTGCAAGTGTTATTATCATTGTTGTTACTGTGGTTGTTTCTAAAGCTTTGAAGGCAGAGCAAGACACACATGCTAAAAGCGGAGTGCTGGGACTGGCAGATGATGGGGAACTTCCCCCTGCATGGTCGGAGGAATGCAGAAATTCCCTGAGTCCTCACCAAGGGCCCACCCTGCAGCTGGAAGGCAGACGGAAGGAAGTGCAGCCCCTACCATACTTGCCAGCCCTCCAGCTAGCCTGAAGAGGCCAGGGAAGAAAAATAAAACGTGCTCCCAGACGAGCCCTCACTAGAATGGGAGGCCTGCTCTGCTCGGGAGGATTGGCAATGAGGTGATATCTGGCTTTTATTCCATATCACAAATAAGTTACTCATGCAGAGCAGTGAAACACAGCCATGGGGAGATTAAAGAGGTCAAACTCAGAAGGATCAGACCACCCTGAGGACTGGAAAAACCACCAGGAAGAAAACCAGGAAGTCCGCTCAGACAGAGGCCCAGACAGGGATGGGACCTTCTGAGAAGCAAGAAAAGCACTGGACTGGGTGACCAGGGGTCTGGAAATGGACCTACTGTGGGTCCTGCCTCAGTTTCCATATTTATCCTATGAGATCAACAATAATAAAAGCTACCACTTACGATGTTATTCTAGGTACTGTGGCAGCACGTTAAATGCTTGATTTCTGATCAATAAAACTACAAGATAGCGACAGTCACTTTACAGATTCCAAAACTGAGGCTCAGAGACGTCAAGTCACTTGCCTAGAGTCAGTATGGAAGGACAATCGCAAAGATGGCTGCAACACTCCTGGCCCTGTCCAAGCGACTCTTTGCAGTGAGACTGTGCCACCCCTCCCCTCAACAGGTGGAGTCCATTTCCCCACTCTTGGAAAATCCAGCCCGACTTGCGGCTCCCTTTCACTACCGTGTTTCCCCGAAAATAAGACCCAGCCGGACAATCAGTTCTAATGCGTCTTTTGGAACAAAAATTAATATAAGACCGAGTCTTATTTTACTGTAATATAAAATTATTTTACCATAATATAAAATAATACAAAAATTAATATAAGACCCAGTCTTATTTTACTATAATATAAAATTATTTTACCATAATATAAAATAATAAAAAATTAATATAAGACCCAGTCTTATATTAATTTTTGCTCCAAAAGACGCATTAGAGCTGATTGTCCGGCTGGGTCTTATTTTCGGGGAAACACAGTAATAGAATGCACAGAAGCAACATTATTCAACTTCCAACGCTAGGCCTTCAGAGGTATTAGAGTTTTTGTCTTTGTCCTCTTGGAATGCTACCCTGAGACTACGTGAACGAAGCAGCCTTGCCTACTAGAGAATAAGAGGCCACTTATTCTCTAGGAGCATTGCGACTGCCCAGCCAGCAGCCAGAAGCCAGTACCAACAATGGACATGTGAATGAGGCCAGCTTGGACCAGTGAGCCCAGCCCACCCTCTGGCTACACACAGCTACATGATGGCCCAGGAGGAACCAGCAGAGGAACCAACTAGCCCACCGACAAATGTGAGAAAGACGTTTTAAGTACTTCAGTTTTAGGCTGGTTTGTTACACAGCAGTGGATAGCTGATACAGTCACTCAGTTTCCCTACAGCTGCCCATCTCCCAGGAAAACCTGTGCTGCCTGCCTCCCAGGATTTGGCTAGGCTCAAGACACCTCATGCTGACCAACCACTGTCCCAGCCTGCAGCCCCCAGGCCCTCACGCCCCCCCTCACACAATTAGAAGGGGTCACAGAGGAAGCACTCTACAAAGAATGAGAAGGGCTGCAGGCCATTTTCCACCTGAAGAACGATGGTCACCCTGCTGGAATGGATCATAAGAAGTTCCCTTTCTCTCCAAAGAGACAGTTTGTTGTTTTTGTTATACAAATATCAATTCTAAAAAGCAGACCCAGAGTTTCTCAGGGAGCTGGGTTATGTGAACAGCAAACGTGATAAACCAGACTGTACCCTCAGAAAGGGTATGAGCCCTGGAGATAGAAACTCACTGGTGAAGGGAGTGCCAAGGGCAGGAAAGCAAACAGGTTTCACCTCACACTTCCACTCAGGCCGACAGGACGTGGCTGCATGGAACATAGGCTGGGGACACATACTCGGGGGACAGCGTGCCACAGCTGACCTGCAATGTCTGCCAGGGATGCAGGAGGGCAAATGGCAGGGCGTGTGCCGCATTTCTCACTGCTGGCCTAGGGAAAGATGGGCAGTCAGCCACATAGAGAATGAGACTTGTGGTCCCTTAGCTAAGTGGAGTGAGAAGAGGCAAACGTGAGCTTTATGCCACCTCTGTAACCTTTGTGCCACCGGCACATTCTTTCACCCAGTTAGCTCACCCAGCATCCACTGAGAGCCTGCCCTGTGGCAGGCCCTGCACTACGGTCTTAGGAACACAGTGGTGACTAAGTTCAGACCTGCCCTTCAGGAACCCGGTGGGAATGTTCTGGCTGAGAATGCAAACTGGGGCAAGGAGCAAGTTGCACCCTGAGAAAAATGAATAGGCCTGGGGGACGTTGGGATCGGATGGGCTCTGCCTACCCAGCTAAAGCCCCAGAGGCATCTCTGGGGGTGTCAAATAAACAAATGGGGTGCTCTTGACTCTTCTTCTTTCCTGCCACCCGTCCCCTCAGACCCAGTGGACTCAAACAATAAATCCACACGATTTAATGGCAATAGCTGAAGCTGTTGTATCAATCAAGGACTGAGCTCAGTTAGCCCTTTGCATGTGACAATTCTATGAAATGACTACTATTACAATCCTCTCTTTATAAATGAGGAAACTGAGGCACAGAGAGGTTTGGAAATTGTCCAAGGCCACACAGCATGTAAAAGTCAGAGCTGGGATTTCAACCCAGGTGGTCTGGTTCCAGGGATCATGCTATCATCCCCTGCACATACTGGAAATCCATGGCCTGCAGCTAACAACCCTGCTGTGTTAAGTCCACACACACTGTCTTAAAAAACAGAACACTTTGCTTAAAAATCCATGTTTCTGATTTCACCTTAAAATACTCAAAAATCTTGCAACGCCAATTCGGCACTCCCTTCTGACAGGGCATGTCCTCTCCAGTTTGCGCAATCCCACCTCTCCCTGCTAGTACTTGACCCACTTCTCTTTCCCCTATTACTTCCCACTCCTGGAGGTACCTGAAAATCATAACCTCCTGTGTACCATGAGCCCAGCCCTGTGCTCAGTACTCAGGGAAATGCAAAAGTTTAAGACACGGTCTCTGATTTGGAGGAAGCAGATGGGCAAGATGGGGGTGCATCAAGTGGAGAGAAGGGGAAGGCCCTTGGGAGGTACAACAGCATGACAAAGGCAGAGAGGGTCTGCAAAGTGAGGTGTGAACACGGCACCTGCCTGGGGTAGGGGCGGGTGTCTGCAGAACAGGAGCCACCATCGAGGCTGGAGACGCAGGTGGAGGAAGGAGGTGAGGCCTCCACGTACCTCCCAGGGTTCTCCACACAGACATGTGAGAGAGGAGGCCCTCAGTCCAAGCTGTATGTGGACAGGCCAGCTGGGAGGTTGGGTGAGGGCATTGCCTAAACTCTAGGCTTCATACTCCACAGCCCCAGGGCAGGGGTGGGCAGTGGGGCAGGGCAGAGCTGGGCTATTCAAGGAGTTTCTAGGACAGCCCGCTCACCATCCAGCCAGCAGGAAGTAGCTCCCAGAGCGAGGACAGGTGTTGGCCCAGGGACACCAATAAGCCACAGCAAATCTGCTGCACCAGCACTGTACCAGCACTCAGCAGGAAAGATACTTCCCCAAATGCTAATGTGACCTGCTTACAGACCGCCCGAGGCTCCTTCTGGCCACTGGGACAAGGCTAAACTCCATGGTGAGGTAGAGATTTTCCAAACTATCTTTTTACCACTTGCCCTCTCCCGTGGACAGCTGGGATGGCTTGCCATTTCCTGAATCCCGTGAAGACACAGGATTTCCTTCACTGCAGAATGCCTATAATGCCTACCTCTTGGCTTTAAAAACTCCTACTGATGCTTAAAACCCCCGGCCCAAATGCCCCCACCCTTAGGAAGCCTTCCTGCTCAGGAAGCATCTCTCCTCACTATTCGTCTCCAGGCCACCCACTGAGCTCATTATGCTTCCCTGCAGGACACAAGACACTGAAGCTTAGAGTTGTCTGTCTCATTTCCCACTGTCTACTGCACATGCGGGCCTTGTCTTTAAACTGTGGGCTTCTGGAGTACAGAGGGCCTGAGTTTAATCCTGCGCTCCCAGGACCTGGGCAAAGGCCTGCTCCTGAGCTGGGGCTCACAGATCATTAATGGAAGGCTCCACTTAGCACCTCTCAGTATCCCCTGTCCTGGAAAGCATCTGGGGTATTACAGACCAATCGTAAAATTCACACTCCCCTGCACTGCACAAGTGCTACTTGACTCATTCTGCAGAGAAAGCTGCTGCAGCTGAGAAGAAACAGGCCTCGGACAACCTGGGAACCAGAAGTGGCCTCAGACTCGTATCAAGAACACTGATATGGTTCTTGACTTTTTCTGTCTGACTTATTTCACTCAGCATAATAATCTCAAGATCCATCCATATTGTCGCAAATGGCACTATTTCATCTTTTCTTATGGCCGAGTAGTATTCCATCGTGTATATATACCACATCTTCTTTATCCGTTCATCTATCGAAGGACACTTTGGTTGCTTCCATATCTTAGCCACTGTAAATAAAGCTGCAACAGATGATGTATTATAGAATTGTACTCTAGAAACCTATGTAACTTTATTAACAATTGTCATCCCAATAATCTTTAATTTAAAAAAGTCACTAAGGGGTGGCCAGTTAGCTCAGTTGGTTAGAGCGTGGTGCTGGTAGCACCAAGGTTGCCAGTTCAATCCCTGCATGGGCCACTGTGAGCTGCACCCTCCTTAAAATAAATAAGTAAATAAATAAATAAATAAATAAATAAATAAATAAATAAATTTTTTAAAAAACACCAATAATCTATGTACTGTTGCAATGCAAGAGACTAACAATATTTATAATTTTAACAATATTTATAATTTGTAATTTTTTACTATTAACAATAACTGTAATTACTGTAAAAAATAATATTACTATTAATAATCACAGAAATAATCCCCATTTTTAAGGCTCCACAATATACCAGACCCCTCGTTTTTTTATATATATTATCTTATTTAATCCTCTGAACAACCCTATAGATGGTTGCTCTTCTCCACTCCTTAAAGATGAGGAATGTAAGCATAGAGAGATTTAGACTCTTAGTCAAGGTCACACAGCTCATCTGTATCAGAGCAAAGAGACCCCACACTTTCCACCACCTCAGACTGTCTCCTCATAATTACTACTAACAATTATTGTCACAGGCCTTTCTATGGGTCAGGCACTTTTTAATAACAGTTTTATGGAGATATAATTCCCATAACATACAATTCAGCCATTTACAGTATAGAATTCAATGGCTTTTTGTTATATGTGTAGAGTTGTGCAACCATTACCACAATCAATTTTAGAAAATTTCATCACCCCATAAAGACACCCCAGACTTTTTATCCATCAACCCCGAACCCCACCCCCGGCCCCCGGCCATTGTAATCCCATTTTAAAGACAAAAGGACTGAGGCTCAGAGAGATTCTGTGAGTTGTACAACACTGGGCAGAGGTAAGAAGCGGGGCTGAGATTCAGTCTTCCCTGGCCCCTCCCCATGCCGCCTGTCAGGGGGTCTACTCAGTGTAACTTGTTAAAAATGCACCACTGGCAGAGGGTGGAAAATGGAACCAGATGGTCACAAACCTACACGTGCAGCTGCTTCTGTGCCAGGCCCATGACTCACAGAGATGGCACCGCCAAGCCCCCATCACCAGCACAGAGCAGCAAAGCCCAGGACCCAGGCAGGCAGAGAAGCAGCCCTTTAGGAGGCTGGCAGTCTGGGTTCTAGGTGGGCACAAGGAGCACACAGCCCCAGCAAGAAGCAGGAACCCCACTCTACTAACTGCATTCCTGCACTCCACATCCCCTCCAGGACCCACAAAGAACCGGCCCCACCCCAGGCCTCTATGTTCCTTCCAGGAATTTAGAGGCACAATCGCTAGCAGAGGGTCTATTCTGTCCCCAGCCAGGAGTCCTCCCCAGGGCCTCTCTGCCCACAGGCCCTCAGTGGATGGGCGTCATGGAAGCATTGGGAGAACTGCCAGGGTCCCCCAGGGAGGCTCTGAAGAGTGCTCCATTGGGTTGCTACTGCTGCCTGGGCACATTCTCAATCTGGAACCCTAGGGTCTGACAGTCACCCCCAAACCCAGAAGAAACACTGCAGGTAGGACAGAACCTGCCCACGTCCCTTATTTCCCTCTCCCAAACTTCTTCAAGCCTGCCTGAGGCAGTCATTCGCTCTGTTGGGCAGTGGCTCAGCATTTTCTTTCTTGTTTATAATGTTTGAGCAGTCTGGAGCCAATGCCACCGCCTCCAGGGAGCCCTCCTGAATGCCCTAAACAAAATAAATGGGTCCTTCTGCTGCTGCCTCACACAGGATTTTAATATGTCGGCTTTTATGTGTGGGTCCCCATTAGTCTACAAACTCATCCAAAGCAGGGGCCCTGGATTCCTCAATCCTGAGTCCCTCCCGACCCTCTCCCAAGCTGTGACACACGAGGCCCTCCAGAAGAGCATGTGGGAAGCGAGGTAAAATGCCCATTGCTCAGTTTTAGGCATGTATTAACCCCAATGCATAGAACCCTTCCAGTGTTTGTCCCAGGTGCCCAATGGTGAGTAACTCTGGATAGCAGGAGAATTGGAAAAGGGTGACAGTCAATGCCCCCATTGAGGGTTCCAACTAGGAATGAGGATTGAGCCACCAGTTTAGACATGGGACTTCTCACCAGAGCGGCTAAGATGCCAAATGGCTGCAAGGCTGGGTCTACACAGAGGGGGTTTTGTTCAGACCGTCTTACAACTGGCAGGTTTGTTCAGCCATGAGGGCCAAACTCAGGACTGGTGTCTTTCCTCTCTGCACCTGCAGCCCAGCCCAGGCCTGGCACGGAGCAGGCCCCGGGACCCACCAGGAAGGGAAGAGTCAACTATGGGTTTACAGGGGCCTGGCTTCAAATTTCTCCAGCAAGGCCTGTCCTGTGTCACAAAGTGCCGGTGAGAGAACTGGAAGGGGCTCTGAGCTCATCCATTTCAGCCTCTGCAATACACCAAGGAGGCAAGTGAGGTCCTGAGAATGAACCGCTCACTCAGGGTCACACAGCCATATCTCCCAACACCCAGCCCAGATTCTTTTCAGATAGCAGGCTGCCATGTCCCTGCCCTGGGCCCCCTCTCCAATCCTGCCCTTCCTTCAAAGTCAGACGAGGCCTGTCCAGTGCCACCTTCTCAGACCCCCTCCCCAGCTGCCCCATCAGGCATGATGCTCCCTCACTCAATTTCTCAGCTCTTCCCTCTCCCCAGAATGCCTGCCCCACCCTTTGGCCCTAGCAAACTTCTACTCATCCTTCAAGGCCCAATTCAAATATCATCTTCTCTGACACCACAGATAATCATCACTCCTGTTTACTGAGTACTCATCCCCACTGTGTTCTAGAAAACCAACAAGGTAATGTTAAAACTACTTGTGGGGTCCCCTCAAGGTCCTAGGGGTCAGGGACCTGACTCTCTGCAAAGCAGAGTAATAACAATATCTGCCTACACAGAGCACATGACTGAAGGGCTTTGCAAACTATCATAGAAAGTCTTGTGCTACTAGAAACGATCTGCATTATCTTCAGATCTATTCTCCAAGACTCGGTTTCCTCACCTACACAATGGGCAAAGTTAATGAATGCATACGACTGTGTGCGTGCTGTGTCCGTGTGCGCACTGTGACTGTGCGTGCTGTGGCAGTGTGTGTGCTGTGACAGTGTGCGCGCTGTGACTGTGTGCGCGCTGTGGCTGTGTGCGCGCTGTGTCCGTGTGCGCGCTGTGACCATGTGCGCGCTGTGATTCTGTGCGTGATGTGTCTGTGTGCGTGCTGTGACTGTGTGCGCGCTGTCTGTGTGCGCGCTGTGACTGTGTGCGTGATGTGTCTGTGTGCGCGCTGTGTCTGTGTGCGTGCTGTGACTGTGTGCGCGTTGTGACTGTGTGCGCGCTGTGACGGTGTGCGCGCTGTGACGGTGTGCGTGATGTGTCTGTGTGCGCGCTGTGACTGTGTGTGTGCTGTGACTGTGTGTGTGCTGTGACAGTGTGCGTGCTGTGACTGTGTGCGCACTGTGACAGTGTGCGTGCTGTGACTGTGTGTGTGCTGTGACAGTGTACACACTGTGACAGTGTGCGTGCTGTGACAGTGTGCGTGCTGTGACTGTGTGCGTGCTGTGACAGTGTGCATGCTGTGACAGTGTGCGTGTTGTGACTGTGTGCGTGCTGTGACAGTGTGCGTGCTGTGACAGTGTGCGTGTTGTGACTGTGTGCGTGCTGTGACAGTGTGCGTGCTGTGACAGTGTGCGTGTTGTGACTGTGTGCGTGCTGTGACTGTGTGCGTGCTGTGACAGTGTGCGTGTTGTGACTGTGTGCGTGCTGTGACTGTGTGCGTGCTGTGACAGTGTGCGCGCTGTGACTGTGTGCGCGTTGTGACTGTGTGCGCGCTGTGACAGTGTGCGCGCTGTGACAGTGTGCGCGCTGTGACAGTGTGCGTGCTGTGACAGTGTGCGTGCTGTGACTGTGTGCGTGCTGTGACAGTGTGCGTGCTGTGACTGTGTGCGTGCTGTGGCAGTGTGCGTGCTGTGACAGTGTGCGTGCTGTGACTGTGTGCGTGCTGTGGCAGTATGCGTGTTGTGCCTGGGCTGTGGGAAGTGCTCATTCCTGTTGCTGTTATAACTTGTGTCATTTTCATTTTCTTACATCTCCCTGTGGACCTTGCTTATTTATATATACACCAGGGGTGCCAAAAACATATATACAAGTGGACACTTTCATCAACGTTGCTCAAGCAGTAGTTCGTCATCATCAGAAGGGTACAAAGTGCGGGGATAATTACTTATTAATGGTAACGATCACCCACTGACACCTTTGGTTAGGTCCGTGGTGTACATTTATGGAGGCAGTCGAAGTGGGAGGCCCAGCCCTGCTGCTGCACAGCTGACAGTCTACCTGGCTGATGACTTTAAAAGGAGTTTACCATGTCATTCAGCCACGCCACCGGTTTGCACCAGCACTTCCTATCTCTCCATCAGCACAGACGCTGCATCCCTGGGTGATTCCAAATATCACCTTGGATTTTCAACCAAAACTTGTGGTCACAGCACAGTGTCAGCAGGAGACTGACGGAGGCTCCTGCTGCGGAGAACTGCTGAGCCAGGGTGGGCTGGCAGCCAAGGCTCACCCTGGCATCAGGACAAGGTCTTAGCCTTCTCCAGCTGTCCTTACAATCGGGGTTTCTCAAAGTCTGCTCCACAGAACCTTGCATTTCAGGGGATTCCAGTGCGCTCTCCACTTTGAGAACCAACCACTGCCTAGACCACGCCTCTCAGTGGGGGCCCTGTCACCTCCAATGGGGCAAAAACTGGTTCTTTGGAAGGCAAAATAATTAGTATTTTTTATATATAAAGCACTGATATACATACAGTTTATAAACAGATATTCAATAGATCTGTGGTATTAAAATTTCATGGGAGGTAGCGATTAGGGGTAAAAATGTTTAAATAGTGGGGATGATAATGAAAAAAAAGATTGAGAAACACCAGCCTAGACAAATGTAGCCACGGCATTCAGCAGGAAGACAGTGAGAAGTGCTCTCAGCCCTGCCAGTGAGGAAAGTCCCTCCCCTTTCCATGCCCTCACCTGACTCACCGCCCTCTTATAGCTGAAGGGCAGAGGGGCAAGTGGGTCCTCTAACGAAACACATCAGCTCATACCTGACAGAGCAGAGACCACAGAAGAGCGCCCGTCATGTTTCCGGGGCTGTCACGCAGGTTCCCGAGGGCCTGACACACCGAGGATAGAGTCGTGAGGGTACAGAGTGTGGGAAAGAGAGGAGCCAATCAAGGCTTTCTGCTTTGCAACTTGGTGCCTGGGAGAAGAGCAGAGCACCGGGAAAGAGCAGGCTGGCTTCGGGACTAGAGACAATAGCGGATGTAACCGTAAAAAATAACAATGGCTAACACCAACAGTGCCTTGACTATGTGCCAGGCAGGTACCAACCACCACCCGTGCTGCCAGGTGAGGTAGGTCATATGAGGACAGCTCCATGAGGACAAGGGTTGTGTCTGCCTCAGGTGCTGCGGTAGCCCCCGGAGCCAGAACAGTGCTAGGCATACGGGACACACACAGTAAATATGTGCAGAATGAATGTGGTCTCACTTCACGCCTACAGGAAAGAACCACAGGGAGGGTAAGTAACTTGTCCAAAGCCTCATGGCGGGTGAGCTGCACAGCCAGGATTCAATCCCAGCAGAACCCGCTTCCTTACCCCTGCATGTATCTGGGCTTAGAGATCCCTGCCAGGTAAGTTGTGGTCCTGGTGTGTCCACAGATGGTGAGGAAATGCCCAAGCAATCCTAACTTGGTCGCTTTGCACCTGACAGAGCAGGGCAGCAGAATGGGGTTCTCTATTGAAAGCAGCACAGCCCCTGACTTGGGCCAGACCCCACAACGTGCCCACAGGAGTCCCAAACACGGGGGAGCCAAGGAGAAAAACAGGTCGGCCTAGCTCAAGTAGCCAGGGACTGGGGCAAGGGGCAAAACACGGCTTGAGGAAGGGCTTGTCCCTTACCAATCCGTCACAGTTGCTGATGGCGACAGCTGCTCCTGGCATGCCTGTGACACCCCCAGTGTAGACACACTCCCGCTGCAAGGGCTGTCGGAAGACCTCCTCAAAGTCCTCCTGCCACTCTGCAGAGGCTCCTGGCACCACCAGCCGCCGGTTGGGCTGCAGGCGCAAGTGTAGTTCCTCCCCAAACACAGTAATGTTGAAGTAGAGGGAGTAGCGCCCTGCGCGGCCAGGCGGCCGGGTCGCTCCTTCTGGGCGCAGGGGGCTGCGGGCCACCCGGAGGTGACCAGGGTGTGATGGTGGTGCAGGTGGCCTGGCCACTGCCACATTCCCCGCAGAGGCTGCTGCTGGGCCAGACACAACATGGGAGAGGAAGCGTCCCCGAAAGTCTGTACTGCAGGGCACTGTCACACCGTAGTCACCGAGCTTTCTGGAGAAGTGCAGCTCTGCTAGAGGTAAACAAAGAGTTACTTTAGTACAGGCTGTGCGGAGGTGAGAGGGACCCAGAAATCCCGTGGGGGCAGAGAGGTATGTGCAACCCTGAGGGTCACCTTGGAGGGACCCTTTAGCCCAAGTTCATCCATTTCCCATCCATTGCTTCCTGAGCCCCTGGATTTCTGTACTCGGACTGAACAGGGTTCAAGTACTTTGTGGACATAAATTGTTCCCTGGAGTTCTCGGGTCCTTTTAAACTTAGCAGAGAAAAACAAATGATGCCAAACAGTTCTGTCACTCTAGCAACAAGCTTTCTAACCTTGGGCACTGCCGAGGAAAGGATTGAAATTCCCCAAAAGCCCCCAGGGTAAATAGAGGGAAGGCTGGATTCTGCCCACATGTCCCCAATGCACTGAAGTCACCAGCCCAGCCTGGGGTAGGGCCCTCCTCACCAAGCTCCCAGAGCACAGCTGGCAAAACAAACACACCTAGAAACCCAGGGGATCCTGGGCATGTGTCAAGGAGAAAGGAGGAGCTGGAGAGGGAAGGGAGGGAATACAGGTTCTATATTTTCCCAAGTTTAGAAAGAAAACTTTTTTAAGCAGCACAGTGGCTACTGAGATTTCTACATGTCCCAGCCCCAAGCCAGGTAAATATAGATCTTCAAAAATAAAAAAATTAAAAGACCCACGGGGTGACCTGCCCACTCTGACTGAATTAAGTGTGAGGTCATGGCCCCATGCTCCAGGCTGCATGCCAGAGGCCCAGTCCTCAAGCCAGACTAGGCAGGAATGACAGCTCCCTGGCCTCCAGGCCTGGTGATTCATAGATATGAGTTTGGGAGGAATTTTCATTTCCACAAGGCTCTATCTCTTGCCTCACCAGGCCCCTTCACAGCACTGATAAAACCTGGAAAACGATGTGTCCTGAAAATCCCCCTTGCCCAAGGCAGTTATGGGTGGAAGAGTACTAACTCTCCTCTGGTTTACCCATAACGCAGAGGAACCCCAAGATTTCAGCTAGAGGGATCCGTTTTAGTACATGTACAGAGCTCACAGACAAGCAGCCACCCTAACTAGAAATGACTGGAGCCCCCTCCCCACGCTCAGAGCCAGCAGGAGAGCACCCCACACTGCAAAGTGAGGGTACAGTATGTCTGGTCTGTGTGTGACGGGGGTGTCTGCACAGAGCGCGGGAAAGGGATGTAAGTGTGTTTCTGTGCTGGAATGTGACTGCCCGGTGTTTGCTGGGGTGTGAGGAAACCACCTGCCGCCTCATTCTGTGTGTCACAGTCAGAGACATACACACACATACACACATGCATACAAGTTGGAGACAGAGAAGACACTGAAAGAGAAAAACACAGGGGAGAGAGAGAGAGAGAGAGAGAGAGAGAGAGAGAGGACACAGACAAAGAGACAGATGAACAGCTCCTAAGAGGAGGCTCTGTATCCCCAGATCCTCTCCTGGGACCTCTCTGTACATCTTGTGCCAGAAAGAGAAAGAAAACGAGGGACAGCTTCGGTGGCACAAGGGGAAGAAAAGAGAGCTCAGCCCCAGTGTTGCACTGCCTCCCACCCGCTCGAACGCTGCCCGGCTCCTAGGGCACCTTTAGCCCACTCTGACCCGCGGGCACCCGGGACCCCATGCGTCCCCGACCCGCACGCACCTGGGGTCCGGGGGCTGCCCGCGGCGGCGCAGAGCGCACAGTGCAGGGGCAGCAAGCAAGACAGCAGCGCGCGGAGCGGAGCCATGTGGCCAGGCGGGGGTGCGAGCCGGGCGGGCGCCCGAGCCCCGAGCTCCGGGCTGCGGGAGAGGCTGGGGCGCGCCCGGGGCTGCCCAAGCGCTGGCCAGTCGGGAGCCGCCGCCTCCTCCCGCCCTCCCGTTCCCGGTCCCCCGCGTGGCGCCGCCGCCTGCACCGCAGGCTCCAGGCACCGGAGGCTGCCGGCGGCGGGAGAGTGGCGAAGCCGACGTGCCATCGTCCCCCGTGCCAACTGTCGGCGGGTCGGTTCTCCTGAGCGGTGACGCTCCGAGAGGCGCGGGAGCCGGGCGAGGGGGCGGTGGGACGGGCCGGGGGTGGGCACACTGGCGGGGCGGGGCCCGGCACGGGTAGGAGCTGGGGGCGCAGCGTGCTCGGGGGCGGGGCGCGGGGCTGGGGAGTGCAGCAGCGTGCTGCCGGGCGGGATCGGAAGTGCCACGCGGAGCCACAGCTGGGGCTCGGAACGCCCTGGGCCAGGGTACCCCCAGTCGCCTGGGCTGCCCGAGAGTGACAGCTCTTAGCCGCTTTCCTTGGCTCCTCCACTCCCCTTGCCTGACCTCAGGGTGCCTCTCCACAGCTACTGGGCAGAGGGATGTCTGACTGCATTTGAGGGGGGAGACGGGGAGCACCCCCTCTACCCCCCCACACACACACAGCGTGTCTCCTTTCTCTCATTAACAGACGTGATGACCCCACTAACCTTCGGGCTCCTTGGATCTACCCATTTTGCAGACTACAGCTCCCTGGGCTCCAAGTGCAGTGACTGGCCTGTGTCCCGGTCAAGAGCAGGGCTGGGCAAGGTGAGCAGAGAACCCTGGCTTTACAGTCAGACAGCCCTGATTGAAACCCTAGCTCTGTGCCTCATTTCCTGAAATGTGAAATGGGTGTTCATTATAGCACATAGTAGGTGTTCAGTAAATGGTAACTGTCCTCTATGTTCACCCCTGGCACCAATAGCACTTGCCACATAGCCCAAGGTGGGAAAAACCAAGAGTCTGAGCAATGAGTGTAGATGCTGGTTTGGCAATGTTGCCAAGACTAGTAGTCAGGCAAACAGCCCAACTCCTGCTCTGCTCTCCTGCTTTACTCTATAAATATGTTCCTAATGATTTGCAAATGAACTCTATTTCAAGCAATCCAGAGGTGGGAATTGGAGAAAGACTTTTTTTTTTTTTTTTAAGAACTGTGGAATAAAGAATCTTTGTGTCAAGTGTATAAGGAGCCCTAATCTTTCTGCTTTTGAGTTCAGACGTGTTGCAGGGCTTTCTTAAAGAGAGGCCAACTTGTGGATGGAAATTCTCTGATCAGACTTCTCTTGGGAATCGCTGGGTCACCTGAGAGAAGAGTTGGGTTCTTGCCCTCTTCTCCCCATGAGAGGTGCCCAGTCCATACCCCTGCTGGGCTCCGCATATGCTCCTGCCTGTGGGCAGAGAGCGGCAGCCCTCACCGTCGTGGCCCCAGAAGCTGGTGCAAGGCCTCCTGAGAGGCAGTGCTTGTGGAATGAACGAAATGACCCTAAGGGTTTGGAGGCCAGTGCACGTATGAACCAGGGTCAGAGAGCTAACGTGAGGTGGGCCACGCCAAGCAGCTCATTCATAGCAGAGCTGGGATCAGAGCCCATGGTCTAGTACTGAGTGTGAGAAAGAGACAAGATCAAGAGTCAGGTGACTGTTCTAGCTGGACTTTGCCAAGTACAGGCCACGTGAACCAAGGGCAAATCACTTCCCTCTTTGGGCTGCAGTACCTCATCTGTCAGAGGGGAAATCATGAGGATCACAGAGGTAACATCTAGAGTCCTGTGGAAATGCGGACTGTATTCTGTGCCAAGCAACATCAGAGCGTCCAGCTACAGTCTTCCCTCTGTATCCTCAGGGGCTGGTTCCAGGACCCTCACAGACACCAACATCGTGGCTGCTCAGGTCCCTTATATAAAATGGCGTAGTATTTGCATATAACCTATAGGCTATATGCATATAGGCTACCGCAGGTATGCCTACACATCACTTCATTGCCATTCAACATCGTGCTTGGTATGTGGCAAGTTCAGGGTTTGCTTTTTGGAACTTTCTGGGATTTTTTCCCCAAAATATTTTCAATCTGCAGTTGGTTGAATCCTCAAATGTGAAACCTGCAGATACAAAAAGCCAACTGTATTGGGAAATGGCACCACCAAACCGATCTGTATTAAGCTCAGGAAGAATAGAGTTCCCCTTTTCCTCTTTCTGTCCCTTTAAGATCTGTGAAGTCAAGAGCCAGACTGTGGTTTTGTGTGTGAAGGCTGATGGCGCAAGCATGTGAGGGGTATGTGTGTGTCAGTGGGAACGTGGACGAGAGGCTGTGAGATGACCAGGCTGGAAATACCACCATTCTGGCCCTCCAGGAACCCACTAAATGAGCTCAGGATAAAATGGCCGCCATGCTCAGGGTCTCAATTTTCCCAGCTGCAGAGTGGAGGCCCTGTAGGGATAGTAGGGAAAAGTCATGGTATGTGATTGCTAATTTCCTCCCTATGGCAGGGCCATCCCAGAGAAGTTTGCCTAGAAAACTCAGAGGCCTGAGCCCCCTCCACAGACTCCACCCCATTCTTCCTACCTTCGACTTGATAAGTCAAGGGGGACAGATCACAGCTGGGACCCCAGCAGCCTGACTCATGAGCGGCAGACTGGGGCCTTCCCTGGAGCCAGTCTTGGCAAGCAAAGAGCAAAACCTCACCCTGGTTCTCTACCCCAACCCCCTTGCCTGGGGCTACAATGGCTGCTTTTGTTGGCAAGTATTGTATGTTGGCAAGTATACTCTTTTCTACTGAGGAAGGCTTTGTTAGGAAGAGGGGACATGGGAGCATAGTTCAGAGTCTGGGCCAGAAGGTGGGGGAAACGGCTGGGTGGCCGGCCCATTTCTGCAGAGGAACAGGGCCAAAGCAAAGAAATCTATGGGCATCAGCACCCTTCTAGGAAGACAAGTTCTGAGTCCCAGTGTCTCGCCTTGGGATTTTGCACAGGGGAGAATGGTTTGGTGTTTCTCTTGCTGACGGTTCTCCAACACTTATCCAACACTCTTTCAGTCCACAGCCCTGGCAGGAGAGGGAGAGATGCAGTTTGCACTTCAGAGAGTCAGCAACCAATCGGACGTCATGACAGGTGCATGAGAAAGCCTGAAAACCAGGTAAGGCAGGGAGAGAAAAGCGTGCTCTAGATGAAGGCACAGAGTCACCAGTAAGGGCTATGGGGATTCGGAAGGAGAGGGGCTCAGGGGAAAGTTCCATAGAAGACATGAATCTGAGCTGAGCCTTCCACAGGAGAGGTGGAGAGAGGAAGTACTCCTGCTGCAGGGACTGGCTTGAGCATAGGTATGGAGGTGGGAAAAGTCCACGGTGAGTGAGGGCCCCCTTGATGAGGAAGGCTGTCCTGGCCTCTGGCCCATTCTCCTTTGAGTACCAGCAAAACCCCAGAGTTGGAACCAAAGATGCTGTGAAACAATCTCCAATCTGATGCCCACCCCCATTTTACAAGTTAGGTAAACTGAGGTCTAGAGAGGGAAAGGGACTTGCCCATGGTCGCACCACTGGTTTAGAGCAGGGCCAGAACCCTTGGCTTCAAAACCCAGGCACCTGCCCTTCACTGGCAGAAGCACGGCCTCTCCCCAAGCACCAGCTCTTTTTCTCCCTTGCTCCCTATGGCTTCCAAGGAGGACGTGGTTTGAGGTTGAGACAATAAAATCTCCCCACAGGGGGAGGCACAGATGCTCCCAAGGAGATAAGAATGTCAGCGTGAGACAGGTCTCTGCAGCAAGGGGCACATGGGTGACACAGTAGGAGGTAGTGTTGTCATAGCTCAGGGGACCCAGCAGGTGGCTGTCATTTGTTGAGTGCCAGCTGCTGTGCTAAGCTCTTTATGTATCACCCTGAAACACACACAGAGGGTCCCTTTCTTATAACCTCTGGTGTGACCAGTGACCAGCTGGGTTCCGACATACTAAGGAAATAGAAGCCACCACCATCCACACGGTTAGGAACCCAGACAGCCAGAGCCACCCTCGTCACCTCTCTCACCAGCCAATCACCTCCAAGCCCTATGGCATCAACTCCAAAGGATCCCCCAAATACGGCTACTTCCTTCCGTCTCAAATGCACTCCCCGCCCCATCCAGGCCCCAGCATCCCTTCTCTAGACACTGCCATAAGTTTGTCCTAACAGATCTCCCGCTCCTTTCCGGCCTGACAGCTCCTCTCCAACTACATGTGGTAGGAGAGATCGGAAACACACCTCAGATCATGAACCCACTTCCACTATAAAATCTATAAAGGTTCTGTTGCCCGAACTCAGCCTCCGAGGCTCGCACAGGGTAGTCCTGCCTCCACAGCCCTCCAGCTAGCTGCTTGTAAGCACGTATTCACAGTGCCTCAGGGCCTTTGAACAGGCTGGTCCTCTGCCCTGAAGCCTCTGTCCTCTCTCCTTACCCAGTCAATCCCTGCTCACCTTTTGGATGTCCTTCCAGGCGTCACTTCCTAAAGCCTGCCCTGCCACACCAAGTCGGTCAAATCCCCCTCTTGTTGCACCATTTCCGTCTCCTTCACAGTACTTCTCCTTGTTGAGTTTCACCTGATTCTGTCCGATTCACAAATTAACATCTGCTTCCCCTCCCAGACCATGAGTTCCACAGGGAGCAGGATGCTTGTCTGGTTTTCATCCTCCTTGTATCCCCAGTGCCTGTCCTGTGTTTGGCACCTAGTGGGCCCTCTATCAATATTAAATTAATAATCCAAGGAATGGGCATTGGCAAAGGATGAGTTCATGGGAAATGTGGGGAGTTAACCATTTCCCAGAATCATCATTCCAGGGGAAAACTTGAGACACACACTTGCAAGTTTGATTCTACCAACAACATAAAGGTCAGCAGCCTCCACAGTCAGGCAGGATGTGTGCCCCCCAAGCCTTGACAAGGTATTCAAAACAGCAAAACCAATCATCATAGCCACCACTTGTTGGCCATGCCCTTTACATATTTACCTCAGTTCTCCCAACAGCCTCGCAAGTTGGTCGCCTTATCCTGTTTACAGGCACTGCGAGGTGAGGCCATTCGCCTCAGGACCCACAGCTGGTTAATATCCTATTGACACCCACGTCGGATTCCAACCTACAGGTTTCAGAGGACAGCACGGTACCCGCACAAGGTCCTCCCGCCCTCACCCCCTTGGAGGTCGAGTAGTTCATCTTCTCTTCCTTTTGTATTTTAAAAAACCTTCTGGTTGTGAAACCTGTAACGCATACCGAAAAGGGCCCATTTTACAAAGGGATAAACTGAAGCCCAGAGAGCAGGGGTGAGTTCCTTGAGGCCACTCAGTGCGAGTGTTCAGGGGCAGGATAACACCCCAAGGCCCGGTTCCTGGGCAGATGACCTTAGAGCATCACCACTCGTGGTCCCTCCAACCCAGGACCACAGGCCCTTTGGCCATTCATCGTTGGTTCCCACCTCAGCCCAAAGAGGAGAAGAACTTTGCATCTCTTCCTCCTGACATGTGAGAACCACAGTCCTGCTAAGAAGTTCTAGGCTAGGAGTCCTCAAATCAGCGTCCACCAGATTAACAGAATCAGCACTACGCGGGTGTCGGTTAAACTTGTACATTCTCAGGCCCCACACCTACTCAATCAGAAACTCAGGGCGTGGGGCCCAGCAATCTGTGTTTTAAACCCTCCAGGGGATTCTCATGCATCCTCATATTTACGAATCGTTGTTCTGAACAAAGCCTTCAAAGTCAGGGCCAAATTAGGACTGAGAACAAACTCACTGAGGACCCGCAACCTGTTCCAAATTAAAGGCTGCCACCCTCACCTCCTATCCCAGTCTCCTCAGCCTGGGCTCGAGCTGTATCTGAACTCCAGGTCTAGGCAGAGCTCCAGGAACGTCCAGAGGAACCAGAGCCCATGCCTTGTGGTCCGTCTCCACAGCACCCTTCTTTCCCACCCCGCCGCCCCCACCCCCACCCCCCAGCATTCCCTCTGCACATTTTTTGGCAAGTGCCTAATGACCATATCTAGGCGACTGGGACTGGTTAAGTTAACCACAGTGATTTGTCATGCATTACAGAACAGCCGATAGCCCTGAGACCAGCTGAACCATGAGATCAGTGAGAAACAATGCTATTTGTGCCCTGTGTGTAGACATTGTATGGTTGTGGTTATGGTTCAGGGAGAGGAGGTCTCCTTGTCCTCCTAAGGAGGGACGCCAGAAAGGTCAGCTGTCCTTCGGGAACTCTGTTTCTGCCATTTCCTCTTCCAAAACTGTAAGTCCGTGATTGCAACATCAGCATCTTTCTAACCAAAGTCCAATAGAGCCTCTGACATTGGCCCTGCGGGGTTCAACAGAAGTAGGCAGAAAGCAGAGACCTCTCCCATTTCCTCAAGCCCCTGGGGTGTGATAGAAGGACTCAGAGAGATTTGGGAAGGACCCATTTCTCACAAGCCTTTCTTCTAATCCTGGTGTCCTCTTAGATGCCATGGGTGGCATCCTGCAGCAAAGGGGGACCAGGCTTCCATTCTGTCAGTTGGGTTACATGTAACCAAAAAAAAAAAAGTATATATATATATATATATATATATATATATATATATATATATGGCTTAATTTATTACCCACATAACACAGAATACTGAAGCAGGCCTGTTCCAGCCTGGTTAATTTGGCAACCCAACAGAATCATTCAGCACCCCAGTTTCTTCCTTGTTCCACTCTGCCATGTTTGGTGGTTAGTCTCATCCTTAAGCCTGTCCCCTCTTAGTCAAAAAATGGCTGCATTCGCGCCAGGCCACATATGTTCACCAGATGCAACGGTGACCAGAGGCAATGGAAAAGGAATTCTTTCTGGTCCCCTTGTTTTGAAAATTTTATAATGCAAATTTATAAACGTACACAAAAGAAGACAGAACAGTATGAAGACCCCCATGTACCCACAGCCCGTTATCAGCACACAACCAGTCTCATTCCCTTTTTATTCCCTCCCTTCCGCAACCTGGGTTATTTTCAAGCAAATCTCAGACATCATTTCCCATTTAGTATCAGTAGCTAATAAAGCCTCTCTTCTTTAACACAAAAACAAAACCACATCAACAACAAAAACCACACATTTTTGTCACAGCTAACAAAATTAACCATAATCCTTAAAGTCATTTTACATCCAATCGTTGTTCAAATTTCCCCAGCTGTCACAAACATTTTTGTTTAGTTTTGTTTTGAAGACATGGTTTGTTCAAATCAGGGTCCAAACAAAGTCCATACATTGCACTCAGCTGACGTGTCTCAGACTGTTTTCATCTAAGCCATGGGTGGGCAAACCCACTCCTAGGGCTGAGTTCAGTCCACCGCCTGCTTTTGTCCACACACCCAGCCACTTCCCCTTGTTTACATATTCTTTGGCTCATTTTGTGCTACACAGGCAGAGTGGAGTGGTTTCTGCAAAGCCAGGATGGCCCACAAAAACGAAAATATTTATTACTTGGTCTTTACAGAAAAGGTTTGCCAACCCCCAACCTAAACAATTTCCACCACCACCCCTTTTTTTTCTGGTTGGGAAACCAGAACATTTATCCTACAGAATTCTGCATTTTCTTGGGCCCCTTTTGAAGAACATGACAGAGGCTTCCAGAGGCCCTCTGGCAGCAATTCGCCCTCAAGCCTCAGTATCCAGAATTGCCCTCAGCCCCTTTTTTAGCCAGTCTCCGACAGGGCGGAGGCCTCCTCGGAAGCACATGGCTGCTCAGAAGATGAACCATATCGGGTTTCTGTCAGAAAAGATGGAGGAGAGGGAATGGTGACTAGGTGGGAAACCAAGGATTATTTCAACCTTCCAAAATGGGCCAGGCCAGCAAAATTCTGGAGGTTGTCACATCTCCCTCTGCTGGCTTTAACCAGTCAAGTGCCCCCCGCACCCCCAGGACACAGATTTTCCCTGTTCCATCTTCCAACTTGTGGTCAATATCCAACAAACCCTTGGCATGCCCCCTTTCCCAGCTCTGTGCTGGACACCAGGCGTCCAGTAGTGGCCATGGCAGACCAGCCTGCATGTTCTGAGCTCAGCGCCTAGTGAGGGCCACACACAAGGGGTTAGCCTTCCAGGGTGGAGGTATCCTGCTGGGGTGGGGGTAGGCGCAAGTGCAGTGAGAGCACAAAGCAGGGATGCTAAACCCGCGTTTGAGCAGTTGGGAAATGCTTCCTAGAGGAAGTGTCCAGGGTGTAGAGGAAAGAGCTGAACAGGGATTTGACCCCTAAGGTCACCTTCTTCTCGTAGGGCCTGGAAGGCTGTGTTAGGGGCTCCCGGCAGTGACTGGAACGTTCTATGAGGGGCAGGAGCAGCATTAGGATTTAGAAAGCTAGTGAGACGTAAAACCTCCTCTCAAATTTCTCACTCACACCACAGAATTAGAGTCAATCATGGCTGTGTACTGGGGTCTGCAGAGCCAAAAGTGATGAGAACGTTAAGATATAGTGGGAGGGGTGCTGATAATAATATTCTCTGCCTTTTTGAAATACGTCAAACATGTATATGGTAAGCAATGTGTATCTTTGTTATAGTTTGTATTAAAATATATAACTTATATAACATATACTATAAAATGTATATTATATATTATGATATATAAAATGAATAACTTATATTTAATATATAATATAAAATATAATTCAATAACTATATAATATATTGCATAATTATATATAAATAAAAATTATATAGCAACATAAACTATAATATAAAGATATATATCTTAATATATATATTTGACATATTTCAGAAAGACAGAGCATACTACATATTTTCAACGTAATGGAGCAGCAGTCTTATGGTGGAATTGAGTCTCTAAAACACTACACAGGTGGTGACTTTTCCCTCTCCGCCCAAGGCCAACTTTGCTCCAATAGGTTACCCTGGGCTACGAGCCCTCTCTGAGCCTCAGTTTTCTAAATCTGGAAAACGAGAATAGAAATAACTATTTCCCATGACGAATGGACACACAACATTGGTTGTATATATCTGGAAGCTCTTTAAGAACCAGGTGCAGAGAAGGCATATTATTGGCATTTCTGCTTCCTTCTTAGCCCCTTGAACTTGAATGCTCTGAATGACTGAGAAGGCCTCACTCTCTGCGCCCACTCACAGGGCAGAGTGGATAGAAGTGAATCCACGCCTACTCATTTTCAGGATAACCTGCCCCCTTTCAAACTGGGGGCAACACAGGTCCCCATTCTGTGCCTGGGCAATTCCTGCCTTCCATTTGTGCAGAGCGTTCACAAGTCCCAGCTTCAAACAGTCATTGGAAATTGTCGCCCATCTATCCTCCAAAAGAGGGAGCGGCCTTTCCCCACCACCCAGCCGTGGAGAAGGCTGCAAATATCTATTGAACACCAGCTATGTACCTGGCACTATGGCAAGCACGGCACAGACACCAGTGAGCTTCAGCCTCTCCAGTTCCGCTCTCCACCAACTAACTTCAAAATCAATTCAGATGACTTGACTGTATACCTGCTTGTGACTCAAGTGATGAAGATGATGTTTTGTATGATGCGGAGCATTTGCCAGCATGAGAAGAGTCTCAGCTGGGAAGTTAGGAGGCCAGGGCTCCTGTCAAAACTCTGCTGGTAACTGGCTGGGCAGCTGGAGCCAGTCGCTCCCGCCCTCTGCACCATGAGTGGGTGGGTGTGATCACTTCTGCGGTCCCTCTGAGCCCCGACTGTCCATGACTCAGCCCTCAGGCCTTTGCACAGTCTGTGTCCTCAGCCTGGGATGTCTTTCCCCCACGTCTCCACCTGGCAAACGATGACTCTTCCTTCAAATCCTTTTTCAGTGGTCGTCTTCTTGAAACACTCCCAGATGTCGAACTACCCCCACTGTCCCACCAGCAAATCATTCAATCCTTCCCTCTTCTGCTCCACATCTGTATCTTGGAAGAAAACCTGCATCATTCCCTGTGCTGAAATTATTTATTGGCTTAATAACTGAACTACTGTCTAGCATACAGCCTGGAACATAGTAGATGCTTTATAAATGTTTGATGAATCAATGAATGAAGGCACGAATTAGTTGTTTGTGCTTTCTTACATCTGATGCAGTATTAGGAGATTGCTATTATGGTCTGTAGAAAGACACATACTTCTTGTTGAAGCATTTCTTATAAATTTCTTAAGGGCGGGCCATTCTTTGCTCATTCTTTGTCTCTCTGAGGTTTGGCACCTGGTAGGTGTCTAAAAAAAGTGTGTTGCATTAAATAGCATTAAGGTCCCCTCCCTGCAGCCCTCCACACTGGGTGAACAGCTCTCTCCAGGGAGCTAAACGATTCCTCTAAGATTTTCAACATATTGCCATAAAGGGTGTGGGTTAGGGATGTGGTTAGGATAGAAAATATCTACACTGGCACCAGTGAGGGAGCTGCAGGGCTTTGCAAAGAAAACCCCGATGGCTTCAATAGCACACCCAAAAGGACCATCACCATGGTTTATGGGCCCAGATTTAAGTCAAAAGGTCCCCCAGGAGAGAACCTCTCCGATCAACATAATAATAGTAACAATGATATGTTTGTGGAGCAAAGTGTGGGTCTTGCAAGCTGCTGTTAAGAGCTGGGCTGGATCAGCTCAGCCTTCAGCCAGGGGGTCTGGACCTTCTGAGTGTGACCACCACTCCTCCTTCCCTTAGGACCCAATGTCAGGTTAAAACTGATTTTACTATCTTTATCCATGTAACCCCTATGGGGTAGGTATTGTCCCCATTTACAGAAGAGACTCCAACTGAGGTCCAGAGAAGTTAAGTAACCAGCCCAAAGTCACACAGCTATTAAGTGGCAGAGTTGGGACTTGGAGTCAGCTTTTCTGACCCCAAAGTCCATGCTTCCCATGCTCCTCTAGAGTCGGTAAGCATGTCATGTCTCACCAAATAACTAGCTTCATAATGGTTCCTCATAGTACATGGCTCCCTAGGATGGCCAGAACCAGGACGGACCCCACAGCTACCTGTCAGTAGACTGTGGGCAGCTGATTAAGTCCTGCGTCCTGTGTTTCTGGTAGAGTTGGCCCCTGCAGCCCCAACTAGAAGGTGACAAAGGAGACCAGCCTGCAGACTCTCAGGCCTTGGGAACTGAATGAGGCTTGATATAATCATCTCACCCACCAAGTGAGGATGATACCTCAGTGGTCACTGTTCGTCACACACCCACCACAGGCTCTACTGATCTTTTCATGGCTCCAAGCAGCTGCCGCTGGGCCCTAGAGCCGCCTCACATTGAAGCTCCACAGGCCTCCAAGACATACTTTTTGGCAAGGCCTCCAGATCAATTAGCCAAGTCAGTGCTGGGAAGTTTGTGGGACGGGAACCAGATCAGAAATCCCTCCCCGGGCCCCTGACTCAGTCACCGGATGGCTACTTAGGGCAAGTGGAGCTGAGCCTTGGGCTGAGGAGTACAGAGAGCCACCGAAGACAAGGTCACAGAGAGAGCAAAGCGCGCAAAGAACTAAAGTACAGTGTGAAGACCCAAATCCGGAATGAGCTAAAAAAAGGACTCTAGATTGCATGTTGCAAGCTGCAAAACCAGAGCTCCTGAGCTGCGTGCTTCCCGAAGTCCACTCCAGCTGGCCAGGGAAGTGTCCTTCCTCTCAGAAGTGACTGACCTTTACCAAATGTTCAAACTATGTCCGCATACCGCTGCAGCTCCACAGTCCTGAGAACAGCTGAGAGGAGATGAGCCCTCTCTGGAGGCAGCCACACCCAGTGACCTAACTGCCTTTCTGAAGGGTGAACACCAGGGGGAAGCAGCGAGGCAGGGTCTCCATCAGTCCCTGGGGAATGGCTTTTGGCAGATTCAGCGCTGTCAAAGTGCAAATGCCTGACAACCAAACACAAGACACCGATTAGCATCCAGGGCCATGTGAGTTTATCAGTCAATAGCTGGGGTCCATCCTCTGCTTTGGGTTTCAAGCAGCTGTTTAGCAGCCTGGGCTCAGACTGGATCTACCCAGAGCTGTCTATCAGCTTTGGGGACTCCTGGATGCAGGAGCTCGTGAACAACAGCCAAAGTGACAGGCAGGCAGCTTGTTTCCCTCCTCCCTCCTGCCCCACAGCCTCATTAACAGAAAGGAGAGAGAGGGTCCCTTACTTCTCACCGCTTGGGTGGGAGCATTTGTTATCACATCCATGGGGTCTTCTTATATTCCCACTATGGAGGGCCTCCACTGACTCTTGTCCCTTCCTCTTCCAGAAAGCCATGTCTCCATCAGCACCCATCCTTATCGCAAAACTGAATTGCTACGAAGGGTCTGAGATGTTACCTACTTGCCAGCGAATCCCGTTTCCTGGCAGAAGGCTCAAAACTCCGTGTGGCACAGCAGGCAGCATGAACTTCACGTTTCCTTGCTCAAGTCCCATGGGGCCAAGTTGGAGACAGGCCTGGGTGGATGCTCTGCCCACAGTGGGTTTATGTCACAGCTGAGGAACCCTGAGTTGAGGAAATTTCAATCCTATAAGGGGGCTGCTAGCAAACCTGCCCCATCATTTCCCTTGGGGGACAGCAAATAAATCTGCTCTCTGCTCTGGAGAAAGACAAGCTCTTTATCTTTCACGGCCATTTGCTATGCAAAAATCCTCAAAAAGATAGTCCAGAACAAAAGCTACAAGGAGACATCCAGAGACCCACAGGAATGATCTCCCAGCAGATACTGGGGGAGCCATGCAAGCCTGTGAGATGAATGGCGAGAGGCCACCTGTACAAGGACGAGTGGTGAGCCACACCTTTCCTTGCCTTGGTGAGCCCTGCCTTGGAATAGAACATCTGGAATTAGGGTCTGGGATAATCTAGGTGAGGGCTGGTGGGGAGAACCAGGTACATGGCGTCCAGGAGAGGGAAGGAGGCTGGGAAAGGGGTGGGCACTTCCAGAACCATATCAAACTGGTAAGGGGGTCCCCTGGGGTGCAGCCCCTGACTCCATGGGAAGTGCTAAGCTAACACGACGTAGCAGCATGATGAATGATGACCACTAGTCTCCCAACAATTTTTCTCGTGGGAAAACTGAAGGCAGAAAATGCTGGTGAATTGGCCAAGGTCACACTGCGGGACGACATAAGCTCTCACATTCCAGCCCAGTTTCCACAACATCCTGTCCAGGGCACACACACCAAATGGGAGAGCTCTATCAGCCAACTCCAGCTCCTTCTTTCCATCATCTCCAGAGCCTCAGCAGCCTAGTACACCCCCCTCTCCCTAATTGGGGCACTGGATACCTTGGCAGGAGGGCTCCATGCACTGCCCTGCTTTGTCCCTGTGAGATGCAGGATCCAGAAGGGCTTAAGGAGAGTAAGCAATGCTGGTCACCACTAAGCAGCTGTGTGACTTAGGGAACATTTCTTTTTTGGGAGAGCGGGGAAGGGGAACAGGACTTTATTGGGGAACAGTGTGTACTTCCAGGCCTTTTTTCCAAGTCAAGTTGTTGTCCTTTCAGTCTTAATTGTGGAGGGTGCCATTCAGCTTCAAGTTGCTATCTTTTCAGTCTTAGTTGTGTCGGGCGCAGCTCAGCTCCAGGTCCAGTTGCTGTTTTCTAGTTGCAGGGGGCACAGCCCACCATCCCTTGCGGGAGTCAAGCTGGCAACCTTGTGGTTGAGAGGATGCACTCCAACCAACTGAGCCATCCAGGAGCTCAGCGGCAGCTCAGCTCAAGATGCCATGTTCAATCTTAGTTGCAGGGGGCACAGCCCACCATCCCTTGCGGGACTCGAGGAATTGAACTGGCAACCTTGTTGTTGAGAGCCCACTGGCCCATGTAGGAATCGAACCGGCAGCCTTCGGAGTTAGGAGCATGGAGCTCTTAACCGCCTGAGCCACCGGGCCGGCCCTAGGGAACATATCTTAACCTCCCTGAGCTATGGCTTCCCCATCTGTAAAACAAGAAAGCCACAGAGCTAGTTTATCGAACTGTGGTGAGGGTTACTGCATACAAGGTACTTAGCAGAATGCCTGGCATATTGTAAGGACGCAGCAAATGCCAGCTGTTATTCTGATTACATGTAGTATTATTGCTCTAAGTGAAGATTATAAGATACTCAGATATCCAGGTCTAGGGGGTTTGGTAGATTCTGTGCTCTGTAAATGAGAAATTGTGAAGTAACCAAATAAGATCATGGGTCACGGTGAGAGACCTTTGTAAATCGTACAAAGCTATTCAGGTGAGCGAGGTAATGCTGACCATGAATAACTGGCCACAAATGCGCTCCTGTAAGAATGGCCTGGAAGCAGAGCACACAAATAGAGCTGGAACAGAGTAAGGACATGGTAACTACAGGCTGGAGTGAGAATAAGGTGAATAGGACCATAATGCCAGCAGCCACCTGTCTTAGGTTCTTTTATAGCAACAGTGACCCTGTGTGATTTGCTGAGCAGCTGGATATTAATTCTCCTGCTTATAGATGTGGAAACGGAAATGGGAGTGGAGGCTCAGGCCCGTGGTCACAGAGCCAGAACTGGAACTCATTCAGCAGAACCCCCCAAGTCCCAGACAGGTAGGGGCCACACGGCCAGAGCCAGGTGGGTCTGCAGCATCTAGAGGACCTCTGTCTTACTTCTCACAGATCAGATTAAGCAGTGGTTGGGTGTGTGACTGGGGTGACCAACTTGTCCTGGTTTGCCCAGGACTTTTCTGGTTTTAGCATTACGATTCCCTGTCCTGAGCAAACTGGGATAATTGCTCATGCACCGTGACCAATACCCACTGGCTTCAGAATGGGGCCTATTTCCTTCCAGAGGGCCCCAGAGTACCTCCAGTTGAGCCAGTCTCAGCTCCTGCTCTGTACTCCACACTAGCTCCACTGTTGCCAGGGAGACCTGCCCCGTGCAGGAGATAGAGGTACTACCGTGTTTCCCTGCAAATAAAACCTAACTGGAAAATAAGCCCTAGCATGATTTTTCAGGATGACATCCCCTGAACATAAGCTGTAATGCGTCTTTTGGAGCAAAAATTAATATAAGACCTGGTTTTATTTTCAGGGAAACACGGTAGTAAAGGGGCTGCATGTGGCTGTGTCTGCAGTGGAGGGGTCGAGAAGAGGGAAGGAGGTGAGATGCTGTAGAGCCATCTCTCACACTCCCTTCTCAGGCTCAGCTCCACATGAGCCAGTGTCCATCTCTGCTACTCCCTGGTGACGCACGTGCTCCTCCCGGGCATCCTCCTCCTGCTGCTGCCTCTGCCCACCACGGTCCCTAGCCATACAGCTATGCTTCAAGTGCCACTGCATCTGCCAGTTGTATGCAGCCCGTAGCTGGCAGGGGAGGGCAGATATGTGACCAGCCTCCTGCACTTGGGCTCCTTCCCAGTGACACCCAGTGCTGTGGCCTCTGCACCTGCACCCTCTGCCACAATGCCCTGCACCCCCCAGCACCTGCCCCGGTGCTCATTGACTGGCTAGCCCAGGGTTCTGGCTGCCAGCATTACCTCACCCCTAATCCTTCTTCACAAAATAACCTCTATTCTGACCTCTGTCACCATTGATTAGTGTTGCCTATTTGGAACTTCATACACATGGAATCACGGATGGTTTCCTTCACTCAACATTTTACATGTGAGACTCATGCATAATGGTTCTTGTATCGGTTGTTCACCATTTTTTGTTGCTGTGTAGAATTCCATCGCGTGAATATACTACTGTTTATTCACCCATCCTATTGTTAATGCACGTTTGGGTTGTACTCCTCAGTGGGGAGAATGGTCAGCGATTTCTTGGCCAAGATTCATAACCCCAGGGCTCCCTCTCCTGTTGTACTAATAAACGTCTCTAAGTGTGGCTTCAGAGGAGTTTGAGACATGTTTCTTCTGTTAACCCTCCCCAACCTTTAGCTGGATCTTCTCTTGGCTCCTCACTGTCCTGTTCAGTTTGGATTCTACTCCAAGTCATTTCTCCTCAGTGTGGGGCTTTGTCCTCGAAGGATATTTGGCTGGTGAATTTCAACATTGCATGGTGAGATTTTATGTGCTATTGGGAGGATTAATTTGCATCATAATTTCTCAACGTGCCTGGCAGATAGTGAATGTTAAATATGGGATATTTATAATAATTATAATTATTAATGCCTACCCATTTGTACCCTACGTACTAGTCCTACCCATAAACACAAGCCATTTCCTTGATGTGGGTCCCTCTTTCTTGCCTCCCTGCCTTTGCTCCTGCTATTCCTCTCCCTGAAACCCTCTGCACAAACTCTGCCACCTGCCAATCCTTCCAGAGCATCCCATTCTGGTGACCAAACCCAAAACCACCATGATGGACCCCTGTACCCCTTCATTTCTAAGCCATACACCCCAAACCTCCTTTAAGATTAGCTGGTGGAAGGTAGACAGGCAAACAGGCCAGAACATCATGAGGAGACAGAAGGAGAAAGGAAAACCAGATAAGAGGAACGCCATGGTTTTTTTCCCCAAGGAATAACATGGAAAAACGTGTGGACGCAAGAACTCAGATTCAAGGGAGAACTGGAAGAAAGATTAGCATGCTTCATTTCTAGAATGTTTCTGCAATGATTCAGGATGATTCTGCAATGTAAGGATACAGACTGTTATATGTCTCATCTTAAAGGCAGAGAACAGGGCATATAGTGATTTCAGGGCAGGGAGAAAAGGAGAGCCAAGCAAAAGATGACATGTAAAAAAAAAAAAAAAAAAAAGGCTGCACTAAAAATAAAGCACCTACTCTCTATTGGGTTCATTCTAAAATGCCTCTTCAAGAGATCCAAGATGGCAGAGTAGATAAACACTGTGCCTGCCTCCTTCCATGAACATGTTAAAATTACAACTAAATCACAGAACAATCAACCAGGAGAACCATCTGAAGTCTAGCCAAACAGAAATCCTATAACTGAAAATATAAAGAAGCCACGACAAGACTAGTAGGAGGGGCAGAGACGCAGAACGGGTCCCAAAACTTCCTGTGACGGTTGAGAATCAGGAGTGATACCTCGGCCACGTAGATTTCCCCCCAGAGGAGCAAGGGATCCCAGCCTCCCACACCAGGCTACCCAGCCCGGAATACTGGTGCCAGGAAAGGTGCCCCCACAACATCTGGCTGTGAAAAACAGTGGTGACTCTGACCATCTGAGTGGGACGGAAGGCTGTGGGAAACCCAGCTGTCCTCTTAAAACAGCCCACGCACAGCCTCACTCACTCACAGGCACTCACCTTGGGCTCCAGCAGAAGCACAGTGACTTGGGGGGCCTTGGAGATATACAGGGGGCAGACTGAGGTGTGTGGCTTCAGGAGGAGGACTGGAGAACAGTCAGCATTTTCCCAGAGAGGAGTCCTCCTCCTCCCATGCAGCCAGCAGGCAGGAGCCATTTTTTCTATGTTGAGCACCGCCCCCTCCCCCAGGCCAAATCTGAATCTGATTGTCCTCATGAGCTCTGATGCTCCACCCTGCTGACTCAGCTGGGACCCTGCCCCACTCAACTCTCACACCTGAAGGCACTTTCTCTGTGAGCAGTCAGCACAGCCTGAACTGCACTCTTTCTTGGAAAACAATTGGAGTCCATGGGCCCCAGGTGGGCAGCAACTGGCCTGCGTGTACTCTGAGACTTTTGCTGGATTGCTACAGACTCAGCACTGGCACCAAACCAGAACCTACATTAATTTAGTGACCACAACTCTTCCTACTCTAGTGACTTCCTGAGGCCCTGCCTCACCCAACTCTCATACCACACAAGGCTTTATCAGTGGTGGAACCTTAAGGGGGCCAGCAGGTGGCGGCAGTCTCCCGGGTGTCCTGGCTTTTTGCAGAGTTACCCCAGGCCTGGTACTGATGGAGCTGTCCTCCGTTTGCAACATGGGCTCTCTCACGTGCCTCCGGGTTTAGCACAGGCAGCAAAACAACCATGGATCACTTTGTAGCTCCTGCCAGGTAGCCACCAGTCAGTCACAGGCAGTGGTTGACCTGGGCCTGTACCGGAGCCCCTCACAAGAGTCCCCAGAACCACTATACTTGGAGGTTGGCTTCAGACCACAGCAGAGCACCACCCCATCAGCCCCACAAGTGGCACACACAAAGAGTGGTCTCAACAGGCACCAGAGCCCACTGGAGCGAATCCCACTCAGTGGGGTAAGCCTCCTGCATAGCAGCCAATAAGCTCTGGACATGGCCAAACCCCATAGCCAGTAAACCTGAGGGTCAATCCCACCCACTGATATGCCAATAGCAATCAAACCTCAACTATAACAGGAGGGCACATGCAACCCACACAAGGGACACTCCTGGAGCACCCAGAGTAGGTGACCAGGGAGACTGTCCCTCTGGGCCCCACAGGACACCTACTACATAAAGCTACCTGGCTAAGACTGAAAGATACAGCAGATCTGCCAAATACATAGAGACAAACATAGAGAGGCAGCCAAATGATGAAACAAAGAAATGTGTCCCAAATGAAAGAACAGGAGAAAGATCCATAAAAAGAACTAAATGAAATGGAAGCAAGCAACCTATGAGATAGAGTTCAAAACAGTGGTTCTAAGGATGCTCACTAAGGACCTCAGTGAGAACTTCAACAAAGAGATAGCAATCATAAAAAACGACATAGAAACCATAAAAAAGAACCAGTCAAAAGTGAAGAATACAATAAACAAAATGAAGAATGCACTAGAAGGAATCACCAGCAGACTAGATAAAGCAGAGGATCGAATCTGCGATTTGGAAGACAAGGTAGCAGAAAATACCCAATTGGAACAGCAAAAAGAAAAAATAATCCAAAAGAATGAGGATAGTTTAAGAGACCTCTAGGACTACATCAAGCATAACAACATTTGCATCATAGGGGTGCCAGAACAGAAAAGAGAAAGCTAGAGATTGAGACCCTATTTGAAGAAATGACTGAAAACTTTTCTAACCTGGTGAAGAAATAGATATACAAGTCCAGGAAGCACAGAGAGTCCCAAACAGGATGAACCCAAACAGGCCCATACCTAGACGCATTATAATTAAAATGGCAAAGTTTAAAGACAAGAGAGAATCCTAAAAGCAGTAAGAGAAAGGCAACTAGTAACTTATAAGGGAGCTCCCATAAGATGGTCAGCTGATTTCTCAACAGAAACATTGCAGGACAGAAGGGATTGGCAAGAAATATTCAAAGTGATGAAAAGTAAGGACATACAACTAAGATTACTGTACCCAGCAAGGCTATAATTTAAATTTGAAGGACTGATAAAGAGCTTCCTAGACAAGAAAAAGCTAAAGGAGTTCATCACCACCAAACCAGTATTACAAGGAATGTTACAGGGACTTCTTTAAGACAGAACAAAACAAAAAAATATGAATAATAAAATAGCGATAGCTACATATCTATCAACAATTACTGTCAATGTAAATGGATTAAATTCTCCAATCAAAAGACATAGGGTGGCTGAATTGATAAGAAAACAAAACCCTTACATATGATGCCTATAAGAGACTCACTTTAGATTGAAAGACACACACAGACAGAAAGTAAAGGGATGGAAAAAGATATTTCATGAAAATGGAAATGAAAAAACAAAAAAGCTGGGATAGGAATCCCATCCCAACCAAATAGACTTTAAAACAAAGACTATAAGAGGAGACAATGAAGGACCCAGTAATCCCACTTCAGAGTATTTATCTGAAGAAACCCAAAATGCTACTTCGAGGGGACGTGTGCTTGTAGCATTGTTTACAGAGGCGAAGATGTGGAGGCAGCCTGGGTGTCTGTTGATGAAAGAATGGATAAAGAGGAGGTGGTACATATATACAATGGAATATTTCTCGGCCATGGAAGAGAATTGGTTCCTGCCATCTGCGGCGGCATGGATGCACCTAGAGGGTGCTGTGCTGAGTGGAAAATGTCAGACACAGAAAGACAGATGCAATGAGATTTCACTTATATGTGGAATCTAAGAACAAAATTAACAAACAAAACAGAAATAAACTCATAGATACAGAGAACATTTTGATGGTTGGCAGATGGGAGGGGGTTTGGGGGTGTGGGTGAAAGATGGGTAAGGGATTAAGAAACACAAATTGGTTGTTACAAAGTAGTTATGGGGATGTAGGGTATAGCATAAGGGATATAGTCAATAACATTGTAATACTGTGTGGCATCAGATCGGTACTAGATTTGTTGGGGTGATAGGTGGGAGCGGGGTTGGGGACAGGGTGAAAAACGTAAAGGGATTAAGAAGTACAAAGTGGTAGTTACAAAATAGTCATGGGGATGTGAATTAAAGCACAGGGAATATAGGCAATGATATGGTAATAACTATGCATAGTGCCAGGTGGGTACTAGACTAGTCAGGGGGATCACTTCTTAAACTACATAAAAGTCTAACCATTAGTCTAACCTGAAATTAATATAAAATAATATTGAATATCAACTGTAATTGATAAATTTAAAAGGGGGGGAGGGGAATAAGAGGTCCAAATTTCCAGGTATAAAACAAATAAGCCATGGGGATGTAATGTACAGCACAGGGAATATAGTCAATAATATTGTGATAACGTGGTACGGTGTCAGAAGGTTGCTGGACTTATCATGGTGATCACTTCTTTAGCTATATAAACATTGAATAACTATGGTGTAGGCCTGAAACTAATATAATATTGTATGTTAGCTATATTTTTAATAAAGAACACTGAGGCGTAAAGAGATGAGACACTTACCCAAGGTTGATTGTTAGTTGTGATACAGCTAGGATTTTGAGCAGGCAGCTTAGCTCCCAAGACTGTAAGATCAGCCATGGTACTAAAACTCCTCTACATTGCAGTCCTTTTAAGGATAGGATACTGTCTTGTGTACTTCTGTAACTCCCTCGACAATCACCAGTACCCACCAGCACCTGGTACGTGGTAAGTGTTCATTAAAGACTTCATCAATGAGTTACAAAATGGATGAATGTGCACAGTGCATTGTGCTGGTCAAATGCATGGGGCGGAGGGCTTCTGGAAGAAAATTTTCTAGCCGAAAGGCAGATGGGAAAGTCTCAGACACTGCTCAATTTCTTCCAAAGAGTCATTAGTCAGACTCTTACTCAGAACTCTTTTTTTTTTTTCCCATTCAGGTTTGAGCTCAGTGAGACATTTATGTTTTCACAAGCCCTTGGCGACTAGTAACCAATCACAAAACTCCCAGACATGACCAAGCATGGCCTTCGGGACATTCACAAAACCAACACCAATTTTTTTTTTTTTAACTCTAGAATCCAAGCCACCACTCTCACAGAGAAACCCCAGACCTACTTTATAGAAACATCAGAAAATTGGGAGCTCATTGATTACTTCAAAATCCAATTTTTCCAGACATTGGAATTCCACCTGGATGTGACTCCAGTAGGCAGTTGTATGTGAGCTGACCTCATGAGAAAGCGCTGGTTTCGAGCCAGAAAATCTGGGTTTAGTCCCTGCTCTGCCACTGGTTGGCTGTATTATGTTGGGCACATACTTCTTGCTGGATCTCAGTTTTTTCATTAAAAATATAATTAGGGATAACAACATTCTGCTTATGTCATAACATTGTTAGACATAAATGAAATAATGTGTGTGGAGGTCTTTGTAAACTTTAAAGTTTTTGCTCTGCAAAATCAGGAGAGTGAGCCCTGGGAGCCAGTTGGGAAGGGTGGGCTGCCATCTTTCAATAGCCACGATGGGACCATAGAAGCAGATCAGTGAGCTCTGAAGGTGGCCCAGTGAAAGCGAAGAATGGAGCAGAGAAAGAAGAGGAGATGAAAGACTATGAAGTCTGAAAGAAAAATGCAGAGGGACAAGAGAGAGTGAGGAGTCTGATGTCTTTCTAGTTTCTATAAGTATAAGCATTCTGGGAGATTCCCACAGTAAGTTATCCTTATAGCAACTCTCATTATTGAAAATGATTTTTTAAAAAGCAAGTGATTCTACTGCTACTGCTCATTTTCATGATATGCACATTAGAAATCTAGATTCCTGTTTTATTAATCAGTCAAGATTAATGTGTGTGGGGGCAGGTGGTGAGCCTCAAATCAAGGGTATTACAAATGCCCTCTCAGTGCTACTTATGTTGGGTCGATCTCATAAAAATGTTGTCAGTGTGGATTTGTAACCACAATAAACCTGTTCACAGCCATCATCCACCAGGGGCTTAGATCGCTTTGTTAAAACCAGAAACAAATTTCCTTCATCTAATACTGTGTGAATTAACTGGTGGTTGCTATACTTATCAGAGTCTTTGAATCTTTTGGAATAAAATAGAAGGAATAAAATGGACTAGTCTGGCTCATGGCAGGCAATCAATAAATATTTATTTCATTCCATATTTATTAAATGAGTATTTATTGAAAGAATAATATTTGTGAGTTCACATAGTACAGATGAATTATCCTTAAAATCTCTCCTGCTGCAAAACACCTAAAAAGCTTGGATTAAATATAATAATACGTATCAGGAAGCATAGATGAAACTGAAAATAAGTAAGAGCAATACCAAGGAGCCAAAAACCAAAGAAGTAAGAACTAGAAAGCAAAACAGACTGACTAGCCATGGATGCCCTGAGGACATTTGCCTCAGGAAAACCAGAACCCAAGTTATAATGACCACAGAAGTAAAAGGCAATGATATCAGGGGGTTGGGGAGGGGCGTAGGGAGGTGGGAGTAGGCGAATTAAAACTGAGATCATCCCACATAAAACCTAAATAAATTCTCAAAGGGCTAATAATGTCAACGAAAGGGTAGACTAGAAAAAGGACCTATTTACTGCGAAAGGGAGTCAAGAAAGACACTTGTTTGTCTCAGTCTCAAATCTGAAAGGAAAGACAGAGTGTCTCCTAAAACATCATAACCACAGACCTACCTTCCTTATATTTGAGGCTCAAATTTACACTACTTGTATGGGTCAGAATATGCCAAGTCAAAAAATAAACATAAATAGATGGGTGAGTAAAACTGGGAGGTGCCTCACAAAAGCAAATGCAAACCTGTTTCGGAGGAATATTCTCAACCAAGCCTTTGTTGGATTCCCACAGATAAGAGCAGCCAAGCCTGAGCTCACAATCTAAACTTACAAGCAAAACCCTCAAGGATACAAATCACCAAGAGGGGCGATTCAGCTGGTATAACAAGATAAAGAATTAGATGTACCAAATGCTTCAGATATTGGCACCACGAGATGTAAAATTTTGAGTAAAAAATGAGTATGTGTGAATGTTTTCTTTTTAATTTTAAAGAAATAGAAAACATGATCATGAAATATGAAACAGAATGAAACAAAGAGTATATAAATAAAAATATAAATCATTAAAAGTAAAAATTAAATGAACAAAAATGTGAAGACCACTCACGCTGTAGGTGACTGAGGGAAATAGGCCCACTCATTCATCTCTGATAAGAGTGAAAACTGATGCCAACCCTATGGATGGCATACACACACATACACACACAGACGCACACGCACACAAACACGTATGTATATATACATACGAGGTCAGACAATTAAGTTCGCAAACATCCTAGAGAAAGTGCTACATATCTCATTTCTGAACATCACTATAGTCACCTTCAATGTACTCCCCTTGGGAAGCTATGCACCAATGCCAGCGCCTAGTCCACCCTTCAAAGCAATTTTGGAACTCTTTTTCTGGAATGGCCATCAGAGCTGTCATCATATTACACTTGATGTCCTGAATGTCATCAAAATGTCTTCCTTTCAATATTTCCTTTATCTTCAGGTAAAGAAAGAAGTCACTGGGGGCCAGATCAGGTGAGTAGGGAGGGTGTTCCAATAGTTATTTGTTTACTGGCTAAAAACTCCCTCACAGACAGCGCCGTGTAAGCTGGTGCTTTGTCGTGATGCAAGAGCCATGAATTGTTGGTGAAAAGTTCAGCTCATCTAACTTTTTCACGCAGTCTTTTCAGCACTTCTAAATAGGAAACTTGGTTAACTGTTTGTTCTGTTGGTACAAATTCATAATGAATAATCCCTCTGATATCAAAAAAGTTTAGCAACATTGCTACAATAATTTTGCAAACTTAATTGTCAGACTTCGTACATTACACATATACATACGTATATATATGTAATTTATAACAAAATTGAACATGCATAAGATTCTGATCTAGCAAATGAGTTACGTACAAGATTATTCAATTGCAAATTTTTTGTGAGAGCAAAACAATATAAATAACTCAAATGTCCATCAATAAAAGGGAGACCAAGAAAAAGTAGAAAATAAAATAAAGAGTATAACTGACATGGAGTGAACAGGTCTATTATATTTCTAATTGGCATTCCAAAAAGCAAAACTAGAGAGAATAAGGGAGACAGAATACATGAAGGGATAATGGCCAAGATGTTTTCTAGAATGATGAGAGATGTGAATACACAGACTCAGAAAGAACAAATCCCAAAAAGGATACATTAAAAAGAAATTCATATCTAGATACACTGCTTATAGTAAAATTTCAGAAAATCAAAAATGAAAAGATCGTAAAAAAAAAACAACGGTCCCTCCCCGCAGAAGAAGACAAATTCTCTATAAAGGAATGACAAACAACAGCAACAATGGAAGCTAGAAACAGTAAACTAACTTCAAAGTTACTTTAAAAGGTATCAACTAGCAATAACTTCAAAGTGTCAACCCGCTAAAATTATGACTCAGAAACAAAGATGAAAACCTCTTGCGTACCGGACTGTGGCTGAGTCACCCCCAAGAGCCGGGGACCCCAAGTGTTTTGGGAAACCGGCCCTCCAGGAAGCGGTGGCTGGTGATGGGCTTAGAGAACCCTGGACTGCCCAGCACACAGTCTAGCGTGGGCATGGCGGTGATGGGGCAACTGGGGCACCACCTCAGCTGCACCGCCGCCCTCGTCCGGGCCTCACCTGGGTGTGCCCAGCTGGTCCTGCTCTGGCTGAGGCAGCTCACGAATGCCAATGGGCACAGTATGGCCAGGCCGGTGGAGCTGTTCCGGCTGACTACTGAGAAGGTCTACCGGGTGCATGATGAGCTGGACGAGGCCCTGGGGAAACTGGCTCTGAAGCTGTGGGGAAGTGCGAAGGACCACAATGGAGTCCATTCCTGCATTACCTGCCTCATTGCAATGCAATGTCGCAGCTGCAGGTGGGCATAGGACACCCTTCTCACCCTGAGGCAGCGAAAGTGCACGTGCTGGGATGCTTCTCCTCCACAGAGCAGGAGCTGCTGCCCCCATTGCTGGAGCAAGCCACTGACCTGCTCCTGGACCACACCCGTGAGCAAGGCCAAGGGTCCTGGTCGGGCACCTGACACCAGTGGCACGGCTGCCTGCTTGCTGCCATGCCCACACACCCAGCCACAGAGGTGCCACACCAACCTGTGGCATTCACTTTTTATATAACTCTTCTCTGGGCTTCTCCAGGCTTCCTATAGATTAAAGGGGATAGCTGGATAGGCCAGTTTCTGGGATAGGGAGTTGGTCTTCTCTCTGTGTCTTGGAAAGTAGGGAAATTTCAAGACTAAACTTTTTGAACTTTAAAAAAAGAGGGGTAAAATAAAAATGTTTCAGGCAAACAGAAACTGAGAGTGTGTGCTACCAGAGCACTTCTAATGGGTATACTTGAAGAAACAGGAAAATTATCCCCTAAGGCAACTCAGAGATGAAAGAATGAGCAAAGAAATTGAAAAACACATAGGTAAATATAAATGAATGTTGACTATATTAAGTAATAGTACCAATGACTAATTTAGTAGAGGAAAAGGAAGATAGAAGTAAAATATTGGACAAAAATAACACTAAGAATGTCAAAAGGTGATGTCAGGTAACAAAATTTTCAATATCCCTGGAAAGGAGAATAATAGTAAGCAACTTTAGATCTTGCTAAGAATGCATTTTGGCATTTTTATGAGTAATCACTAAAGAATCAGAAAGATTTTTAAGACCAAAACCATTAGAGAGAAAAAAACAGTTTTTAAAAACTTCAATCTATACAGGCAACAGTATGGTGGTTATCAGAGGGGAAGCAGGGTGAGTGGAGGTTGAAGAGGGTAAAGGGGTCAAATATATGATGACAGAAGGAGACTAGACTCTTTGAAGGTTTGGTATTGAGCACACAATGCAATATACATATGATGTATTATAGAATTGTACACTTGAAACTTATATCAGTAAACATTCTCAAGGATAGACCATATATTGGGACATAACACTAGCCTCAGCAAATTTAAGAAGATTGAAATCATATCAAGCATATTCTCTGATCACAAGGCTTTGAAATTGGATACCAACTGCAAAAAGAAAGCAGGATAAAACACAAATATGTGGAGATTTAACAACATACTTTTAAAGAACGACCCTGATCAAAGAAGAAATAAGAGGAGAGATCAAAAGATACATAGAAACAAATGAGAATAAAAATACATCCTATCAAAATTTTGGGGATGCAGCAAAAGCAGTTTTAAGAGGGAAATTTATATCATTACAGGCCTATCTCAAAAAACAAGAAAAATAACCTCATGTTACACCTTAAAGAACTATAAAAACAAATGAAACCCAACATCAGCAGAAGAAAGGAAATAACAAAAATCAGAGCAGAACTAAATGAAATAGAGAACAAAAAGACAATAGAAAAAAATAATGTGACAAATAGCGGCTTCTTTGAAAAGATTAACAAAATTGACAAATCCTTCTCTAGACTCACTAAGATAAAACGAGAAAAGACACTAATAAACAAAATCAGAAATGAAAGAGGGGAAGTTATCACGGATGCCACAGAAATACAAAGGATCATCCAAGAATACTATGAAGGACTATATGCCACCAAATTCAATAACCTAGAAGAAATGGGCAAGTTCTTAGAAACATATAGCCTTTCTGGGCTGAATCATGAAGAACTGAAAAATCTAAACAGACTGATCACCAGTAAGGAAATTGAATCAGTCATCTAAAACCTTCCCAAAAGCAAAAGTCTGGGACCAGATGGCTTCACTAGTGAATTCTACCAAACCTTCAAAGAGTAATACCTGTCCTACTCAAACGCTTCCAAAATTGAAGTGACAGTACTCCCTAACTCATTTTGTGAGGCCAACATACCCTGATACAAAAACCTAGTAAGGATAACACAAAAAAGAAAACTACAGACCAATCTCTGATGAATACCGATGCAAAAATCCTAAACAAAATTCTAGCAAATCGAATACAACAATGCATTAAAAAGATTATTCATCACGACCAAGTGGGGTTCATCGGAGGGGCACAAGAATGGTTCAACATCCACAAATCCATCAATGTGATACATCACATAAACAAAATAAAGGATAAAAGTCTTATGATTATATCAATTAATGCAGAAAAAGCATTTGACAAGATGCAACATCATTTATGATTAAAACACTTAATAAAATAGATATAGAAGGAAAGTAACTTAAAATAATAAAGGCTATATATGACAAGCCCTCAGCTAAGCTCATAATTAATGGTGAAAAACTGAAGCCCTTTGCTCTATGTTCAGGAACAGGACAGGGCTGTCCCCTATCACCTCTGCTTTTCAATATAGTGTTGGAAGTCCTTGCCAGAGCAATCAGGCAAGAGAAAGAAATATAAGGCATCCAAATTGGGAAAGAAGAAGCTAAATTGTCACTCTTTGCAGATGACATGATGCTATATATAGAAAATCCTAGAGATTCCACCAAAAGCTATTAGAAACAATAAACAAAAATGGGTATAAAATCAACATGCAAAAGTCCATGACATTCCTATATACTAACAATGAAATCTCAGAAAAAGAAATTTAAAAATTCCTTTTGCAATTGCAACAAAAAGAGTAAAATACTTAGAAATAAACTTAACCAAGGACGTTGAAAGACCTATACGCTGAAAATTATAAGACATTTTTAAAAGAAATTGAAGAAGACACAAAGAAATGGAAAGACATTCCGTGCTCATGGATTGGAAGAATCAACATAGTTAAAATGGCCATATTACCAAAAGCAATATACAGATTTAATGCAATCCCCGTCAAAATCCCAATGGCATTTTTTAAAGAAATAGAACAAAAAATCATCAGATTTGTATAGAACCACAAAAGGCCCTGAATAACCAAAGCAATCTTAAGAAAAAAGAACAATAATGGAGGTATCACACTCCCTGACTTTAGCTTGTACTACAGGGAAACAATAATCAAAACAGCATGGTATTGGCAGAAAAACAAACACACAGACCAATGGAATGGAATAGAATTGAGCCCAGAAATAAACCCACATAAATACGGACAGATAATTTTGGACAAAGAAGCAAAAAATATACAATGGAGAAAAGAAGCCTCTTCAATAAATGGTTCTGGGAGAATTGGAAAGCCACGTGCAAAAGAATGAAACTGGACTGCTATCTGTCACCATGCACCAAAATTAATTCAAAATGGATCAAAGACTTAAACATAAGACCCAAAACAATAAACTGCATAGAAGAAAACATAGGTACTAAACTTATGGACCTTGGGTTCAAAGAGCATTTTATGAATTTGACTCCAAAGGCAAGAGAAGTAACAGCTAAAATAAATAAATGGGACTCTATCAAACTTAAAAGCTTCTGCACAGCAAAAGAAACCATCGACAAAATAAAGAGGCAACCAACTGAATGGGAGAAGATTTTTGCAAAGAGCGCCTCCGATAAGGGGCTAATATGCAAAATATACAAGGAACTCATTCAACTCAATAACAAAAAAACAAACAACCCGATTGAAAAATGGGCAGAGGATCTGAAGAGACATTTCTCCAAAGAAGACATACAAATGACAAATAGACATATGAAAAAATGTTCAACATCACTAATCATCAGAGAAATGCAAATAAAAACCACAATGAGATATCACCTCATCCCAGTTAGAATGGCTATCATCAACAAGACAAATAGTAACAAGTGTTGGAGAGGCTGTGGAGAAAAAGGAACCCTCATACACTGTTGGTGGGAATGCAGACTGGTGCAGCCATTATGGAAGGCAGTGTGGAGGTTCCTCAAAAAATTAAGAATAGGGCCACCCTGGTGGCTTAGGCAGTTAAAGCTCCATGCTCCTAACTCCGAAGGCTGCTGGTTCGATTCCCACATGGGCCAGTGGGCTCTCAACCACAAGGTTGCCAGTTCGATTCCTCGACTCCCACAAAGGATGGTGGGCAGCGCCCCCTGCAACTAAGATTGAACACAGCACCTTGAGCTGAGCTGCCACTGAGCTCCCGGATGGCTCAGTTGGTTGGAGCGTGTCCTCTCAACCACAGGGTTGCCGGTTCGACTCCCGCAAGGGATGGTGGGCTGTGCCCCCTGCAACTATAAACGGTAACTGGACCTGGAGCTGAGCTGCACCCTCCACAACTAAGATTGAAAGGACAACAACTTGACTTGGAAAAAAAAAAAAAGAGGCCTGGAACTACACACTGTTCCCCAATAAAGTCTTGTTTCCCTTCCTCGATAAAATCTTTAAAAAAAAAAAATTAAGAATAGAATTACCATATAATCAAGCAATCCCTCTCCTGGGTATCTATCAAAAAAATCTGAAAACATTTATCCATAAAGACACATGTGCTCCAATGTTCTTTGCAGCTTTATTCATGGTGGCCAAGACATGGAAAAAACCCAAATGTCCTTTGATAGATGAATGGATAAGGAAGTTGTGGTATATATACACAATGGAATACTATTCGGCAGTAAGAAAAGATGAAATAATACCATTTGTGACAACATGGATGGATCTTGAGATTATAATGCTAAGCGAAATAAGTCAGACAGAAAGAAGTAGAGAACCATATGATTTCACTGATATGTGGTATATAAAACTGAAAACAACAAAAGAACAAGACAAACAAATGAAGAAAAAAAACCTCATAGACACAGACAATAGTTTAGGGGTTACCAGCGGGTAATGGGGGAGGGGGCACCAGAAGAGGGTAAATGGGGTCTAATATATGGTGATGGTAAGAAAACTGACTCTGGGCAGTGAACACACAATTGTGAAATATAGATAATGTATTACAGAATTGTACATCTGATATCTATGTAACGTTACTAACAATTGTCACTGCAATGAACTAAAAAAAAAATGTGAATAGGCAATGCACGGTTATATAAATAGATTGGATGACAAAACAAAATCTAACTAATTATGTTTAACAGAGGCCCACCTAAAACATAAAAACAGAGAGTTTGAAAGTAAGATAGAAGATCACCAAGGTATACTAATCAAAAGAAAGTCCATACATTTAAAAACGATTAAGATGGTAAATTTTATGGTATGTGTATTTTACCACAATTAAAAAATAATAGTAACAATAAGAAAAAGTTGGGATAGCTCTACTAATATGAGACAAAATTGCATTATTTTGGATTAAAAGTGTTACTACATAGAGTTCAATTCACCAGGAAGACAAAACAATATTAAACTTAATAAAACAGCCTCAAAATATAAAGCAAAAGTTGACAGAACTCTAGCTGTAGGAAGAAATCTATAGATCTTCAATAATCTATCTTCACAATGGGAGATTTTAACATCATTCTCTCAGTAATTAATATATTAAGAAACCATAGATTTGACCATAGAAAAATGCACCCAAAATTTAGCAAATTAGATATTCTTCTCAAGTACACAGGAACATTTACAAAACAAACATTTAGTAAATCATAGAGAAAATTTCGGCATACATCAAAGAATGGTTGTCACACAGACAGCATGTTCTGACTACAATGCAGCTATGGTAGAAAATCAATAACCAACAGATAGTATTTAAAACTCCATTTCCTATGTAAAAACCATACTTAAAAAGATAACTCACAGGTTAAAGAAAAATCATAAGGAAATTTAGAAAATACTAAGAAACTAAGCAACAATGAACTACTTTATACCAAAACTTTAGAGATGCAGTTTATAATATTTAGAAAAATGTAGAGTCTTAAATATTCACATTAAAAAAGAAAGACTGATCCAGCAATTCTACTTCTGAGTATTTAGTGAAAGAAAATGAAAACATTAACTCGAAAAGATATATACACCCCCATGTTCACTGCAGCATTACTTATAAGAGTCAAGATATGGAAACAACCTAAGTGTCCACCAATGGATGAATACATAAAGAAAATGTGAACACACACACACACACACACACACACACACACACATTATTCAGCCATAGAAAAGGAAATCTTGCTATTTGTGACAACATACATGGGACTTGAGGGCACTATGCTAAGTGAAATAACTCAGACAGAAAAAAACAAATACTGTATGATTTCCATTATATGTGAAATCTTAAAACAAAAAAACAGAAGATAAAAAAAAAAAACAAGCTCATTGATACAGAGAACAGATTGGTGGTTGCCAGAGGTGGGAAATAGGGGTGGGTGAAATGGGTGAAGGAATTCAAAAGACACAATTATAAATCAATTAAAAAAACTAAAAGAATGAATGACTGAAAATTACTTGAGCTAAGGATTCAACTCAAGAAGTTAGAAAAACAATAGAAGAAACCCAAAGAACACAAAAAGAAGGAAATGAAAAGATAAGAATGAAATTAATAAAATGGAAAATAATGATACAATAAAGAGGATCAATAAAGCCAAGAGCATGTTTCTTGAGAAAATTAATAAAATATACAAAATTTTTTAGCAAGACTGATCTAGAATAAAGAGAAAAGCATAATTTAAAAGTCTGTAAAGAAGGGGATTTCACTACCGATTGATTCAGAAAGATTATTTTTAAAAGAGAAAGAGAGAGACTGTTACAAATAACTTCATGCCGACATGTGTGAAATTTTAGACAGACTGGAAGACTCCCTAGAAAAATATAATTTGCCAAAAACTGATACCAGAAAACAAGCCAGAAAACCTGCATAGAGCTATAACATGGACTCAGTAGTTAAAAATCTACCCAACTACAAAAACTGACTGCCAACTTTCTACAAACTCTGCCACAAAATGGAAAAAGAGGGAAAACTCTTCAACTCATTTCATGAGACTAAATGTGAAAACTCAAGCATAACGCTGGGTAACACATTGGAGGGGTGAAGAACTCCAAAGATTCACAAATCTGTAAAGAATGGGGACAAAGAATGATCACAGGATGAAGGGGACAACAGCTGTGACTGCATTTTGGCTCTCTAAAATATACACGATAATTACAATCTAAACACTTGTTTTGTTAAAGGACCTCTGATTACAGTTCATGTCTGCAGTTTATGTAGTAGGTATAGAGTGTACTAAGTGGATGCAGTCAGGATTTTCCTCATGTATTCTACATAGGGTATCCATGGAGCTTTTCTGTCAAGAGTAAAGATTTCACAACCTTAAATGTATATATATATATATATATATATATATATATATATATATATATATATATATAAATGAGTGTGTGTGTATGTGTGTATATATATATATAAATTACTCACATACAAAAGAATTAAGTTGGATCCCTTTCCATACACAAAAGTAAACTTCAAGTGGATGATAGACCTAAATGTAAGAGCTAAAACTATTAATACCCTTAGAAGAAATTATAGGAGTAAATCTTCATGATCTTAGGTTAGGTAAAGACTTTTTAGAAAAGCAAAAACAATAAAAGAAAAAATAGATAAATTGGACTTCTTCAAAATTAAAAACTTTTGTGCTTCAAAGGATACCATCAAGAGAGTAAAAGACAACTCACCGGATAGGAGAAAATATGTGCAATTGTATATCTGATAAGGGTGTAGAATCCAAAATATATAAAGATCTATTATAAATCAACAATAAAAAGACAAATAACACAATTCAAAAATAGGCAAAGGACTTGAATAGACATTTCTCCAAAGAAGATACACAAATGACTGATATACAATGACAAGAAGCTCACCATGATTAGCCACTAAGGAAATCCAAATCAAAACCACAATGAGATAGTACTTCACACACACACGAGAATGGCTATAATCAAAAAGTCAGGTAATATGTAGGATATGGGGAAACTGGAACCCTCATATACTGCTAGTGGGCATGTAAAATGGTGCAGCCACATAGGAAAGCAGTTCCTAAAAATGTTACCATATGACCTAGTACTTCCACTCTTTAGTATATACCCAAGACAAATAATAGCCAGAAAGTGAAAACAACTGAAAAGTACATCAACTGATAAATAGATAAATAAAATGTGGTGTATCCATACAATGGAACATTATTCAGTCACGAAAAGGAATGAAGTACTGATACATGCTCCAATGTGGATGAACCTTGAAAATATTTACGTTATGTGGAATAAGCCAGACATAAAACGTCACATCTTGTATGATTCAATTAATATGAAATGTCCAAAATAGGAAAACCCATAGAGACAGAGAATAGATTAGTGTTGGGAGAAATGAGCAGTGACTGCTAATGAGTACAGGGTTTCTTTGGTGAGTGATGCAATTGTTTTAAAATTGGTTGTGGTGATGGGTGCATAACTCTGAATATACTAAAAACCACTGAATTGTACACGTTAAATGTATGAATTGCATTTCAACAAAGTTGTTAGTAATAAACCATATAGATGGTATCTGGCAATTGAAACTATGTCTCTGAGGAAAAACTGTGTTTAAAGTACATTTCAAGCTCTAAGTTTCAACTAGAGAAGACAGCTGTCATCGGTTACAGAGGCCAAAAACTGTCCTTGCAAACCTCGATATCATCACAGCTCCTTAAGGACCACTCTCCAGCAGCGTCCCCTGGACACTAGCCAGGAGCGTCTCACTTCACACATCCCACAAAACCTGCTAACTGCATTTTTCATCATTCAGAATCTAAGGATTCTTAGAAATCCTAAAGTCCTCCCTTCGATTTCACAGAGGAGGAAACTCACTTAGAAAGGGGTTTAAACTCGACTGCCAAGAGTCACACAACTTCCCAGGAAAGCTGGCATTAGAACCTGCTCCCGCTACCTCACCTTTCTCTTCCTACAGATTTTTCGCAGTTTCCAAGCACCTTACACGGGTCTTCTGAGTACGGTCAGAACTAAACTCTCACGGCCTGGGCTTATGAGTCAAGCCACGAGCAGGAGCTAGAAGAGGGTCAGGAAGCTGCAATTTCTGGGAGAGAACGGGGACTCTGCGGGGAGGAGTTGGGGTCAGTTCTGAGAAGGCAATGTAAGCCCCTCTTCCCGTAAGAGCAGGGGATACAAGAGGGGACATAAACTCAAGAGATGAGCCATCCCATGGTGTCACACGTGGTCTAGGGTCTGCGGCTATTTGTTCCCGTCACCTAGCCAGTAGGAGGGTAACATCATGAAAACAGTGACCCACTTACCCAGCTCTCTCCACCTCAGCCCAGTGTGACCCCACTTCAGACAAGTGTGACCCCACCTCAGACCAGAGTTTGCCGTGTGAGTCAATCAACCCATGGAAAACTCACCTACCCTGACCTCAGTAAGACAAAGGGTGAAGACCCTGGGCCTCTGGTCCCACCCAAATCTCTCTCCCCAGCAGGGTCCCATAGATGCCCACCCTCCCACCCTGTGGCTGCAAACACAGGCCAGGGCCGAGGAGGAGACGGGACCAACGTGACCACTGGTTCTCCTCACAAAGGGGGGAGCAGGAGACCCTGTCCTGGGGTACGTTTGGGGTTCAGAGCCTGGGCTTGGCTGGGATATAGGTGTGGGCACAGAGGTTTGAACAACATTGATTTTCCCCCCACTGCTCGAGGAGGTATTAACACTGGCTGAGGGCCAAGAATGTCACACATAGTAACTCCCCAAATCTTCACAACCTATGGGATCTACACTATTGTTATCCTCATTTTTAGTTGAGGAAACTGAGGCACAGCGAGGCTGAAGAAGGTTCGGGGCCACACAGCCAGTATACAAGCAAGGTGGCCCAAACCCAGACCGCCTGGCTCCCAAGCCTGTGCTGGAAGCTCCTCCTCTGTGCGGCTCTTCTGTCTCACAAATGTGATGCTGTGGGTCAGAAGTAAGGAAATTGCCCCTGCTGGTGTGTTTATCATACCAAAGGTGAATCTCAAAGTTTTCAGGACCCTGTGCCTTGTCCGCATTAAGCCTCACTGTTTGCCTCAGGCCTCCACAGCTCAGTCTACTCTACTTGAAGGGTGAGCTGCTGGCCCTCGTGGTTTGTTTCCTGAGGGCTGTCAGCAGGGCCGGATGAAGAGGTGAGGACAGGGTGGGTGCTAGGGGAGGAGGGAGGGTGAAGGGGACCTGTGACCACAATTTGGGGGCAGGGCAGGAAACAGAAGTGACATGAACGGTGGCCTGGTAATAAGCTGTGTGGTGAGCCTGCCTGGAGGGCTCACACCACCATTTCAGGAGCCTTCCATGGGGAGAGAGGGTGTCTGTATAGGAGCATCTCAACATAGGACTTCAGGTACGGAGGAAACAGGGGTCAGGGAGGGTGTCAGGGAGGCTGGGAGTGCCTGGGCGGGAGTGCCGCTGCTCCTTCGGAAGAAGAGACTGACAGAGCAGGAAGTGCTGTGACCCGAAAGACAAGCGACTTAGGTCCCACACTGTGCTCCGTCACTAACTCGCTGGGCCACCTCAGGCTGACTCCGAGCTTAAGTTTCCTCATATGCAGAATGAAGAGGTTAGAATACAGCCCTGAGCCCCCTTCAAACACTGACAGTGAAAGCCTCTAAGAAAGCTGGAAACAGGCTTCCAGAGAGATAACAGGCTGAGGGCCACGATGAAGGCTGAGCTCCTTAGATTAAGGATATAAACTGTGCTGGCCTCCTACGTGGGATCATCTGACGGCCTTTGAAAGACTCCCTTTCTCCTATTTACCTCCCTGGGGCCTGCCCTCTTGCCTGGAACTCCACCACTCAAGTCACTCCTGTGGGTAGAGCACGGAAGGCTCCCGCAGGGGAAGTTCCTGCTCCCATAATCCCCTGTGTCTCAGAGAAGCTGCGGGCCCTGGCAGGAGGGGAAAGGCCTCCAAGAAGCTCAGTTTGGATAAGGGTAGAGAGGAGATTCCAGATCATAAGCAGGCCAGGTGAGACTCCAGAGCCACCTCAGAATGAGGAAGACCCTTCTAATTGTTGTCCAATAGTAGGCAATAGGTAGCTTGCAGTCATGCCAGAATTCCACAGAGCATGGCAGAGGATGCCATAGAGGAGAGTTGGGCATCAGGGGACCTGGAGAGCAAACTCAAAGGCCCCTCCCACACAGGATCTAAGGACATAAGCATGTGGACAGCTTTTACTCTAGAATTCAGGCTGATGTTCTTCCCTGAGGCTCACAAAGAGGGCCCCAAAGGGAAAATGGGGAGAATAAGGGTGCTGCACAGCCTCATTTCTTTTCCATTTCTCTTAACTGCTTAGTGGGCGGGGGAAGAGGGACAAGAGAAAGAATGAGAGAGGTAGGGAGGGGAAAGCTTGTGCTGGGGTCACGAATGGCACTTCTATAGAATCCAGCCTTCTCTAGAGTCCCGAGTTCCCTTCCCAAATCTATGGCTACTCTCCCTTCCCCTCCTCTGTGCACAGAGTCCCCTCCCCACCAGCAGCCACTGTGGTCCCAGGATTGATCCTCGATCTCCATTAGGCCTTAAATAGCAAAATCCTAGCAAGGGGCTCCTCGTGGCTGTGTGACCTGAGGCTATGTCACTTCCCCTCTCTAGGTCCATCTGTACAATGTGGAGGGAGTGGATCAGGTTTGTAGGCGCCATTTCATCTCTAATATTCAATGACAAGAGCTGTCTCATTTCTCCCTATTCTATGCCCTGATCATCCACAGCTGGGGGAGGGGTCGGCCACCCTCCGCCTCTGCCCCCTGCTTCCCAGAGCCCACACGCCGGTTGTCTCCACAGCTCCATGGCCACTCGTGTGCTCCTCTTCGGCATCCTCCTCCTGCTGTTACCCACGCCCGCCCCTGCCCCCTGCTACACTGCTGCACGCTCCGAGTGCCGACGTGTTCGCAAGTTCGTGCCGGGCTCAGGGTTGGCAGGGGAAGGTGTGGATGTGACCAGTCTCAAGCGCTCAGGCTATTTCCTAGTGGACACACTGCGCTACCTGAGGCCGGACGGCACCTGCACCCTCTGCCGCAATGCCCTGCAAGGGGGTGCCCCCCAGCGCTTACCCCTGGCACTTACTGACTGGCGTGCCCAGGGCTCAGGCTGCCAGCGTCATGTGGCCAGTGCCAAGGCCAGCTCCACAGAGGCCGTGGCTGGGCAGGCGGCCAGCAGCATCCGCAATGACTGGCGTGTGGGACTGGAAGTAAATCCCCATCCCAGCACCAGTCAGCGTGTAGCAGTGGCCGGCTCGCACTCCAAGGTAGCCAACTTTGCAGCCGATAAAACCCACCAGGACAAATACAGCTTCAATACTGACGTGGTGGAGTGTCGTTTCTACCGGTAAGCACTGGGGGCGGGGGCAGAGGGATATTGAAAAAGGGGGTCTTGAACTCAGGGTGGTCTGGAAGCTGTGGAATGGCAGGATGGGGATGCAGAGGCTGCTTCGATCCAAGGAAACTTCAGTCCTGGTTCTCACACACCAGGAGGTCCAGTGCCCTATGGCCGATCTCGAGCCCATAGAGCGAACAGGTGGAGGGGAAGCGAGCAAGGGCATGCTGAGAGACCGTCATGGTACTTTCAAGCTTACTGATTGCCCAATCCCCTCTTTCCTGGGCATTGCCAGTCTTCTGTGGGCAGGAGACCTGGCTGCATCCTTCCCATCCCTGGGCCTCTTTCATCCACTCAGCCACTATTTGTGCCTGCCTTGACAAGCTCTGTGCGGGGAATTAGTCCTACAGTGTGGAGCAGGAGTCGTCACGCCCCCAGCTCTCAAGGATCTAGGTCGCCCACCTGAGAAATGCGTGGTCTCCATGACCTGCCCTGATTTCTCACACTGGGAGGCCACGTTGCCTCTATAGGGAGACAGGGCGCTTCCTGCCTGCGTGACCAGAGCTGTCAGGGGCCCACATATATAGGTCCAATCCAGGAGACAGACAGACGAAAGCCACAGGACTAGGTTCCAAAGCTAGAGGGATACCACCAGTTCAGAATCATCGCTTTTATCATTATAAAGCGAAAAAGAGAGAAAAAACTTTTATTTTGAAAAGGAAAAGCAAAAATGCCTATCCAAAGTAGCTAGGTCACTGAGGGGCTACAGATAGAGTGGGTTTCCTGGGTTTAGCTTCTAGTTCTGCCGGTTACATGTGACGTTGGGCAATCTTGAGGGAGTTATGGAGTGAGGGAAAGATCACCCACTGCTGGGCCCACTGATGTTTTTACTTTCCCCCACAGTTTTCACCTGATACACTCTCCCCCACTGAACCCCGATTTCAAGAGGGCCATCAGGGCCCTGCCCCCCCACTTCAACACCTCCACAGAGCCCAGCTACCTCAGGCTCATCAGCCACTACGGCACTCACTTTATCCGCTCCATGGAGCTTGGCGGCCGGATCTCGGTCCTCACCGCCCTGCGCACCTGTGAGCTGGCCTTGGAAGGGCTCACAACGGATGAAGTAGCAGACTGCCTGGAGGTCGAGGCTGAGGTCAGCATAGGCAGCCATGCCAGCATCTCAGCTCAACGCAAGGCCTGTGAGGAGAAGATGAAGCAGCACAAGTTGGGGACTTCCTTCCACCAGGCCTACAGGGAACGCTATTCTGAAGTAGTAGGCGGCCACCACACCTCCACGCACGACCTGCTGTTTGGGAACCACGCTGGGCCCGAGCAGTTCTCAACCTGGGTAGCCTCACTGCAGGACAGCCCCGACCTGGTGGACTATACCCTGGAGCCTCTGCATGTGCTCTTGGAGAGCCAGGACCCACGGCAGGAGGCACTGAGGCTGGCCGTGAGCAAGTATGTGACACACAGGGCACGCTGGAGGGACTGCAGCCGACCCTGCCCCCCGGGGCAGCAGAAGAGCCCCCGTGACCCCTGTCGGTGTATGTGCCACAGCTCAGCGGTCACCAACCAGGACTGCTGTCCCCGGCAGAGGGGCCTGGCCCATCTGGAGGTTATGAACTTCCAGGCAAAAGGTCTGTGGGGAGACGTAATCACTTCCACAGATGCCTATTTGAAGATCTTCTTTGCAGGCCGGGAGCGGAGCACAGGTACAGTGTGGAACAATAACAATCCCCAGTGGATGACACGACTGGATTTTGGGGATGTGCTTCTGCCCACAGCGAGGCCCCTGAGAGTGCAGGTCTGGGATGCAGACAATGGTCAGGACGATGACCTCCTCGGCACCTGTGACGAGACTGTAATATCTGGCTTCCATCAGGTGACGTACTGTCCGCTGAATCATGGTCACCTTAACTTCTCCTACCATGCTAAATGTTTGCCTCACCTGACTGGGAAAACCTGTCTGGAGTACGCCCCCCAAGGGCTTCTGGGGGAGCCTCCAGGAAACCGGAGTGGAGCAGTGTGGTGAAAACAGTGGGCCTTGAGAGGACCAGTATGTCCACACTGAAGGAGTTCTCACAGAGGTAGCCAGGGCCTATCTATCTTCACATCCCCATTAGACAGATGGAAAACTGAGGCTTTTTTTTTCCAATGAGGCAGGCTGAATTTATAGGCCAGCCCTGAATCTCTTCATCCAAACTGCCTTGGTTCTCAGCTATTCTTGAGCCCAGGAAATGAGCTGGAACTGAGTCATGATGTACAGTCACTGCTACACAGGCCTCAGCTTAGCTCAGGAGCTGGGCAGAAGGCCAGGAGGCCGTTCCCAGCCTCCTGGGATACTTGGTGTCATTTAAGACCCTCCCTTGCAGCCCTTTCTAGCATGGTGAATTCATCGTATTAGATATTTCTGCCCCCAGCTGCTCTGTTTGCTCTGTCTTCTTTGCCCAAGTTGTGCCCCTCAGATAAACTAAGGGCTATCTTGCGTCTCTCACTGTGTACACAACCGGACAGAGGACCAATAAATGTGATGTGATGGTAACTACGATGGTGGTTGTTGTGGCAGAGGAGAGGCTGGGACCAAATACAGCCCTGGAAATAAACTGCTACTCTAGCAACCCTATACAACAGGACAGGTGGTTCACCCCAGGGACAGGCAGGCAATAGAAATAAACCACTTTTGTTGGAAATGGGGGGACCCAAAATATTTTACTTTGCTCATAACCCTCTGATTCAAGAACCATAAATTCGGTGATAAATGGCAACGGACATTCAGCTCCCAGCTAGGGGACAATGGAGAGTGGGGACAATGGTGGACTGAAGGCCGCATGTCTTACCTACAGGGTCTGTAGCTGTGCACCAGCCAAACATTTCCAGGCAAGACTGTGAGCCCAGGGCTGCCAGGTCTCCCAGATTCTTAAAGTAACCAGAAATCCAAGCTTGACTTCTAGCAATTCATTTCACCTTGTAAAAATAAACCGATGTGGGAAGACATGGTACAAGCTGAAGAGAAAACGTATGTGGGCCATAATCTGAAGCAATCAGTTTGGAAACTAACTTCAACAGACCTATTTGGCAGGCGGAACAGCTCTCCCCGGTCCCGCAATTTAAGGGAAGAGGGCAGTGGTTCCAACAAGTGGTGACGGAGGGTCTCCTAGCCTTGGTGTGCAGTAAACCCCAGAGCCTTGGGGTCTGATATAAAATGAAATGGTTTTTGTTTCACGTGCCTCAGATACAGACCTCAAAGCAGTCCCACTGAGTGGGTGGCAGATTCAGGGCGGCCTCCGATGTCATGGGTTTTGGATGTGCAGGACTATTGTCAGGGGCTCAGCATAGCCCTCCTGACTCAAATTAAGCCCCATGAGGTTTGTGTGGACCTCTAGGCTCAAAAGTCCTGAAGTAATATTACATGGACCTTGACTCCCCAAGTGGGGCGAAAGCACCAGCTGAACCCTAAAAGCCAGCTTGAAACCACCATTCTTACATGTTTCCGTTCACAGCCACACACACAAACAAGAGCACAAGAGAAATCATGAAACTTCACCCTGGCTGCTGCACTAACTGGAAATAAACATGGGTGGGGGCTATACCATCCGGGGAAAGCAGGGGCAGTGCAGGCTTGGCTAAGAGGACAGCTCCGGCAAGAGGTGGGACGGAGACTTGATCAAGTAGCCACATGGTCAGGGTCCAGCAAGTCCCTTTGCTCCGTGGGCCTTGGTTTCTCCAAAAGGACAATTTATTATTATTATTATTATTTTTTACGCCCTTCTCAGAACTGTTTGGAAGGAGGCCATGAGCCTTTCTACAACGTCCGTGCTATGGAAGGGGTGCTGAAAGGTCATCTCCTTTCCAGATGACTGAAAGTAAAACCTTTCCAGTTTTACTTATAGGAAAAGTGAGGCCCTTTGGGGGAAGGAATTTAAGTGTGGTTACAGCAGTCGATGGCAGAGCCAGGTCTCTTCAAGTCCTGGGCACTCAACTCCAAGCACAGCTTTGGAGAGGCCAGTAGGTCTCCAAAAGTGGGCTCTTGGGAGAAAAGATGGGCTATGACCAAGGAGAAGGAATGGCCCACACTTGATGAGGGGCCGCTATGGAGCCCCCAGCCCAAACTCAAGACCCAACATGACGTTCTTCTTGTCACTCCATGTGGACATTGGGGTACTTTGTCACACGTGAGGCCCCTGGTTTGTTTGGGAAATTCCACACTTTATCAGATATCTGCCATTGGCCCTCCAGGGCTTGCCTTCACTCTGCTGGCCCTGCACTGGCCCAGGACGCTGATCTGTCTGAGCATGTCCGTCAGTGGGCAGGAGATTCGTGGGGGGTGGGGAGGGGAGAGAGCAGAGATTAGGCGTTTCCTCCCCTCTGTGTCTCTCAGTGAGGTGACCGTGGGCTGGCTGTGTCCCTGTTCCTCTCCCGGCGAATTCTGTGTGGCTCTTTCTTTCTTTCTGGATTCCAGCAACTGCCCCCTCCCCTCATCCCTTCAGACCTAAGGGTGGCAACAGCTCTGCCATTGTTCATTTTGAGTTATTTCACTCCCCCTGGTGCCACCCTACAGACCCTACTCCTTTGTAAATAAGCCCTTCATAGACACGCCCCCTCAAATTGTTATAATTTGAATACGCCATTGGCTTCTGCTATGGTTTGATGGTTGGTATCCCCCCAAAATTCCTATGTTGAAATCATAGTCCCCAAGAGGGTGGTGGTAGGAGTTGTGGCCTTTGAGAAGTGACTGTGGGATTACTGCCCCTATGAAAGAGGCCCTGGAGAGACCCGTCACCCCTTCCACCATGGAGGACACAGCAAGAAGGCACCATCTATGAACCAGAAAGTAGGCCCACTGAATATGTTGGTACCTTCACCTTGGACTTCCAGCCTCGACATAGGAGGAATAACTGTCTGTTTTCTATAAGCCACCCCGTCCTCTACAGTTTATAGCAGCCTGAATGGACTGAGGCAGCTTCCTACTGGGACCCTGGAAACACCTCATCTATGAGTCCTGGTGGGAAGCAGACCAACCTCCCCAACCCAGCAGCTGAAAATGCCCAATTCTTGCTTCCCCAACCTCTCCTGTAACTAGGAAAGCACATATGGCCAGGTCTGCTTGCTGGTCGGATGCACCTGCCGCAGGTGTGGGGTCCCTTCAGAAGCAGACACTGAGCAGGAGCTGAGTGCACGTAATTTATGTGGGAGGTGATCCCAGGAAACTCGAGTAGGGAAGAGGGGAAGGGAGCCAGGGAAGGGAGGGTGTCCCATGAAAGACCCATTATCTGGAGAGTCACCACTGTGGGCAGCCAGAGCCCACGAAGGACTCGGACCTCAGAGTGCTTGAAGCTGGGCATGGAAGGATCTGGGGATCAATACACAATCTGCCATTGTTCATTGGTTTCGTTTTCTACTCATTTCATTCAGACTTGGCTTCTATTGCTGACAACTACACACGCTGGTTGATGACACCATTCCGTTTTCATTTCCTTCACTGCTTCAACAACACCATGCCCTTTTCCAGCAATTCTCCCACCCCACCCTTGTGGGCCCATGTAGTTAGAACCACCACTCAACTACCCCCAGCGCCTCTCTTGTCCTCCCTAAGGACAAGGAGCACAGAATAGCAGGGAGCAGTCATGGCTCCATTGTGCCACAGACTGAGCACCCTTGGCTCCCTCCAAACACACTTCATGCTGTGAGCCAGTTGGGGCGGGCGGTGAACAGGCCTGCAGAGCCTCTGTCCTCACAAGGCCCGTGTGTGACAGGAGACAGATGCGGGCATGGCGGAATACATGAGGAGTGAGGTGACATTCAGGGTAGGGGTAGGGTAGGGGGTTCGACTGGATTGCTTTTCTCTCATTTTCACACACCCACACACTTGGGGCTGGGGCTAACGGCAGCCTGGTGTGTTTTTTTTAAGCGGTTGCCCCAGTATCTTCATCTCCCTCCAAACATACTTCGTGGTCTGTGGGGTGTGCCCCCAAGCTGCCCCGGGGGCTGTGTCAGTGTCTTTGACCTATGTAAGCCGAGGAGGACCTGAGAAAGGACAGCAGTATGGGGATGAGGCAGGGCCCTAGGGAGGTGCAGGAGCCCCTTGCAGCTTTGAGAGTCTGTGAGTCCTCTACAGTGTTCTTCATTCCCTCATATCTGTCACCAGGCCAGCCATGTCTGCATCCTGACATTGTCCCCTTCTGCCCATAACCCCACCCTGTCCAGCCGGAGTCGCAAACATCTCTTGCTTGGACCAGTCTCCTGTGCCTCCTCACTGATCTCCAGGCTCCTGTCTGCCCCTCCCTGCCTCTCCACCCCACAGCCACAGTGGTGCTAACCTGTGTCCCCTTGGGCCCTGCTCCAAGCCAGCCCCAGCATCTCTGCCCGAGGGCCACGATGCAGCCCACTCTATCTGCCCCATTGAAAGACCACAGAGTTGGGGAAGTGTCTATGCCCCACCCAGCCCAGAAAAGCCTTCAGTGGCCAACGGAGGGGGTGTGTAAATACTCCAGCTCCCTCCCCTCAGGGGGAGTAACTCTAAAGGATACTACTATCCTGGCTCCCAGAGTTCTGGCTAAGCTCCAGTACTCACCGTGTGTACTTGCTTCACAGCACAAGCTTCTTGGCTGTCTCCCTTCCCTGTCTCAATTCCCCACTCCCCTACTGGTATTTTCTGGAATCACCTCCCACATAAACTACCTGCGCAGGAATCCCTGTCTCCAGGTCTGCCTCTGGGGAAACCCGCTGAGAAGCACATTTCACCACATGGTTGCCTTGATTAAATCCTTCATTAATTCCTTGTGGCTCTTAGGCTAAAGCTCAAACCTCCTAATGCGACACACATGCTGGTCTGCTCTCAACTCTGTCACCACTCAGTAAACCCCGTCTCACCGAGCTTATTGGTTCCTCTGTTAGCCATGCTCTCTCTAGCCCTTCACACGCGCTGCCTCCTCTTTCTGGAACTTTTCTCCTCTATCCTAAGTCCTCCTCAGGTTTCAGGCTTCAGCTTCACATACGGCTTTCTCCAGGAAGCCTTCACTGACTTCCAGGTCTAGGGCATGGCCTCCTGTGCCCTGTTGCTATAGTTCTCATTATTTCCCAAGGGCCAAGGCCATTTCTATCTTATTCATAGTTAAATCAATTAGTCCAGCACCTGGCATAAGTGTGATACTTGAAAAATATCGGATGGATGATTAGACGGGTGGATGAATGCATGAAATCCACCAAAGAATCTTCCAGCCTCTGTTCAAACGCTCTTAGAGGCAGAGTCCATTACCTCCAGAGGTACTTGCTCTACATATGGAAGATTCTAACCATGAGACGTTGGTTACACAGAAAACTGCCTCTTTCTATAACGTCCAGCCCTGGCTGTGGCTCAGGTATTCTGTGTATGTAAATCTCTGGTCCCATCTCCGACTTGGTTGGGCAGAGGAACCCCTGGGCGGATTCCAGCCCAGGCAGCCACTGCCCCTCACTCCTCCTGTGTAAGGGCCACACAGGGGCCACACACTGCCCTGGTGGAGGTGGAAGTGGGACTGGGCCGGCCCCCTCCTCTCCATTACTGACCACAGAAACAAGACCCTCTCGTGGAAGGTGAGGAATGCCTCTTTACTCTTTCCTACCCAGACCTCTTATTTCTCAATGGACCCACTCACGCACTGAGTCAGTCCAGCTGGGGCAGCTTTCTCTGGCCACAGCTGATGCTCACTTGGCCTCGGCAGGTTGTGGCCCCAGAAGCACCAGACCCACCATCTTAACCTGCTCATGGACTTCTGCCCCCACCCTCCTCTTCTGCCTGATGAGGTCCTTTCCTGTCAAGACTTCCACAGCCCAGGCAGCCACACACACAGGCAGGGCAGACAGGGTCTGCCTCGCTTTCCACTATTCAGGATGGGGGGTAGGTCTGGTGCAGCTGAGACCAGGTCACAGGTGAGATTCTCATGGGGTGGTTAAGGTTAGTATTGCACAGAGAGAGATCAATACCCCTCCCACACAGAACCCTCAAGAGCAGCCAAGGACGGATGTCCAACCCACAAATGAAATGACCCAACCACACCTTTACCCCAGGCTAGCCATGGAGACCTATCATGTGAAACTTGACTTTGATGTGAGACTGAGCCCCAACCTCAATCAGTTCTCTTAGCACGTTGTAATCACATAAAATTCCCCGTGCAGACCCTAGGGTCCCCAGCTGTGAAACGAGGGGCTAGAACAATGATTTCTGCATCACCTTCCAGCTCAGAGGGGCTGGGCCCGGATTCCACAAGTTGTCAAGTCCCTGGCACTCAGTGGGCATGACCAAATGGACCCGACAGTTCCATCACCCAGAATCTGCTCAGTGGGCGTATCCCAGGAACACCATTTTCCTGATGCTTGAAGAAGCCCCTCTCCATTTGCCTTTCTCTTCCCAAAGGCCCAGATACGCAATCCTGGAGGCCAGAACCAGAACAGCTATTGTTGTTTTGCAGGGTATAATCGGAATTTGTTTACTGTGGGGCTCCAACTGCACTTCTGGGCTCACAGTTCATCTCCACAACAGCTGGTTCCTGGTTTCATTTCAAAAAGGCAGTGACATCAGCTTGCTGGCAGGACACCGACTATTCCCCCTGGGAAATCCAAATTCCCAGTGAGACTCACCAGTCGTGCACTGAGGCTGGCTTCCAGGCGAATGTCTTTGTCTCCCATTCCTCTTTATTCACAGGAATCGTCACCTTTACGACTGGGACTTTCACCCAACGTCCTCTACCCATGGAAGGCAGTAATTAAGTTAGGACATCGTTTCTACCCACCCCGCTCCCTCTCAGGGGTAACGTGGGACTTCACGTGATTTCATTTGGTAAAGCATTTTTCCAAGTGGGAGTAATTGAGAGAGACCTTCCTCCCTTTCCTTGTCTCTTCACTTCCATTGTTTCCTCTCACTAACACCACAAATGAAGTACTCAGAAATAACATTTCTTGAGCGCTTACTGCAGTGTTTTAAGGACGGCACCTGTACGAGTGCATTTCATCTTCCCAGCAACCCTGTGCAGTGGAGGCACTCATGCCCATTTCAGAAATGAGGTATAGCAGACAACTGAGGGTCTTCCCACCTTGGTTCTGAACCTTGTCCACCAGCCCCGCTGTCTGACCCCTGAAGGTCGAGGGTGTACTGTGCACTGTCTCTCCACCATAGGCCTCGCAATCATCTTCAACACAATCCCTACGGTGGCTGACAAGGCCCCACTGTGGGGGGATGCTCTCGGGGGAGCCTCCCCATTGCCCCCTGCCACTCGCTTTAAAAAGGCGATAAAATATACATGGCATAGGACTATCGTTGTAACCACCTGTGAGTGTACCGTTCAGTGTTGTGTAATTACAATACGTTCGCGGTGTGTAATCATCATCCCTGAGATTTTTTCATCACCTCCAACAAAACCTCTGTATCTTTTAAACCACAACTTCCCTGCCATCAGCCTCTGGTAAGGTCTACTCTATTTTCCATCCTTACAAAGTTGCCTATTCTAGATACCTCATATAAGTGGAATCAGATAATATTTATCTTTGGGGTCTGGCTTCTTTCACATAGCATAATGTTTTCAAGGTCCATCCAAGCTGTAGAATGTGTCAGGACTTCATTCCTTTTGTGGCTGCATTGTATTCTGTGGTAAGTATATACCATTTTGCTTACCCGTTCGTTCATCCATTGATAGACATTTGGGTTGTTTCCACCTTTTGGCTATTGTGAATAATGCTGCTATGAACATTGGGGTATCTGGTTGAGTCCCTGCTTTCACTTTTTTTAGATACATACCTAGGAGTGGAATTGCGCGGTTATGTGATAGTTCTGTTTAACCCTTTGAGAAATCATCACACTGTTTGCACAGCCTGCCCTGGCTTCTTAGCTAGCTTCTCTGCCTTGACCTTCCTGTACCCACCTTCCCACTTATCAAATCAGGATTTCAACATGGATCCAGCTCAGCCTTTCAGCATTGGAGAGACCATCTTCACACTCATGGTGACTCCAAGCCTTCCAGGCACCGAGGACCCAGCCCTACCCACCCCTCTGCCCTCCCCTTAGAGATACCCCCCAGCAGTGATCACCAGCCAGTGGGGACATGGAATGGGAAGAAAGCTTAATGGGTGGGCACCTGTTACTGGGCCTCAGGGGTTCTCTTGCCTGGTACACTATCTCATTCTACCTTACTCATCACTGTCTCCATAGTCTCTAGTACAGGCTGAGCCTGGCACATACCCTGTTTCCCCGAAAATAAGACCTAGCCGGACAATCAGCTCGAATGCGTCTTTTGGAGTAAAAATATAAGACCCGGGATTATATTATATTATGTTATACTACATTACATTATATTATACCCGGTCTTATATTAGAGTAAAATAAGACCAGAGCTTATATTAATTTTTGCTCCAAAAGACACTTTAGTGCTGATTGTCTGGACGGCTAGGTCTTATTTTGGGGGGAACATGGTAGTAGGTGCTAATAAACATTGTTGAATGAATGAATGAATGTTAACATGTATTACACACACACACACACACACACACACACACACACACATAGGACTTTGAGTTCATTGAGGGTAGGGGGCCATGGCCTGAATAATGTTCCCACCCAGCCTGCTCTAAAAGGGAAATCACAAACAAGAAAACATTTGTTGGACCAAAGTGAACTAACAATTCGCTTGAGGGGGTGGGGCGGGCAATGAGACGGAGGGGGGGAGAGAATGAGCACTGGAGCCAGGCTCCTGAGAAAGGTGGCTAAGAATTGCTGAGGCTGAGCTGGAGGGAAAGCTCCTGGCTCTTCCCTCCTCACTTTCCTCTTGCCCAGGCGCAGCCCCCCACGACTCCTCGCCCTACCCCAGAGAGGCCAACTGCACCCCAACTCTTCCCCTTTTACCTCGAAACAATTTGAGACCCACAGCACAGGAGCCCGTATGTTCAGAGGAAGGGACTTCTGCCCAGAGCCAGCCTCAGTACCCCTTCTCTCAGGCACAGGTGCAGAAGAGGCACAAACTCATAAGTGTCAAGGTGAAGATGGGACTTCGCTTTATGAACCATTTCTTAAGTGCCGACTGTGGGATAGGCCCTGTATAAATACGCATTCTTTCATTTAATCCTCCTAAGAGCCCCACTTTACAGATGAGGGACCAGGCTAAGAAAGGTTTGAGAACTTGCCCAAAGTACCCCAGCTGCTTAGTGCTGGGAAAGGTGAGATGTGAACCAGGGGTTCTGCTGCCAATGTCCCGGGTGTGTGTCCTCCTCCTGCTTCCTGCCCACACCCTCCTCCCCAGTCTGTCTTCCCTGTTGTCCATCCTTCAGCTACCGCAGGCCTGAGGTGGTGCCCAAGTGCCCAAGTCACTCCTCTCCTTCCAGCCAGGGCAGAGGGCTCTCCTTAGGGCCCTTCCTTCTCTCTGGCTCCCCACTCCCTCCACCCTGGTCCAGTTTGCACTGTACATTCTTAGCCTACGCTGGGCATGCCCCTTTGTTCTCGTCCGCATTTGGAAATGACTCCCACAAGTTGCACATAGCTTTCCAGAGGCTAAAATGAGGAGTACACTTGGTTCCCCTCTCTGAGGCACTCACTGAACCACACCCGAGCTCCTATGCCCATCCTCTGAACCAGAAGAAGGTGGGGAAAGCTGGATTGGGAATTCCAGGGAGCGTGAAGGAAAAGGACGGTGCATGAGTTTACTGAGCCCCGTTCTGTGTCAGGCTGCGGGCTGAGCACACTGACCCTCCTCTCTGTCATTCTAACCCATCAGCTGGCAGGTACAGAGCCCACAGGCACAGCAGGAGAGGAGCTTGCTCAGACTGGCCCAGAAGGCCCTAACACTTAGCAGAGCAGCCCCTCCTTTCCGTTCCCAAGGGCCCTGGCCTCCCCTAGGAGGCCAACAGCTGGTGGAGACAGCTCAGGGGAGGGGCCCCCGCCCGGCCCTTACACAGCAAGCTAGGCAGAGGGGAAATAGAAAAGCCTGTGTTTAAGCTGGAGCCACTGCCTAAACATAAGCATCTGTTTATGATTTCAAAAACAAAACAAAAATACGGTTTGCTGAGCCAATTCCCAGGGCACACGAGATGGCAGGGAATTCTATAACTTTGTTAAGAACACAAACGGCTTCCAAGCCCTTTGGAAACCATTGAAATGTGCTTATTAAGCAAACTGTGCAAATTAGTTTGTAAACCATGAGTAACCCCTCCGCGATTCTTATCTGCTCCTTTCAGCAGGTGCCACAGAGACCTCAGCTGGGTCCTCCAGTAGCTTATTCTTGGCTATCATCTGTAGTGTATGTGAAAATAACACTAGGGCTTTCCTTAAAAAAGGTCAATGATTTAGCTGTTCTGGTCATTTCTTCCCTAATTATGTCCCCCAACTATTTCTAAAAAGCATTTGTTTATTGTCTTTGTTGCATCAACAAAACTGGGCAAAAGGGCCCTAATTGGTACCATCTGGAGTGAACAGCACCCCAGGGCTTTCCCAGAAAACATGTGTGTGGTGGGTTACGCCCTGACGTGCTAAGTGACCTCGAGCAAATGGCTTCCCCTGGAAGTCCCCAGTCTTTCATGTGTTACTTGGCCCTTCCAGGTCTGACAATTAAGTTCGAGAACTTGTTGCAACAATGTTATAACTTTTTTGATATCAGGGGGATTATTCATTATGAATTTGTACCAACTGGACAAACAGTTAACCAAGTTTACTATTTGGAAGTGCTAAAAAGGCTGCATGAAAAAGTTAGACGACCTGGACTTTTCGCCAACAATTCATGGCTCTTGCATCACGACAATGTACCAGTTCACACAGCACTGTCTGTGAGGGAGTTTTTAGCCAGTAAACAAATAACTATTGGAACACCCTCCCTACTCACCTGATCAGGTCCCCAATGACTTCTTTCTTTAGCTGAAGATAAAGGAAATATTGAAAGGAAGACATTTGATGACATTCAGGACATCAAGGGTAATACAATGACAGCTCTGATGGCCATTCCAGAAAAAGTTCCAAAATTGCTTTGAAGGGTGGACTAGGTGTTGGCATCAGTGCATAGTTTCCCAAGGGGAGTACTTCAAAGGTGACCTTAGTGATATTCAGCAATGAGGTCTGTAGCACTTTTTCTAGGATGAGTTCGTGAACTGAATTGTCTGACCTCGTACTAAGTCAGGGGTTCAGATCACATGTGCACCCACGTGTGGGACAGGACCTAACGTGGAAGCACCTACAAACATGTTGGCTCAGCAGCACTGAAAAGGGGCCCTGCCCCTGGGTGGACTCCTCTCCTGACATGTTTTGAGAACATGATATAAACTCTGTATCCTCTCCTGAGAGAAGTATATAAACCGCTGGGGAATTCTGCCCATTCTCAAACAGGGTGTTCAGGGCAGGAGAACATCATCAACTCCATTTTTGAGATGAAGAAACGGAGGCTGGGAGGGCTGAAGGAATTTGTCAGGCACATATTAGATGCACAATAGTATCTGTTCATTCAAGAAATACGGAGACTCTCCTGTGAGTGGAGTCCCAGGGATACAAGAAAAACCCCCTCCGCAGCCTGTGGCTCTGGTCTGCTGCTCTCACCTCCCCACCAGGAGATGTGCTTCTGCAGTGACGAACTTTCTTCCTTGGCAAACCTTCCCTGGAAAGTGTCTATATACAGCGGGGATCCTGCCTGTCCTCAGCTGAGCAGAGAGTGGGCCCAGCAGGGAGAATGTCAGCCAGTACACTGATGGGGGAACCCCAGGCAGGAGGGACATAGGTCTGTCGGAATGCAACCGCCTAGGGCAGAAGGGAGGGGTGGAGGGACCCAGGCCACCCAAAAGGAATGGGGTCATCTTGCACGGCCACAGGCCCTCCACCGGTGTTTTCATAGACCCCACAACCCTCCCTCCCCCACAATCTGAGACCCACTGCACGGGTCATATCCCCCACCCAGGTCTGCCCTCACACACACACACACACACACACACACACACACACAGGCCTTCCCTTCCAACTGGGTAGGAGGCAGCAGGTGACTTTGGCCATTCAGAGTCTACATTCTTCAGATTCTCTCCCAAAACGCTTAGGAGAAAATTTAGCCAACAGACATTGACATTTCCTCCCCTCGTGAAACACATAAACACACCTGAGTTTATTTCCATCTTGCAAGCCCAGGAAGTGACCACTGACCACCCCCCCCAGCCCCGCATTTGCCTTGGTGGAAATGCCACACAGGGATCCAACAAAACCCACACCAGGCCACCCAGCAGGCGCCTTTAGGGAGAACTCTGCAAGTTCCTGACACGAGCCCGAAGCAGCTGCTTCTCCAGGTAGCGCAAGACTTCCAAAGACAGGTCCACATGGACATTTTCAGTCGCAGGCAAAGTGAGCAAAATAAGAACAAGTGTGGCATGTGTTGGAGGGACTTCATCTGATTTGAAGGCCTATCACTTTTTCCCCCCAGAGAATTTGTCCTTCTTGATTTGCAGGGCTTAAACCGTCCTTTTATGATATGATAGTGTTAGGATGGTGGTTAATTTCTTTTTAATGGTCTTACTTTGCAAAAATTTGCATCCTAATATTCTTTTGAAAATTCTGTTTATCTCTGCAATCAAAATGTTTGGGGAACCACTAGAGAACACAAAAGGGAGGCTCCCCACCCACTTTGAGGGGGTCACAGCTTTTGTATTTGTTTTGAGAACATGATATAAACTCTGTATCCTCTCCTGAGAGAAGTATATAAACACAATTTCACATGCAACTTCAAGCCTCTGATGCCCATGGACCCCTCAGCTAGGAAGAAAAAAGAAGGGCTCCATTAACACATGCCTGAGAGGCACCCACAGGCCCAGAGAGGTTCTTAGGAAATGTGGTTTCTCTGGGTTAGTGGGTGGTACCAATCCAGATGCTTAGATGCATCTGGAGAGGGAGAGGAAAGAAAGAGCACTGAACAGGGAGTCAGCACGCTGGCTCCGCCCTTGGCCCCTCCAGTCTCAGATCCCCCATCAGCTAAGGGAAGAGGTTGGGTGAGGTGAAGTACAAGCTCCCTTTAGGGATCGTATTCCAGTAGTGAATGAATTTCCAGTAATGAATACCATATTCCAGTAGTAAAATCCATTAGTAAGAAAAGATTTGCCAAAGGCGCATTCATTCATTCTTTCAAAAAATATTTCTTATACCTGCTGGTTGCCAGGTCCTGGGACACTCAGAAATGCATAAAACTCAGTCCCCCATAGACTGGAGAAATGCATAGTCTCTAGTCCACGGAGAAGGCCCAGGTGCAACGTCAGCTGCGGGGACTTGGTTTAGAGGGCAGTTTGAGGATGTGACTCCCAGCCCCCTTAGGGATACAGCGTGACCTTGAACACTCCAGGCTGTAAAACAGAGCCAGAAATCCCTGCCTCACCTGTTTGTGAGGCTTTGGTGAAATAATGGATAAAAATGCCCTGACACAATGACTGGAAACCACCATAGGCATTCCATAAATAAAAATCCGCTTCCTCCTTTCCTAGGAAACACCAAATACTTTGTGGTTATCCATCCGCCAGACACTTGCTGACCACCTGCTGTGCCAGGTCCTTACAGACCCTGGAGGCAAAAAGACAAATCACACACAGCCCTCCCCTTTAAGGAATTCACAAGCTACGGAGAATTTCAGATAAGGAAACAAAACAAGAATGTGGAAAGTGCCTTTGAGAAAAGGGCACAGGAGCCCATGGGTGTTCTCTACACAATGCTTTCGACTTTCCTGTAAGTTTGAAAGTTTCCATAATGGAGCTGTGGGGACAGCATGCTAAGAGAAGTCAGAACCCTTTTTGTGGGCACCTTTCCAGTCCAGGGGCCGCACACTTTTACAGTCCTTAGATGAGGAGACCTGAATCAAGCCAAACCCGGAAGCATGAGGAGGAGGGAGCTAGAGAAAGTAGGGCAGGCACCCCAGGCAGAGGGAAGAAGAGGGGTAAGTTCCGGAAATGTGAGAGAATAGAAGCAGGGCTTCCTGCTTTGTAAAATGAGGATAATAATACGCCTCCCTCCTTGGGCTGTCGTGGGTCTGCTGGAGGTGACGACATATGTGAAGTGCTGGAGAGGGCTATGCTGGTGATTCTGTCTCTCCCTGTCCCTCCCAGCTCCGGAGGCTGGCCCCCGAGACTACATCCCTGGGGTGCCCGTCAGTCAAAGGAAGGTACTGACAGTAGATCAGAGGATGAGGGCAGAGAAATCGGGGTATTTCCACCACCTCCACCAGCCCTGCACCCAGCGATGCTACCTCCACAACTCAGTTCCTGTTGGATGGACCCCCAAGTCCCCTGAAGACACCTGTGGCAGGCTAAGGTAACACTGTGCCATCTCCTTCAGTTCCAGGGGCAGTTACCACTTGCCCCTGAAACTAGCTTCTGGGCACCTCACCATTCCCAGCTGCTTCCCTGAAACCTACCCACACCTCTATAAATGGTCATTTCATTCAAGTCTCTTCACAATCTGAGCTAAGGTCACTGTCCATTCTTTTCCAGGACCCTAATTGCTACAGTGCCTGGCACAGAATGTGAGCTATTTTTATTTTAAAATTATGATTAAACATGTGCTCTAGTTTCCTTTTCCCTACCTAGCCTCCTCAAAATGTCATAAAAAGTATCTATTTTAAAAATTCTATGCCAGTGCTGGAATACGAAAAGGTCAGAAATTGTGAGGAATCCCTGAAAGACAGAAGGCCAATGGGATGCGAGGGGTAGGGGAGATCACGACCCCCACGCCATGCAGGTAAATGCGTGTGTGAAAGGAGGGACCAGCTTCAAGAAGCTTCCAGCTCGGAGATGCCAAGCCTGGGCCACCACCAGGCTAGGTCGGAACACTCCAGCAGAGGCAGGTGGAGAGTTTGGCTCTCCCAGCGCTCCCTCAGTAGCCCAGGCCAAGTCAGGTTAGCAGTAGAGTCTGCCACAGGTGGGACACTTAGGGCAGCAACCCAGGGCTGATACATACCTAGCAGCGGGGGTGGGGGGGGGTGGGGGGGGGGGTGAACCATTGTCCAGAGGGGCAGCCACTCGCACACATGGCCAGCATGTCTCTTACTTCCCCCACAGTTGCCAGTTAAGGCTGCACTAAACCGACACAGCTTACAAACAGCATCACCTGAAATCTCAAGACAAAGATAAGCACACAACCAAACATCACCAACCACTGAGAAAAACAACATGGAAACAGCACCAAACTCAATAAAAAGAACTAACATCTGGGGTGGCCGGTTAGCTCAGTTGGTGAGAGCATAGAACTAATAACACCAAGGTTGCCAACTCAATCCCTGCATGGGCCATGTGAGCTGTGCCCTCCTTAAAAAAAAAAGAAAGAAAGAAATTTAAAAAAAAAAAGAACTAACATCTAAGGAAACAGAGCTAACTGAACAAGCCTTCACGTAAGAATAATTAATATCTTCGGAGAGATGAGGCATATTCAACCCTTTAAAAATGAATTGGAAATCTTAAAAATTAAAAATATGACCTGTTTTGTGAGGATGGGGGGGGGGGTCCTGTACCCTCCTATTAGAATGGCAAAAGTTCAAAAGACTGATAACACCAAGCATTGGTAAAGATGTGGCGGCACCAGAACATTCCTACACTGCCGGTGGGGATGAAACAATTTGGAAAACAGTTTGCCAGTTTCTTAAAAAGTTAAACATGCACCTGCTATATGAGTCAGCCATCTCCTCCTAGAGAAATGAAAGTATCTGTCTATACAAAGACTCACAATAGTTTTATTCGTAACAGCCAAAAACTGGAAACCACCCAAATATCCAACCACAATTTGGGTTAACCAACTAAGGTGCATCTACAAATGGAATATTACTCAGCAATAAAAAGGAATGGAACAATTGATGTACATTAAACACAGATGATTTTAAAATAATTCTGCTGAATGAAAGAAGCCAGACAAAAAGGAGTACATACTGATGATTCCATTTCTATAAAACCCTAGAAAATGCAAGCCACTCTCTGGTGACAGAAAGCAGATTAATCGTTGTCTAGTGAGAGAGATGGCACAGGGAAGCCCAGGAAGGAGGAATGACAAAGGGACAGGATGAAACATCTGGAGTTGATGGATATGTTCATTATCTTATCTATTAGAATTTCACAGGTTTATATACATATGTCAAGCTTATCAAAGTATATACTTTCATTATGTGCAGTTTATTGTATATCAATTATACCTCATTAAATTTGTTTTTAAAAACCTCATGGAACTGTATAAAAGGTTTGTATTGGAAAAGAAGTGTTAAAATAAACAGTATTTTTCTCATCCAGTTTTTCAGTATGTTGGGTTATATAGAGTACCTCCAAGTGAAAGAGGAAGAGATCATGAGGTGTGATCAAAAAATACGGTGAATGTTTAAATTTCTTTTAAAAATGTATTACAGTAAAAGACACATTGCCATTAATCCCCCTCAACATACTCCCCCTCACTTCAAACACACTTATACCATGTTTTTGCCACTTTCTGAAGCAGTTCTAGAAGTCCTCTTTCACGAGTGTCTTTAGTTGTGCTTTCGTGGCTGCCACGATGTCCTGAATTGATTGAAAATCTTTTCCTTTTATGGTCATTTTGACTTTGGGGAAGAGCCAGAAGTTGCACAGTGCCAGATCTGGTGAATAGGTGAAGAATGATGACACACTGTAATGTTTTTGACAGATATTGCCGTACTGGAAGCGATGTGTGACACAGAGCATTGTCATGATGGAGGATGAAGTAAAGACACTCACAGAAGAGAACTTCCAGAACTGCTTCCGAAAGTGGCAAGAACGATGGGATAAGTGTGTTTGAAATGAGAGGAGTATTTTGAGGGGGACTAATGGGCAATGTGTCCTTTATTGTAATAAACTTTTTTATTTAAACATTCACCATATCTTTTGATCACACCTCATAATTAGTAGTCATTTGACAAATCTTAGTAAATTTGGAGAGGCATCTTTTTCAAAAAATGAGACAGTTAATGACTCCATTACCCAGGTAATAAATCTTTTTGCAATTCAGGCATTTTCCAATTCTCTGCTTATAACAAAATTGCAGGAGTACCTAATTAAATTGGCAGCTGATAGAAAAAATTTTAATGTCGTAATGAGAGATCATGATGTGATTTTTGGCATATTACTCAGAAGAGTTTCATAGAATCAAGTGACATTACTCTAGCAAAACTTCACCCCCATCTACTAGTTTATCTGAATACAAATTCTCGATGTCCACATTTATAAGAATGAAAATGTATTACTTGAAAATAACAATAAAATAGAAAAACTTGTAAATGTCACCAAGAAAAATATGTAAGCTATTCATAAACATTAAAATTGAGAAAGGAGACAATTACTGATGAAGACAAGGCTTTTAAATATTTAGGAGAATAATACAAATGATTTTACATTAATATGTTTGACATTAATATGTGTGTTTTTCTGGGAAAATGTTGGTATTTTACCAAAATTGACCCAAGGAAAACAACGAATCCAGAAAAGACTAATAAACATAGAATAAACAAGAAAATGCATGCAAGATTCATCTCTAAAAAATACCAGCCCAATTTTAAGAGGTCTATAAAACCTTCAAGGAACAGATAATACAGGAATTATATGAACTGTTCCAAAATGTTGAAAAAAATAGAAAGCTACCTAACACATTTATAAGGCTATCACCACTTGTTAACAAGAACACTAAATGGATAATATAAGAAAAAACAACAACACTTATAAACATAGATGCAAAAATCCTTTTAAAATATTAAGAATTCAAACTCAGCAAAAATAAAACACCACGACCAACTAACATTTACTTAGGAATACAGGATTATTCAACATTGAAAGATCTGTTAATGTACTTTTCAATGTTAACATTTTTTAAAATCTGACTGTCTCAATAGATGCCAAGAAAACATTTTAAAATTTAAAATCTATTCAAGACTTTAAAATTAGCAAACCAGGAATAAAAGAAAATTTCTTCAACATGATAAAGTGTTTCTATTTGGAACCTAGATCAAGAATTACATTAGTGAAATATTAGAAATAGTCCCATTAAATTCAGAAAGCAGCACAGATTATCATTATTCCAAACATTATACAGGAGAATCTTATTGTATAAGACAAGAAAAATACTAATTATAAATATCAAAAGGAAATTAAACAGTTATTATTTTCAGATAATATGATCATCTACACCCCAAATCTGAGAAAATTAAAAAAAAAAAAGCTATTAGAAATTTTAAGTTTAGGAATGTAACCAAGTTTAAGCAAAAAAAAATTATTTTCTACATTGGCAATAATCAATCAGAAACTGTAATAGAAAAAAATTCATAATTGTAAACACTTAAAAAGCCATTAATAAACTCAATGAGAAATAGGCAAGGCTTATTAGAAGAGTATTAATAATTTTTATTGAAAGACACAAAAGGAACCTATTCCTTAATAGGAAAACAATATTGTAAAAGAGTCAATTCTCCCTGTGTCAGCCAATAAATTAAATGTAATCCCAATCAAAATATCAATGGAATTTTAAAATAAAACTTGACATGTTGACTCAAATTCATTTGGAAATAAAAGTAGGAAATGAAAGAAGGGAGGGTGGAAGGAAGGAAGGAAGGAAGGAAGGAAGGAAGGAAGGAAGGAAGGAAGGAAATGAGAGAACTTGAAAAGATGAATGGAAGAGAATAAAGAATACAGATATAGATTATGATGCCTATGCAGTGAGAGAAAACACAATCCAACTCACTTAAGCACAAGGGGAATTAATTGGCTTGTTAATTAAAAGTTCATGGGGATTAGGGCTCCTTGGCTCTCAGCATGTGACGCAGGAACTCAGTCAACCTCTCTCAGCTCAATTCCATTGGCCTTCACGTTTGTTTTCTCCTCCAAACTGTGTGATAACTATAGCCACTTCCAGCCTCTCCCTTTAAGTTCAACAAGAGTAGTTAAGACTTCTGGTCACTCAGGCAAGTGCCCAGGATGAGGTCTGATTGGGCCTAATTAGCCAGCTGAGTCCCATGCCCAGCCCTGAGTCAATTGCAGTACTTAGGACAATGAGATGGGCACTTTGGCTCAAGCCATTGTCCCTGTTCCTCCACAGGATGGAAAGCCAGAGATGGTTACTGGAAGAGGAACGGATGCTAGGAGCAGTGACAACCACATGTCCACTCTATGGACCCATGTATACATGGGGATCTAATGTACAAAGAAGTCTGTAGTTAAGGAGTTCGATAAATAATGTGGGGCCAACTGGATCCTCACTGGGAAAGAAAAAATGAATTATATTCTCTACCGCATGTCATTCACACACACAAAAATATTCCAGGTGAATTAAAGCACTAAACATAAAAGTCAAGATTGCACAAATATTCAAAGAAAACACAGGAAAAAGGTACATAAGCTTGGGTAGGGAAGATCTGCTTACACAAGACATAAAAATAGAAAATGCATCAATTTGACTTCGTAACTTACAACTTCACAATGACAAAATACACTCTAAAAAAGTGACGAGATAAACTGGGAGAAAGAATTGGCTATATAGCTGTCTATCTGTACCTATAAATGAAACAGATTGTATTAAAAATGTATGCTTATTAATTAAAGACAACCCAGTAGAAAAATAAGCAAATACATGAGAGAAAACCCAAATGGCCAAAAAAACATGAAAAGATGTTCCATCTCCTTAGTAATAGGGAAAGTCATATTAAGATAAAAATAAAAGTTTTTTGTTTCTTTTTATCAGATTGGCAAAAATTAAAGACTGGTGACCTCAAACATTGGGGTGGGAATGGGGAAATGGGTGTTTTCATAAACTAGTGCTGTTTAATTACGCCCAGAAGATGGCCTCATTTAGTTCAAAGAAAGAATGAAAATTACTTTTCGCCAGCTTAGACCCACTGTCACATAGGGTTTGTTGATGGGTGAGGTGGGTGGATGGTAGGAAAAGGAAAGAATAAACTAAGAGGAACTGCAAAGTGAAACTTAAAAGGCCCATGTCATAGATAATCTATCAGCATGACTCATAGGAAACAAGCATTTCTTGTGGGTGTTGAGGGGAACCTCTTTAAAGAGCATGAGGGTTTGAACAGCAAGTCCGAGAACCACAAGACCTTGAGGGATGATGTTCAAAGTAGTCATGCTTTCCCCTCACCCCCTCCCCAGCTAGGGCACTTTTCCAGAAGAACTGACATTTCTCTCCCCCCTCATGGAAAATGTTAGAGAGGATTCCAGTACTCAAAGCTGGCTCCAGCATCCACCTCTGAAATGAGCAATGGCTTGGAATCACTCTCTGGGCCTCAGTGTCCCCATCTGTAAATGGGAATCATAATACTTTGTAGTATTGTTAGAGTTTTGGATGCGATGATGACTGTAAAACAAAGCCAAGTCTGACAAAGTAAGTACTCTAATAAAGAACATAATAAAATAAGCAAAGGTCATTGATCTGGTAAGGGAACAGCTGCAGTGTAGACTGATGTCGCAGAGGAACGGAGAGGACAGGCTCTCAGGGAACGTGTGTCTGATATTTTAAAGCGAACAGTAATGCAACATATGAAAAATAAAATGTTACCATATTTGCAAATCAATAAAGAAAAGACAAACACCCCAAAGAAAAAGTCATACAATCATAAAAGAGAAAATATAAATGGCCAATAAACAAAAAAATTGCAGCCCTCACTGTTACTGTTTCCTCGAAAATAAGACCTAGCCGGACAATCAGCTCTAATGTGTCTTTTGGAGCAAAAATTAATATAAGACCAGGTATTATATTATATTATATTATATTATATTATATTATATTACACCCAGTCTTATACTATTTATATAAACCTGGTCTTATATTATAGTAAAATAATACCGGGTCTTATATTAATTTTTGCTCCAAAAGACGTATTAGAGCTGATTGTCCAGCTAGGTCTTATTTTCAGGGAAACACAGCAGTCTAAAAGAAATATCAAATTAAACAAGTATGAGATTCTATTATATTTTGAACCACCAAACTGGCAAGAATTTTTTAAAAAATATAATAGGCAGTCTGGCAGCAGTTGGGAAACAGTGTACTCATTAATTGTTTGAGACTGTGAAATAGGACATGTCTGCAGAACAAATAAAGGTGCATCTCAAAAATCTTTAAAATGGGCATTCTCTTTATTTAGGAAATAATCTGGGGTTTGCACCACCAAACGCAGATGTGAAGGCATCGCCCCAGCTCACTATAAACTTCCCTCCACTGTCCGCCGCATTTCCTACCCTCATGTCCACAGGGAAGGTTGAGAAACAATTTCCTGCCCCTCTGGCCACAGTCCACAGGATCAATGGCCCCTGCACGTGAGACAGGTCAGGGAAGTGCAGGAGACAGAAAGACGACTTCCTCTGGCTAGAACTGGAACACAGGAAGTTGGAAACCGGGGTGGTTCTTTTCCCCAAGCAGTGTCGGAGAAGGTTGACCTTCACCAGAAAAAAGGACACGACAGCTGCCCAGAGAGACAGATGCAAAAATGAGGGTGTGTCGTGCAGGTCCTCAGAACGGCAGACAAGATGGCATTAGAGGTGCAGATTTATTTGGGGAGCCTTCTGTGAAGGGTAAACGAGGAAGCAGGAGGCAGGAAGGGCCTTTGGGCCATGGTATGAGTTGACTCCGGGAAAGGAGAGCAGGAAGAGGCCCACACGGCCTGCGGCTCTGAGGAACTCTTGGCAGACCAACAGCAAAGCCCATGCAAGACTGCTGGATGGAGGAGCACTGGGTGGGCGGAAACCACCAGGCTCTCATGGCCCTAGGAGCCTCACCGAGCTCAGTCCTTGTGTGGGAGCAGCCTGAGTGAGGAGAGTGCGGGAGGGAAGCAAGGCCTTGGCAGGTGTTGGATCGGAAGGCAGCAGCTGGAGGTTGTGCTACTTGCTCTCCGCAGCAGGTTCTCCTGAAGGGAGAGCAGAGCCGTGCACCCCCATGGATGCCACAGAGGGCTTCTGGGTTCCCTGGACAGTCTTCCAGGTCCCAATTCTGGTCTTCCCCAGGCCCTGCTGCATGCCTGCCAAGGCTCCCAAGACATCCTGCCACTGACTCTAGTTTTACAATCCCCTTATTCGCTTACGGTAGCTGGGGCTGTTTTCAGGAATATGTAATCCCAGGAGTTCCATTCCCTGCACAAAGATTTGTGTTTGATGATGTCCTCTGAGGTAATGTTGATAAATTTTAACATTAAAAATAACCCACACGTAAGGTTGTATATCTTGACAGGGTTTTAGGTGACACAGATGTATGCATTTGTAAAAATTCATCAAATGGTACACTTAAGATTTGTGTGTTTTTTGGACAAGATGTGTGGGTGAGTGGGGTACTATCCCCACGCGCTTGGAGACACTTTGCAAAGTTGGTTAAAACTGATGGTGTGCTTACTACGTGGCAGGTGCTGTTCTAAAGTTTGACACATAATCACTCACTAATCAGAGGTTTCCGGTGCCGTAGACCACAGGAGCTACTGAAATGTGAGCCAGTACTGACCATGTCACTGCTACCTGCCCTCCACAGGCTGGAGCAGGCTGGGGAGCTTGGGGGACATACCTGTGAACTTACACCCATTCCTGCGTAGCCCATCTCAGACCCCCTCACCCCAGACAGAGAAGTGAGAACCGCCATAGCCACTCACACACACAGCCTGGTGCACACACTTCCTCACTTGAATTAAGAAACCACGGGAAGCATTCTAGGACTCGGCTGTGCTGAGAAATAACCCGGAGAGGCCTTCCCTCCCAGTCTGGGGAGATAACCAACACTAGTGCAGTGGAGGCTCTGGAGTCTATTCTGACCATCCCTAGCTGACCTCCTAACTACATCCCACAGGGCCTTGTTCTTCTAATCCTGGAAGCGCTTGGTAGAAGCCTGAGGCCAGTGGTCTCTCGGTCTCCCTCTCCCCACTGCCTTTTTTCATACCAATCTCAATACAAGAGTGTTCAAACATCTAGGGGCCTGACGGGGCCAAAGGTGCCTGTGGGGCAGGGAGGGATGAGAGGAGGAAACAGAGACTGAGGTCCCTTCATAGCTACTGAAATTCCACATTGTTTCATTTCCCTAGATATAGCAGTCCTTCACATGTTAGTGTGAATTAGCCTGTTATGATGCTTTCTTTCAGGAGGGGCTCAGTATAACAGCCCTGAGAATCCTGAGTTGCAGATGTGAGGAAGAAGAGAGATGTCTGGAAAAAGCCACCTTCTCTAAGAACAGAGAGTGCTAAGGAGAGGTGTTCTGGACTCACCCTTCCCACCTACACTTACTCTGAAGGAATAGGGATCCCAGCTTGCATCTATTAATGCCTGCCCCACACTAAAGACAATCAGCAGCCAGGTGCACTTTACATTTAGCTGTTTTTAATGCTCAAAAGCTCTGTACAAAAAAAAAGAAAGATCACAAATGAATCCTCACAACACCCCTGCGAGGTAGGTAGGCAAGTATTATTCTCCCATTTTACAGATGGTAAAACTGAGGCAGAGAGGTGACGTGACTGGCCAGTGATTCCAGCACAGTTGAAAGTCGGGGTTGACTTTCAACACAAAGTCTACCTCCAGTTCAGCCCCGATCTCTGACCCCTCACCTAGACTTCGTCTGCAAAGAAATTAAAACTTTTTAACACATGCAAAAATAATAAAAATGAGAACAACAAATGTGAAAAGGTAGTGAGCAGACATACAGTAGTTTTGCAAAAGAATTTAGCCAAGATAGTCAAATCGTTTCCAATACTAGGTAGCTATGAACAACTTTAGCCTCTTCTCCCCTCTTCAAATATGACCACGGACACATCCACCTGTTTTTCCATAGAAGTGCATGCGCCAGGGAGCCAAAGAGAAGCCTCCCTGGCCCCAACGGGCCAACCCAGGTGGACTGCCTCCCCACTGTTCAGCCCCTGGGTTTCAGCAGACCCCAGTCCCCAGAGGAAGAGCTGCAAGGCTCAACTCAACACCGCCTGCTTCTTCTGCCTCTTCCAAGCAGCTTTCCCACTGTCTGGACAGAGCAGAGCCTGGAGGCCTCTAACTCAGCAGCATGTAACCCCTTCTGTTCCCACTGGTGGGCAGCTCAATGGTCCTCAGTAAGGATGGTCTGGAATCCAGGTGACCCTCACGCCATCCTTAGCCCACTTTCACACACTCCACTGTTCACTCAGGCCCAGGGCCATCTTGGGCTGGTGGGCAGGGAGGAGGTACAGAGGGACCCCCAGCTGGGAGCTTTGCCTTCCTCAGCACCCCCCACCTGGGCTCCCAGGCAAATGGAGCTGGCCTCTTCCACAGGGATGCATCCACCTTCTGGGAGCTGTTTCTTCCCCTGAGAGGGGCTCCCTGATTTTTCCAGCTCCTTAGAAAACTCCAGTCCCACCAGCCCCAGAGGAGAGGCGAGGGGAAAGGAAGGCGAGTTAGAGCCTCCGTGGGACCTACCAGACCATGTGGTCATCCTTCTTGAAGTCTCCAGGCTGGAGATGGGGCATGAAAGGCAAAGAAACTGGGTACAGATGACTTTAAAGTAACAAAGCCACCCAGAGTGCTGTCCACCCCCCAGGGAGGCAGAAGCCCTAGGTACTAGTCAGGTCACTAAGGTAGAAAAGCCAAGAGGGAGAGCAGAGACAGAAAGAAAGAGAAGGAAACCAAAATGGGCTGGTTGCTGGGCACCAGGGACTTGCCAGGCTGCTCTGAGAGGGGATCAGAAGGAGAGGATGGAAGCAGAAGTGGCAAGTAGCTTTGCCGGCAACTTGGGAAATGAGCTCCTTGGAGGGCTGATGCCAGCGCTGTCTGCAAGGCGTACATACCCGGCCTTCTTGGAGGCTGGCCACATGCCTGTCATTTACAAGGTACGACTGTGTATGAATCGTCCTATAAAAAGCTCTCTCAAAAATGGGGTCTCCATCCAACCCCAAGTTTCTCTGGGAAGCTGGGGGACCATTTCCTCAGAGCCACTTCAGTGAAGAGCACCTTGGGTGCCCCCAGCCTTCGTGGCGCCCTGCGGCAAGGGGCAGGGGCAGGGCGAGTACATCCTACAGGAAGTCCCCAGCCGTGAAGGGCTCCAGGCTGTGGCTCTGCTCCTGCCACCGGCAGCGCAGCCTTGAGAAGGGCTTGTCCTCCACACTCTCGAGCTCGGGGAAGCCCAGCTGGTTGAGGATCTCATAGACTCCAGCCTTTGATGCCACCTGCGGAGGACAGCAGAGATGGGGGCAGCATTCCAGGGGAGGGAGGGTGTCATTTGGGTCACCCTGCCCCCCCTCATGCCATCATCTTTCCCTCACTGGGCTCCAAAGCGCTCAGCACTGCCTCCTACCAGCTCAGCAACCTGAACAAGTTTGCATTTTAACTGCTGTGAACTGCTCTGAGCTTCAGTGTCCTTACACGGGGTTACCAGTCTCTCCCGCCCAGGACCACACTAGAGGGCTACACAAGCAGCGAAAGCCCTCAGCAGATGGAGAGCTGCACGGAAGGCCAAGCACACCCTGTGCTGTGTAGCCCTGACACTCCTACAGGGACCCTCAGGAGCGCAGGGAAGGGCATTATAGCTGGGGCCCGCAGGGAGGGCTGAGGCAGGCAGTGGGGACCCCGGAGCCAGCCAGAGCCCTTTGGCTGTGAGTTCCAGCTATGGGCCTCCCCTCCACAGGTCAGCGGGGGCCTCCGTGGACACCCTCCAGGAAGCCCTGTTGTTGCCCAGTGGCCTGGGCTCTGCCGCTAGACGCAAACCGTTCAACAAGCAGCCCCCTTCTCACCTCGCCATCCTGTGGGGGGGGGGGAGGACACAGGATCCACTCAGAACAAAAGTCCCGGGGCAACCCTCACCAGCACATGCCACTCATCGCCAGGAGAGAGGGGCCCTGAGGCTGGAGCCCACACCCCTAAATGGACCAGCAGTTCTCCCCTTTCTTGACCTCCCCCAACACCCACCACCCAGGTTCAGCTCCCCCCCAGCCCGTGGCTCCCGAATTCCACTCTCCAAGCACAACTGCAGCAGGAAAGTCCTCAGTCCCACCACCTCCACCCTACCAGGGGCTCAAAGAGGAAGCGAAGGCCAGGCCTGCTCAGAGGGTAGCCTTGATGTAGCCTTGGTGTGACCCACCTCCACCAGGTCTCCGGACTCAAAGCTCACCCATAAGAGGGCCACGCTCGAGGCTTGTCCTCAGCACAACCACACAGCAGCCACCATTCCTGCCACGGGGCAACTGCAGTGGCCTGCCAGCCTCCATTCCCTCGCAGCTCTGGGCCCATCCACACACCTGCCTAAGCCCAGACCTTTCCCTCACCTACTCTGGCTGGGGTCTCTATTGGTTCCCCACACGCCTCGTCTCCTCCCTCCTGCTCATTCACCTAGCGCAGACACTGCAATGGGGACCCAAGGTCAAACGACAAAAATGTCGGTCAAATGGAAGAGAGCATGTTTCCCGCTCAACAGGGAGCCTGTTACCACCGGGGTCCCTGCAGCCGCTGCTCAGGGCAGCCTCAGCCGCCTGCCTCTCACCTCCCGCATCCAGGTGCTGAAGCGCCTCTGCCAGGAGTCGGCCTTCTCCAGGTGGAGGTAAGCGTTGAAGAGCACCAGGTATACGTAGCGCTCCAGGTACTGCAGGCTCCGCAGCTGCAGCCTCTGGGCCTCGTCCTCCGACTTGGCTGCCTTCGCCTGGAGGATGGCGCAGCACAGGTGTCAGTGTGGGGCTTGTCCCCAGCCAACACACGTACATACACACCCCATGCTGCACACAAACACACACACACACACATCACACGCTACATACACACCCCACTCCACACAGATACACATACATACACCACATGCACGCACACCATACACACTCACACACCACACAAACCACCATTCCACAGATAGACTCATACCACACTCACACACACCACACACACACACACCACCACACACACACACACACACACACACACACACACACACACACTAGCCCCCTATTGCCCTCACCACCAAGGTGGGGACAGCAGGAAGGGATTCCGATGGCAAAGCCAAGGGCATCGCTCTTGCCCAAGAGTCAGAAACCCACTTCCTACCTGGGACACGTGGACAGGTTACCTGGCCTCCTTCAACCCCTGCTTTCTCATTGTGAAATTACAACCATCATCCTGTTCTGAGGGACGACCAGACGAGGACAGGCTGCCACAGGAAAGCTCTATGCAGGCACCCTCCAGTGAGCCTAAGGTGTGAGAGGCCCTACCAAGTGGCAGGCCCCCAGCCCTGAAACTGGACACAGCTCTAACCACTAGACGGGACCCTTACTGCCAATCCTGTCAGCCCCAGTGCGACATCTCCCTGGCCCCCAACCCTCCTAGAACTAGAGGAAAGACTCCTGCTCCCCCTCTGCCAAGCCCTTGGGCCTCCCTCAGAGAGGGGTGGGTATGAAGTCTCTCATCAGTGGCCTGGGAAGAGGGGAGCAGCAGTGGTCAGCAAGGCTAAGCTCTCTGACTTCTGGATACAGCTTGGACCCTCTCGCCTCCCTCAGCCTGGGCTCTGTGGCCTCCAGCTGTTCCTAAGGGTGAGTTCATCTCAGCCTGGGAATAGGGAGAAACCCCAGCTTGGCGCCTGACCCTGACTGGTCCCTGAGTTTGTTTTGCATGTTTCTCAGATGGCTCAGGATCAGAGGCAGCAGGGCGTGCCTATGGCGCTCGGACCCCAGTTCTCTCCCTCTCCAAGGCAGGAAGGCCACCGGGGCCAAGGGCCGGCAAGAGATGCAGCAGCTCAGGGAAGGGAGAGCAGGGACAGCCGAGCAATTAAAGGGTTCCCAGAGAGCATGGGGTTCAGCTGGGCCGTGAGGGCCTGGCTGGATCTGGATGGAAGAGTGGGCACCAGGTGGAGCGGCGGAGGTGAGGACGGTGCCCAGCAGGTGGGGACCAGAAAGGGGCTGGCCTGGCTGGAACGAGGATGTGGAGGGCGAGGAGGGGGAACAGGGCTGGCACCCGGTGATGGAAGCTACCTCACACCTAGGAAGTCGACCTTCCAGGCCAGCTTCCCCACCCTGACCAATCACACGGGACTCTCCAAAGGGTGGGCCTAGGCATCGCGATTGGGAAAGCTCCTGGATGGTCTCTGTAGCCAGGGTGGAGCGCCGTGGGACTCATGCTGGGAGCCATAGAGGGTTTAGGGGCAGGAGTGACCTGTTCACAGAAGACTCATGGGAAATGAATGCTCAGGAGCAGGGGACGGAAGGGGGTCCTCCCAAGGTTGTCCTTAGTGTAAGGGTCAGAGGCGGGTAGGGGACAGGCCCAGGATAGACGGAGACAGCTCTCCCCCTTCAGGTCTCTCGGCCCCACACCTGACCGTGCTCCCCACCCACTGCCCACCCTGAGGACACCATACCTCACCTCATACCCTTACCCCAGGCCTCCACCCAGGGCCACAGCAGCTGTCTCTGCTCCAGGAAGAGGATGTGGTGTAGGGGCCATTCCCTCAGACACCAGGAACACCCGTGGGAGGGCACAGCCAGCCTGGGCCCTCCAGGAGCCAGGAAGGGCGGTCTCCCAACAGCTGGGCCACAGCTGGAGGCCTTTCCTTGCAGGCACACAATGTCAGCCTCTGGTCACTGTGGGAAGGCTCCCAGGTGGGCCCCCCTCTGCCCCAGACATGAACACGGCCACAATCCCACAAACTGGAAGTTATAGTGGGCCTGCTTTGGGGGCCTGTGGTCCCACCCCTCACTTCTGCCTCAGATAACTCAGCCTTCGGCACGTCTGCCATCTTTGCTCCTCGGGCTGCATCAGTGGCAGATAACTTGCATGGCCAGCCCACCCACCCCATGCATAAGGAGCTCTGGGGGCTTGGGGCGAGTGCAAGGGGGGAAAGGAGGCAGGGACAGGGCCCAGGAGGGCGCAGGGGCCCACAGCCAGTGCTCTGACTCTCTCGGAGACAGGAGTTGGGTTCTGGTCCTGGTTCCGCCATTTAAACTCTCAGACTCCCCTCCCCGTTTCTGGAAGTAGAGTTGCTCAGGAAGGAATGAGGATGCACTTGGAAACTACGAGGAGCCACACAAGTCCATTCATTCATGGAACAGGAGGGAGGGTTATGACACACACACACAGGGCCTGCCCCTGAGACGCTGGTGATGGTGGTGGTTGGGGTGGGGGTAGAAGACAGATGCAAAGCACCCAGAGTGGCCGGGTCATGGGATCAAGGCAGGGTGGGTAGCTGAATTTGGGAGGGTATCCAAGAGGTGATATTTAGGAGGTTTAGGAGGAAGGGAGACAGAAAGGTGCCCTGAGGGTGGGGAGGAAAGGGGTTAAAGAATGAGGTGTCTCTGAGGTAGCCAGAAAGGGAGGAGCTTATAGCAGCAGGAAAAGGGGTGATGGTGGAGCCAACACCCAGAGGCCAAGCCAAGCCCTGACTCTACAGACAAAGGGGCCAGTGAAGGCTTCTGCTGAATTGGAGGTTAGGAATGGCCCCACTGCGGCTGCAAGAAGAAGACTTGAAGGGTGGGGGGGACAGGATGCCTATTGCTTTAATGATCAACTGAATGCAACAGGTACATGCAATTTTGTTTAGAATTGAACCAAAAAAAGAAAAAGTTTTTACCTAATACAAACTGTGGCCAATACAGTGCAGCTCTGGTACCTCTATGGATGGGGATTTCACACTTCACTGTGCTAGGCATTCACCATCCCATCCCTTCTGCTGCTTCCCCAACTCCATCCAAAGGCCTGGGGCCCATTTAAAACCATTTTCTTAGAAAGAAGGAGAGGAAATCACCCACAGGCCCACCAGGCAAGAGCCATTTTAAAGTACTTTCAATTAAAGAGCTCAGGAGAAACGTCCTGAGGGCATGGAAAGCCCTCTGCTCAGGGCTGGCCTGTGGACACAGCCACAGCAGCCCTGCCCTCTCCGTGCCCCTGATCCTGTGGGGCCAGGCCTGCTGCCCCCAGAGACAGCAGTGTGGATTGGGTCTGAGCAACATTCGGGGTGGAGAGGCTAAGTGATTCCTTCTGAGCCCTACTGGCAAGGTAAGGTAGAATTATCTCCAAATTCAGACCACTAACTGGGTAAAGGTGACGCCTGACACTCCCCGGAAGGTTCCGTGGGCACATCCCGCCCGATGGAAGTCTGTGATTTGAGACAATGTCCTATCTTCCTATCAAGGCCCCGGTTTCCTTAAAATCACCCATGTTGGCACTGTCTGGGGAGGAGGACAGGCCAGCCACCTCCTCCCGATAAAAATAGTGGAGCTGTTTTTAAAAGGCTTGGCAGGCCAGGCTGTCATTAGCTGTGGTGCAGCAGGCAAGGCTTCCTCGTCCACTGGGACGGAGCCCTAAAATAGAAGGGGCCTGGGAAAGGTGGCCAGGGTGCTGGGCATTTCAGGCCTCTCAAACCTGTGGTCTGTCCAGCATCAACGCGGGCCCAGCGTGGCCAGCAGTGGCTCTCTTGAAGCTCCACTCTTTGCTGGGCCACCTGGGAGAGATCCACTGAGGCAAGGCCGGGAGCCTCCCCAGGTGTGTCCAGGGCCCACTAGATGCCATGTGCGGGGCTGAGCGTATCACATCCAGATCTGATCATCAGATTCTACTCTGCTCTCCCAGCAACCCCAAGAAGGAAGAGAGACATCCCATTTTGCAGATGAGGCTCTTCAAGGTTAAGTGACTGCCCAAGGACACAGTTCCAAACTGGGACACAAACTCTAAACTCCCAGCTCACCTACCACCTAGCCCCTTTCACCGCAGTCATCCACTCCATGCCTCGCTCTTGCCTCGGTACATTTACCCTTCTCCTCTCCTGCCTGGAAGGCCCTGCCCTCTCGGGCCTAGCTGTGCTCGGCTTGTTCCCTAGGACCAGGACAAGCCTGCTCTGATACCTGTCACCCCTCAGCCCCTCCTCGTCAGCCTCCTCTGCTCTCCAAGACATGACTGGCCTTGACAGTGGCAAACCAAGGACAGGCACCGGATTATAAGCAGGTTTGTACTTCCCTTCTCCCCTAGGGTTGGCACACAGCAGGTGCCTGGTTGGGCTAAGAACACTGACCTCCTGGGTCATCTCATCCTGTCCCATGCTTCCACTGTCATCTAGAACTAGATTCTAGATCAGAACTGGGACTCCAGATGCAGACATGCCACTGTCTGATCAGGGCTTCCCAAATATGTCCCAAACAGGCCTGCCCAGCTCTGCCAAACCTGCCCCACCCACACGTATGCCCATCTTAGTGGTAATTCTGCTTTCCTGCTGCTCAGGCCCAAACCTGACACATCGGACTTCTCCCTTCCTCAACTCCACACCAACCAATCAGGGAATCTGGTCGACTATTAAAACTGCCCACCTCTCCCATCCTAATCCAAGCCACCTCATCTCAGTGACAGCACCTGACAGGTGTCCCTGCCACGCCCGTCACCCCCACTCCTGCTGCCTATTCTCCACACAGCACCAGAGTGAGAGGGATTCTGCTGGAACATTTAGTTGGCTCCTCTGTCCAACACCCTGCACTGGCCCCCCACCAGCACTCAGCATAGAAGCTAAAGTCCCTATACTTCCGGACAAGGCACCTTCTGGGCTGCTCCCACCCCCCTGTACCCTCTGACCTCCTCTCCTGCCCCTCCCTGCTCCTCAAATACAGCTCCCACCTCAGGGCCTTTGCACTTGCCATATCTGCTACCTGTCGCCATAGATCCCTCCTTCCCCTCCTTCAAGTCTGTGTTCAAATGCCACCTCCTCCTCAAGCCTCTTCCTGACCCCTTCCCCCCACAGACCTATTACCACTCAACACACCATGACAGTCACCGGTGTGTTGTTCCTCGTGTATCTGCCTCACGGGAGTGTGGGTTCCATGAGGGCAGGGACTTCCGTGTCCTGTTCATGAGGCCTGGTCAGCACCAGCCCAGTGCCTGGTACTTAGGCGGTGCACAGTGTGTTTGCTGAATCAATGAATGACGAATGCGGGCATCTTGCATCAGACTGCCTGGGGCCACCTAGCTCAACCCCTTTGCTTTCCAGAAAGGGAGACCAAGGTGAAAGAGGGGAACTGACCTGCCAGGGTCACATGGAGAACTGGACATAGCATAGGCTCTAGGAAAAGAGAGCCCCCAAAGAAAAACAAAAGGAGTAAGAGAGGCGTCAATCCAAGCCACACAACATCCCATTACTGGAGACTCCCTGCTGCCCTCCCTCCCATCCACTCAGCAGGAACAAGCACGGCCAGGTGACCTCTGCCCTCCAGCTGAGGCAGGGGCCAAGCTGAGCAGGCAGCCGAAGACAGTCCTCAAAGATGTCATTAAGGAGCAGGGCCCCAGAGCTCAGACCCCACTCTTCTTGGCAGACATTGGCCCCAAAGCAGTTAGCGCCAGCTGCTTCTACAGGCTTTCCATGAGTCCCTGCAAACTCTGTCCTCAGGCCTATGTGGCAGCGGCGTCTGGAACACAAGGAAGCTTTCCATATGTTGTCCCCAGGAGAGAGAAAACGGCCTTTGACTCACAGGTGGGTAACTGGTTTCCCAAAGATGTCATTTTTTATTAAGCGCTTTCCAAGCATGAAGGTGCTAAACCTGGCGCATAGCTTCTCTGTGTGCCATTCATTCAACAAACATTGTGCACCTGTAGGTCAGGCTCTGGGGTTCAGCGCCAACAAGATCTGGTCCTGGCCCTCAGGAGCCCACTGTCTTTGGACCTAACCCAGTGAGCCAATCTGGCATCCCAGCCCACTCGCCACCATACCCTACACACCCACTGTCACCTCACACCACACCCAGGCTGGTGTTTCCACCACCCTTCAGGGCAGGCAGAGCAGCGACAGTGACCCCAGGTGACAACAAAGCTAAGGCCCATGCAGGCCAAAGTGATCTTCCTGAGGTTGCATGGGGACTTCCTTGCAGAGAGCCAGCGCCAGAACCAGTTTCCCCGGACCCCAAGGCTCTTTCAGTTGCTGGAGAAGAGCGCCCTCTCTTGGAAGACCAACAGTGTGGACGAAGACCCAAAAGATACAAAGAAGGTAGGGGTCAGGTTTCCTATCTGATCATACAATGACTTAGTCAACCTTCCACCAATCCATCGGCTCACTAAACAGATATTTGTGGAGCCCTACTTGTGCCAGGTGAGGTGTGGAAGTCGGATTTCAGAGATGAGCCCTTGCACAGCGGACAGAGATGAGCCCCAGAAGGAGACACCTCTGGTGACAACCACAACCTGACAATATACTAGGGTACGCTCGGGTTGACATTTACACTCTTCCCAAACCACTGAAAATTTCCAGCCTGACAGTGCACACTCAGAAACCAAGCCTGGCAGGGACACTCTAGGTATTCAATGGATATTTGCTGTTGAATAAACCAGGAAAGCACTCCATCCCCAGGCAAAAATGGTTCCATCTCAGCTACACAATGGGAAGGAAAAGAAAGCAAAAGAGGTCTCAGCTACTGAGAGCATCTCTCTCTGTCTCTGTCTCTCTCTCTCTCCCCTCCCCTCCGCCTCGTTTTTGGCAGCCACTCACCTACCCACTGGCTCTATTTTGGGCTGGGTGTGAAAGAGCCTTGGGAAGAAACCCTTTCCTTCTGTCCTATTTTATGTGACAGTTCACAGCATTCCAGGGCTGCTCTAATTGCTCGGCCCAGGCCCTGGAGACACATTACCTACTGGAATGAGGTCTCCAGGGAATGACTTTGGCCAAGCCAGAGTCTTGAAGAGACTGTGAGAGACCCCACCTGGGGCTCAAAGCCAGAGCTGTCTCACTTTGTATGTTTCTTAGGATCATAGCCTTAGTCCTTGGGACACTGAACTGGATCTCTTTGACCTCTTAGCAACTCTGCACGAATCCAGGGCAGTATATGCAGTTAGGGGCTGGTGGCTTCCTTGCCGACCCTTCCTTTTTCCACCACAACGAAACTGCCCCCTGGGTCGTGGCCATCACAGTGGAGGGAAAGAAATGCAGGCGGAGGAGTTGAGAGACAGGTCCTGGCTCTGTCTCTGGCTGGTCACAAGACTTCATGAGGCCTCAGTGTCTCCTTCAGCAAAATGGGTCTAAAATATAAGTTCTTAGAAAACTCAGAAAGTACTGCTCAAAGTTAAAGCATGCCTGTCTTTATAAAAGAAATCTCAGTTGGAGAACAAAGGACAGTTTACTTCTCTCCGTGTGGCTACCTTAACCTCAACAGACATTTGTGGAGCCCTTCAAACTCTTTCTGTCAGGACAGACGGGAGATACATTAGACTGTTTTAAATAAAGAACACAAATGTCACCAGCCAAGGCTAAGGAAAAGTGCCCCTGACATTAATGATTCTAACGGGGCTTCCTCTAGGAGCCCTGACCTGGTTTCTGTCACAAATATTTTCCCTGTCCAGGCCCAGCAAGAAACAACTAATCCAGCAGATGACGGCCATCTTGGATTCTCCTCAGCGAGGGGCCCAGCCTTCTCTATCCCAACTTCATGGAGTGACTTAGTTCAAAGGGATTTCTCTTTCTTTTTTCCCTTTGAGGCTGTTTTTTTAAATGCCCTGAGTGTTTGGCCCTCTTCTACACACTGAGGGATCAGGCCCTGATCCCATCTCACCAACACTCTAAAGAATGGAAGAGGCGTCACTAGGCTACAGCCCCCAGAGGCTGGGCAGCTTGAGAGAGGCCTCGGCAGAAAGAGGGGCCAAGACCATCACACCAGGAAGGTCAGTCTCTGTGGAAACTGTGTGTGTGGGTTTGGTCCCATAACCCCTCCACAAAAAGCCGTCTCCAAGCTGGACCCATCACACACATATGAAATGTGTCTTGACCTCTGGCCCTCTCTCCCCTATTTTGGCTGGAAATACAAGGGCAAGTATCATGGCTTCTAGTTCTTATTTTAACCCCCAGTGAAGCTGGAGGTGGGCAGAAAGGTGAAACTGTGCCTCCTCCTCCTTGGGAGGCAGGGTGGCCCAGTGAAGAGGGCCTGATCTAAGAGTCGGGGTCTCACCCTCCGCCTGCCATCTCCAGCTGTGTGTTCTTGGGCAAGCCCAGTGCCTCCTTTCCTCAAATGCAAAACTGGAGGGAACCTTACATCCCGCCCTTGCTCAGGCACAGGCACAGAGTGAGGGTTGAGCTGGACTGTGCATGTGAGAATATCTAGTCAGCACCTTTCGGGCAGGTTCTGAGGTAGCCGAGGAGATATTAGGACATGTCAGGGCTGGACTCTGGCCTCCAACCACTTTCAGCCTCCCCTCATGAGCCCCTCTGTCTTCCTTTCCCAGCCTAGACCTTCATCTAATCTGGTCTGGTTCCTTGTCTGCAGGAGCATTGGGGCTCACTGAATCCAACATCCTTCCCCCCAACTTTAGAGAGGCACCTCCCAACCCTCTAACGTTGGGTAAATCAAGGGAAAAGCCAGCACTAGACCTACCTCCGGCTCCACTACACCTCCTGGGTCTCTCTTCCTGGAAGTATTGTACTTAATTAATGCAGAGGGAATGACAGAGTCAGTATATCACCACTTTGCAAATCCCCAATGAAATAAGGAATCCAGGGGACGAGCACCAGCGTCTGACAGGTGACAAGAGAGACCACAGGACCTTCCATGTCCCCAGGGAGCACACAGCACCACCATGACTGTTCAGAAAAAAACGGAGCTGCATCTGACCAAGCCTCGGGCTCAAGAAGCACAGGGACAGCAACACAGGCTGAGCTACACCAGGGTGCGGTTAGCAAGGTCCAGCTGCAGAAGGCCCAGCGCGACAATGCAGTTACCTCAGCAAACACACTGCCAGGGAAGAAAGGAGAAGTGTTCTAGTTTCAACGCAACTTAAGGGCCACATCAACCAAATGCGACTGGTGGATCTTCTCTGGATCCTGAACCAACTGCAAACAGACATTACGAGACCAGTGACAACATCTAAACACTGACGAGGTATTGGATGATGATGAGAAATTACTGATGTTTTAAGTATGACAACGGTATTATGATGATCTTTTTAAAAAGACTCCCCCCTCTTGCAGGTGTGTGCTGAAAATGTTTATAGAAGAAATAATGAGGTGCTGGGACTTGCTTCAAAATAATCCAGTGGGGCAGGGGACAGTGGGGGCGGTGGAGGGGGCTTTAGATGAAGTAAGACTGGCCCTGATTGGTAAGTCCTGAAGTTGGGAGGTGGGCAAACAGGGGTTCGTGAAAATATTCTCCCTACTTTGAAATTTTCCAAAATCATTTTTAAAAACAAACAGTAAGTGCCGACCTTTCAACTCAGTCACTAATACGACTTGGAAGAATCAGCCTACAGACATAATCCACACGGGTGCAAGAGCAACACGCACCAGGACAATCTCTGCATCCTCCCCCACCCAGCGAGCAGGCAGATCTGAGGGGCCACATCCACAGCAGCCGCAGGGGACACTGGGCCACTTCCGCTCGACTGCGTGTAAGGCCCACATTAAACGCAATAATGTGAAAAGCTCTTCAGCAAACAGGACAAAACAACATGACTGAAACTACTGATTAATTTGCCTCTCCTCCTTCTAGTAGAACATAAGCTCAGTGACGCTTCCTCCACGGGCCCACCCCCAGACACAGGCCAGGCGCCCAGTAAGCGTGTGTTGGCTGAGCACACGTTTACACGCGTGAACGTCCTCCAAGCAGGCCAGCCTGTGCGTGCACCGTGATTACACTTATGAGGGAAAGTGTGTGCAAGTGCACAGAGGCCAGAGAGGAAAACAGCAAACATGAAAGGATCACCGGGCTGGCAAGAGTCTGGGACACTGGGTGGCCTCACATCTTCTCTATAACAACGAGCCAGCTCACAGTCCTCCCCACTGGGTGCAACCCCACCATGCCGATGAGATTTATGCACGTTCTGAGCCCTCCTTTCTGATCTACAACAGAGATGTGACCTCCAAATTCTCCCACTTCTCTCTGCTGAGGGCCCTGAAACAGTGTTATTGCTGGAAGAAGTAGAAACGCCAAGCTCCAGGAGCCGTTTTCTTAATTGCTTATTATTAAAGTGGAAGTTGAGTGCTGAACCTGGCAGGGGCCAGGAAAGGGAAATTCACTGTTTGGGGGTTTTGGGGGGTCATGGCAGGAAACCGAGGAGCCACGTGTAGTTGAGGGTTTCAGAATCGCAAGGCTGAGGACTCCCGGGAGGAAAACTTCAGATAGATGGGCAGAATGTGGACTGGACCTGGAATGTTCACAGGCAAACGGAGCTGGTGTAGGTGATAAACCCTGCCCGAGCCCGGGCTCAGGTCCATTTCCATTCAAAGGTTCCGGAGCCCCAGCCAGGCCAATGAGTGTCACCTGCACACCCTGCACTCGGGCCTGCTCTGAGCTGCAGGCTCCACCGGAGACCCCTGGGACTTTTGGTTTAAAACCAGAAGGCAGGGGTTTAACAAATAAACAGCCACATACCAGGGGTAAGACACAGCTGCCAACTTCCAGAAGGGTCAGTCCATCAGAGGGAAAGGGTAGAAGCAGCAGCTTTCTTCTGGAGCCTCAGCAAGCCCCCACAGCCCACCTTGGGTCAAGAGTGACGTGGTCAGGGGAGGGGCTCAGGGCTGGGAGTAAGGTGTTTGCCTCTCATCCCAGCTCTGCTATTAACTCACGAGAGACGTAGGCAAGCTACTCTCTTGCTCATCGGTAAACAGAGGGGTCAAATGCCCTTTCAGTCCTTTTAGAACTAAAATCTGAGGGTTGATACAGGGGTTTGGAAGCCCAGAGGAACATCACGGGGCACTCTGGCCCTACAATGATCCTAAAAGCCCTCCCATGTGTTGAGCACCTACTGTGCATCAGCCAAGCCCTATGCTTCCAGTCCTTGCGTCCTTCCCACACACAGCCCGGCCAGGAAAGCAGCATTAGGCCAGCCTAGAGGTAGGGACATAGCATTCAGAGAGGATGCAGATAGCCCCGTTGCAACCCAGTTCCTTCCATCTCCCACATCCATGTTCCTTCTACCAATCAGCCATCAGCCTAGAACCACCTAACCTGCTTCCTTTCCATCTACACAGGGATTGACACTGGGCCGTGTCGGCCATAATAAAGTCCAGTCCAGTGTCCACACACACACATGCCAAGTTGGCCAGATGCCCTTTCTAATCTAGAGGCAGCTGGGACAGCTCAGAGCACCCTGACCTTTGGCAGGACACAGGCTCTGGATCCAGCCAGGCCGGGGTGAGTGCACGGTGACCATGGAGGAGGGATTCTGCTTTCTGATTAAAGGAGTGAGTGGCCTAGTCGCCCAAAGCTGCAATTCCCAAATCCCGGTCCACGACCAGTTTCACAAGTCCATAGGATCTAGAAATACACATTTTTTTTTCAGAGATTGTCCTCTAGTCTGAGATAATACCCACTCTACTTTTCTGATACTAAAATTTCTTTTGGGAAACACCAACCATATTAGATGGTAGGTGGGTTTTTACATTGCTGCTTCTTTCTTTCTTGCTTTCTTTCAAATGGACACATTTAACAAGGCTACCCATTGGCAACCCTAGTAAGGTCCTTCCCTTTTTTGAAACTGGCCTGTGAAATGCCAACTGGGATTGAAGCCGCTTTTAGTTCTTTCTTTGTTCTCTAACAGCACTTCTAGGAGTCCATGATTAGATGACCTCCAAGATTAGTTTCCTTATGAGAAGAGATACGGGGGAGCTCCTCCCTCCCTCCCTCCCTCCTTCCCGCCCTCCCTCCTTCAGCCTCTCTCTGTCCACACACATGCAATGGGGAAAGGCCATGTGAGGACATGGGGAAGAGGCAGCTGTACGTGAGCCAGCATGAGTCCTCACTAAAAATCGAATCAGCCAGAACCTTGATCTTGGACGTTCCAGCCTCCAGAACTGTGAGAAAATAAATTGCTGTTGTTTAAGCCATGCAGTCTGTGGTAATTTGTTATGCCAGCCCAAACCGACTAATATACTTGTGATCCCCTCTCTTTCTTTCTATGCGTCAGTCTCTGCATCTGTAAAAGCGAGAGAGGGTAGCATCTTATGAGGCCAATATTACCCTAATACCAACCAAAGACATCATTTAAAAAAAAGAAAAGCTACAGCTCAATATCTCTTGTGAGACTGATGCAAAAATCCTCAACGAACCAAATGCAGAAATATATGAAGATCATTCATCATGACCAAATAGGATTTATTCCTAAAATGCAAGACTAGTTTAAAATCCAAACATTAATTAACATAATATATTATACCTTTAAAGGGCAAAACCCATTTCATCATCCCAATAGACAAAGAAAAAGCATTTAACAATATTTAACATCTACTCATGAAAAACAAACAAACCACTCAATAAACTAGGAATGGAAGGGAACTTCCCCAACCTGATAAAGGGTATCTATGAAAACCCCACAGCTAGCGTCATACTGAATAGTGAAAGATTGAAAGCTTCCCCTCTAAGATCAGGAAAAAGACCAAGATGTCTGCTGTTGCCACTTCCATTCAACACTGTACTGGAAGATCTTGCCAGGGCAATTAGACAAGAAAATGAAATAAAAGGCATCCAGCTTGGAAAGGAAGAAGTAAAACTATCTCAATTTGCAGATGACATTATCTTGCCTGTAGAAAATTCTGAGGAATCGACTAAAACAAAAACGTATTAAAACTAACAAATTCAGCAAAGTTGCAAGACAGACGATCAATATATAAATAGCAATCGTATTTCTATACAGTAGCAATGAACAGGCTAAAAAGTGGCATAAGGAAATCAATTCCATTTATAATAGCATACCTATAATAAAACAGGAATAAATTTAACAAAAGAAGGGCAAAACTTACACTCTGGAAACTACAAAACATCGTGTAAGACACTAAAGAAGCCCTAAATGAATGGAAAGACCCATGACGTACATCGATCAGAAGAATGACTATGGTTAGGAAGTATTGTTAAGGCAATACCCCCCCCCCAGTTTATTTACACAAAGGAATCCCCCACAAAATCTCAGCGGGCTTCTCTGCAGAAATTGACAAGTGTGGTGCCCGACAGAGAGCATTAGCGTCGTCTAGGAGACCCAGACACATCCAGAATCAAAACCTCAGGGGTGGGGCCCAGCAACATGCATTTTAACACACCTCCAGGAGATCCTGCAGCTCACTAATGTAGGGGACCCTGCTTACAGGATGTGCTTCTCCACCTGACTGGCCATTGGAGTCACCTAGGGAACTTGAAAAAAAAAGACCCATGCTCTAGCCCCCCAGCAGACCAACTAAATCAGACTCTCTGGGGATCAGTCATGAGTATGTTTTAAAGCTGCCAGGTGAATCTATGGGGGAGAAGGACTGGCTTAGAAGGTGTCTCAGGCCCCTCTGCTCTTCAGCCCCCTTGAGAGTTTGGCCTCAGCCCCGCTCACTGGGGCCACCTGGTGGCCATCCTGGCGAATGACTCTACATCTTGCTGCCACGCCACCACCAGGGATCTCCATTCTCCCACTGCAAAGGACAGCACCATTCAGGCCTTTGGAATGGGGGTCGGTGGGCACGGTGGGGAGAGGGTGAGAGCTCTTCACTGGCTCTGCTTCCTCCCTCCCCATTAAAACACTCCACACCCCAAAGGCAGCCGGAACAACCACTGCTAAGCATAGCCCCAACCACACCACCCTTCCAGCCCCATTGCCAATAGAGTAGAGTCAACCTACCCATCCGACCTCATCTCTGACAGCTCCCAACACAACTGTGTTTGTGGGCACCGAAGCACCTTCACCACCTCTAGCTCACTTTACACTTTTCAGCCTCCTGGCCTTTGCCCATGCAGTGCCCTGCCTGAAGTGCCCTCCCCAGCTCTCATTATATTGGGATTGTTCAAGGTCAGCTCTGTGGGACCTCTCCTCTCTTCCTACAGCTCATGCCCCCTTAGTGCTCTCTGCTCACCCTCTGTGTGCCTCACAATGGACATCCAGGGCTGCAGAGCTCAGAGGAGAGGAGGGCCTATCAGCTGTGAGGCTGGGGTAGGGTAGGATACACGGAATGCCTGAAGGCACTTAAGGGACAGCAGGGCTGGAAGGAAGGGAACGTGGGGAGGACTCTGACAGAGTGTGGCCAGTGTGCGATGGGGGACTGATGATTCTTTGAAGTAAGGCTAGGCGCCCCTTTTCAACTACTTGGGCTTCAGGCTACAAAGAGAACTGGACGCCTCAGTTCTCTGCCCTCTGTAGTCTCTAAAAGCGGGAGGAGCTCAGTCTCATAGTTCATTGCTGCCATCTGGTGGCAGCATACGAGGCCACTGTGAGTGGATACTCAAAGGGGATACAATATAGCTGTTGGCCCTGGGGAAAACTAGCCCATCTTCCAAAGTTCAGCAAAGTCCATTTTCTGAAACTCCTTAACCACCTTCCCCACCCCACATTTGGCAGCCCTTCCATATGACCTCTGACCCTGGGCATAGCCTGACCTCAGATGCCCTGCCTCCAGCCAAGCACCCACCCTTTGCCCTAATCAGGTCTGATCCATCACCCTGAGCAAAAGTTGGCCTGGACCAGCCATTTCCCCAAGATGTGCCTGGTGCAGGCTGAGCATGAGACAGGCTTGGGGCAGCCCCCTTCTCTGCAGGGGCCACAGGCAGAAGCTGTCTTTGGGAGTGACTGGCCAGCAACAGAAAACACAAGGTTGGCACCCATGGGGGTAACTCACTTCAGGCACAGCCTTCTTGAAGCCCCCCGCTCCCCCCACAGCTGCAGCACCCTCTTCCCACTCCAGCACTCTCCTCTGCCCCAGCAGCCAACCAAATTCACCAGACCAGAGAAGAACAAAATTAGGCAGGTTAGTGTGTTCCACACTAAGCCCAGAGGCCACAGAATCCAATGCCCGGGCTGCCTGGCAGATTACATGACTGGGCCAGGAGGGCCGTGCGTAACAGAGTGCTGGAGACTATGGCCAATTGCAGGGGCAAGGTGCACATTTTTCCTAGATAGGCTGAAAATCTGGACTTTTACATAAGATCTGGACGTTTGTGGAAACCTCTGATTTTTATCATGCCCAGGGCTTCAGCAGCATCAGCTGTTAAACCACAGGACTGCTGCCCTGCTGATAAGGAAACAGCCCCTCTCCAGAACCGCAGAGCGGGCCGTGTTCGCTGCCTCCTGCCCAGGGCCCCCATGACAGACACTGGAGGGTCAACACCTGGCACCACAGGGATCGTTCTGATTGCCGCATCCTTGACGGGTCCCAGGGCCGAAGCAGCTGTCAGATTCTCTGAACCTCTCGGCTGCACACACCCCACCTTACACTCCAGAATCCAGGCAGGGCCAGTTGGGGCTGGGCATGTTTCCATTTCAGGGATCACCTCCACTTCCAGAAGGTGGAGAAGTGCCTGCGAGCCCAGGAGGGCCCATGGGACGCCAGCCACCTCCCAGCCTCGGCAGCCACACCCTGGCTGTGCCCGGGGCAGGGGCACTCACCTGGCGGTAGGTGCAGACGATGATTTCCCGCAGGTGGTAGTGCATGGGCGTCATGGTCTCACTGACCGTGTCCAGCGCTGCATCCACCTCTCTTTTCATGCGGTGCCCATCGGGCAGCAGCTGCACCACCTTCATCACCACCTGGGGCCAGAGGAGAGGGGCTGAGCGGAGGGAAAACTAAGGTAGGCAGGTGAGGCCTCCTGCCCCAGCAACAGGCTCACCCCACACCCAGGGGCACCCCAGCCTCAAGGCCCAGCCCTGACCTGCCTGCCCTCAGTTCTCAGATGAGTGTGGGGAGCAAGGGGGTTCCTGGATATCCTAAGGGGTTTAGTTTTCTAAGCAGCAGAAACAAACAAAGCCTTATCAAGAACTCTAATCTACAAAACAGGTATGGAACTGGGGCTGGTGGGGTGAGGTAGGGAATATGATGAACCTACGTGGGGGGCCTGCTGGCTCCACTTGCACCCCGTAGCAGCCCCAAGCACTTCAAGACACCTGGCTATGGGAATGCAGTGTGGACACCACTCACCTGACGTAAGTCCCCCTTGACTCCTGGGGAAACTGAGGCCAGGGACGGTCACTCGGTAGTGCTGGGCTCTTCCCCACCAGTGGTCCCGCTCAGCCACTCCCCTGTGGATCCCCCCTGTGAATCCGTCTACTCTGTACCCCCACAGCCAGCACCAACCCAGGCCCCCATCACCTCTCATCCCCAGTGTAGCAGCCCCACCTCTTCCCTGGGAGCCAGAGAGGGTTTCTGAGAAATGTGAGCCTGTCCCATGTCCCCAGCTTCAATCTCTTCATGACTCCCTTCCACTTGAAATAAAACTGAGAGCTTCCCTAGGTCTGACCGCCTGCATCCTGCCTCAATCATAACTGTCCCTGCAGCACCAAGCTTTCCTGGAGCCCTTTAATGCACCCCCCCCAACACCCTGTAAAGTCCTTTCAGAGTCCCACAGTGCACCTGCTCGTCCATCTATGTGCGCACTTGTTTCACACCCGCTCCCCACTAGACAAAAAGCTCCCTGACCCCTAAGTGCCCTGTGGACAGCTGCTAAATGAACAAAAGGACAGAAACATGACCTCACTCTTCTCTCCATGTGGCCGCCACCTGCACACATGGCCTATCATCCTCATCTCCACGACTGGTCAATAGCAGGACCAGCGTAACCACCGTAGGGGGGGCTCTCCCCCACTCCAGCATTTCTCAGCAAGGCCCAGCCCAGGGCTGGCACCCCGGCAGAGAGGGAGTCACAGCCAAGTGGGAGGAGAGGTCCCCATAGCCTGGGAGAACTCAGCTAATGTGGCTCAGGCCTCCGAGAGGCTGCTGCTCAGCGACACCCTGGTCCCAGGCTCTGGGTCCACACCTTGCTGGAGAGGAGTGCAGACCACAGGCTGGTTCCCAGGAAGGCACAAGGTCAGAAACTGTCGCACAGGGAACGCCCCCGGCAGAAAACTGCAGCTTTTTCAAACTAAATGAAGTGAATATCTAGCCTCTCCCCTAAATTCCTCCTCCCGTGAATTCTTCAGCTCCTTAGCTGTCACAACCACCAGCCAGAGGTCATCCTGGGTGCCCTCTTAGCCAGTGGTCCCCAAGACCTACCAATGGGAACTGGCCTTCTCCTGTTTGCCAGGTGGCACCCTCCTCACTCAGGCCCCGCCTCTCCTCCCCACTCCCTCCTCCACACAACTGGCCCCCCAGAATGAGAGTCTGATTACAACCTCTTCCGCCTCCCTACTGGCCTCAAGGTGTAGGTCAAACACATAGTGTGGCTCGCCAAGGTCTTCACAATCTAGGTCCCCCCACCTTAGCCCCACTTCCTTTCATTCTGGCCAATCACAGCCTTAAATAGCTCCTGCCCTTTCCAGACTCCCACCTTTGCACACTTGACTTCCTCTGCACACTTCTCCTTCTCACCCAGCGAACTCACTCATCTTTCCAAACAATGCACTCAAATGTCACCTCCTCCATGAAGCCCTCCTGGGCTCCCTCAGCTGTACCCTCGGCCCTCAGAACTGATGTTTATTCCAGCACTCTTCACACTCTGTTGGATGCTCCCCACTGGGCTATGGGCTCAATAGGCCCAAACTAATTGGAAAGGAAGCTGATCTAAACTGGAGAATGTCTTGGGGTGGGTGAGGACAGGGGTACAGGGGCATCTTCAGGTCAAATAATGTAACTTTGGAACACAGGCTCTGAGATCCACTACCTGGCTTGTACCCCAAGCCCATCACCTCACTAATGTGGCTCTAGGGTGAGCCACATTAGCTTATTAGCTTATTAGCTCCCTGTGCCTCAGTTTTCTCATCTGTCCACTGGGATTGCAAGGGCACCTAACTCTTGGGGGCTGCGAAGAGTAAAGAAGGGAATGCATGCAGCGCTCCTAGCGCAGGGCTGGCAGGGAACAAAGAGAGTTCTAACTATCACATCTGAGGGGCTGACATAAAGATGAAGAATGCGGCTTGGAAATAAACCCTTGCATATATGGTCAAATGATTTTTGACAAAGATGCAAGACCATTCCATGAGGGAAAGGACATTCTTTTCAGCAAACAGTGCTGGGAAAACTGGATGTCCACATGCAAAAAAATGAATTTGGACCCTTACCTTACACTATATACACAAATTAACTCACAATGGATCAAAGACCTAAATGTTAAGAGCTTAAACTATAAAACTCTTAGAAGAAAACACTGGGAAACCTTCATGACATTGGACTTGGCAATGACTTCAGAGATGTCACCATAAGCATAAGCAACACAAGAAAAGATAGACAACTTGAACATTAAAATTTAAAACTTCTGCATTAAAGGACATTCTCAACAGTGTAAAATGTCAACCCACAGACAGGGAAAAAATATTTGCAAATCACGTATCTGATAGGGATTGATATCTAGAACACAGAAAGAATTCCTACAACTCAACAACAACCAAACAACCCAAATCAAAAATGGGCAAAGAACTTGACAGACATTTCTCCAAGAAGATATACAAATGGCTAAACAGCACATGAAAAGATGCTCAACGTCATTAGTCATTAGGGAAATGCAAATCAAATCAAAACCACAATGAGATAGCACTTCATACCCACTAGGATGGCTAGTATCAAAAAAATAAAAAATAAAAAAAAACCCAGAAAACTACAAGTGTCAGCAAGGATGTAGAGAAACTGAAACCCTTGAGTTTTACTGATAGAAATGTACAATGATGCAGCTACTATGGAAAAACATATGGCAGTTCCTCAAAAATTAAAGTTACCATATGATCCAGCAATTCCACTTCTGGAATTGAAAGCAGAGACTCGAACAGATACTTGTTTGCCTGTGTTCATAGTAGCATTATCCGAAATAGACAAAAGGTGAAAAGAACTCAAGTGTCCATTAACAAATGAATGGATAAACAGAATGTGGTATATACATACAATGGAATATTATTCAGCCTTAAAAAGGAGTGGAATTCTAATACATGCTTAACATGGATGAATCTTTAAGAGATTATCCTAAGTGAAATATGCCAGACACAGAAGGACAAATATTCATTATATGTACTATATTATAAGTGATTCTACTTATATGCAGTATGTAGCATAGTCAAATTCATAGAGATAGAAAATAGAACAGTGGTTACTAGGGGTAAGAGACTTATTGTTTAATGGGTATAGTTAATTTGGGATGATGACAAAGGTCTGGAGATGGATGGTGGTGATGGTTGTACAACAATGAAAATGAACTTAATGCCACAGAACTGTACACTTAAAAATGGTTTAAATGGTTATTTCTGTAATGGACATTTTATCACAATAAAAAGAATAAAAATAAAAGAATCAGCAAATCAACCAAGGAGAAAGAAGAGAGAAGAGGTGCAGGGTGAGGAAACAGCATATGCAAAGGCCCAGAAGCTGAGAGCTTGGCGAGTTTGAGGGCATGCATAGAAGCCAGGGTAGCAGCTCAGCAGGGAAGGGCAAATGGTGAGATTGGCCAGGTAGGCGGGAGCCAACTACAACACCCACACCAGGCAGCCACGTGCCTACTCTGAGCTCCACATTCCCCACCTGTAAGAGGAAGACACTGCCACCCACCTGCAAGGTGTCTGGGAGACGACATGTGGCAGGTGCATAATACATGGGTGACTAAATCGGAAATGTTAGTGGCTGTCCATCCAGTGCCCTGGACTGTAATGGGGGTGGGGTAGGGCAGGCCAGGGCCCTGCTCCAAAGTCACCAACCACAGCTGGGTCCTAGGTGCCTACGAGGAGGTTGTCAATGCTACCCAGACGAGACGGTGGTCAGTGGCCTCCCCCAGGCCACACAGTAGCTAGCCTAACAGTAGGGTTAGGCAGGGTGAGGAGGGTCCAGTCCCCCCATCTCCAATGGTCAGCTGTCAGGGTCCCAGAGCCAAGCTGCCCCATGCCTTGGTTTGCTCATCTGTGAAATGGGTACACAGAAGCACTAATGGGATGAGGTGGAAGAAGGCAACAGCACTGAGAAGAGCTTTGAAGATCCCCACCAGACCTGCCAGCAAGACTCGCCCTCTCCCCTCCCCCATGTGTCCCCTGGGGACCCCACGGGGCATGCTCACCTCAAACTCCCCCATGGTGAATTTGGCATCAGGCACACTCACGAGCTCCTCCTCGCCCACCTCTGGGAAGCCCTGAGGGAAAACAGCTGCTGGGATGGGGCGCACTCCTACCCAAACTGTACCTCTCCCTCATGCCAGGAGCCCCTGGCCAGGGGTCTGCCAGCCCCACCTGTCCTCTGCCCAGGACTGATGGGAGGGGGCTCGGAGACCACACCTGGCATCACCTCTGCCCCCCACACCCTGCTGGCATAGTGTTCCCAGGGACTGAGTGCCCAGCCTGCCTGGGCAGACCCCTGTCCTCACACAAGAGGCCTCACATACTCGGATGTGCCAGAAGGCGAGCACAGCCACCACCATGGCAGTCGTGGTCCGGCCCTGGCCACTGAGGCAGCTGAACACGAAGCCGGTGCCCGTGTCCTTGGCGAGGGCAGCCCGTAGGACCTCCAGCAGTTGATCAAAATCCTGCGTGGAGAGACCAAGGTCTAAGTCAGTGGGTGCCCCTGGCTGCACAGACTCCAGAGGTGGCTCACCTGAAAAGGTCGTGTGCACCCTGGGCTAGGCTCTGTGTCGGGCTCACAACCTGCATACACACTCACCTCACTGCAGTTCACACAAGACCATGTTCATGTAAACAGCCCCACCCCTGTGCAAGCGTAACCTCCACCCCAGGACGGACCGGGACTGGACATTGGAGCAGACACACACACACACACACACACACCTGGGGTTCCTGTCTCCCACAGTCTACCAGGCAGAACATACACACGTGTACACACTCCCGTGTGCTGCACCCCCAGACATGCATGGAGCCCCTGCTCTAATGCCCTCCTGATAGGGACCCAACTCAGGTCCCCCAGCCTAAGGGCAGTCTTGACCGCCCGCAGCGGATCACTGCCATGTGTGGCCACCAGGGGACGACAAACTATGGGCAACCAGACCCACAGAGCAAAGTGAGGCAGGAAATCCAAGTCTGATCACCACCTATCACAGAAAGCACATTACTGGCCCTGCACGTACCCAGCACACACCCACACAGACACGTCACCCAAACAACAGACATATCACACAGGCACACAGCGACCCACACACAATACCTGCCAGGCACACACACCACACAGATGTATCTGCATACCTTAAAGACACCCACTACACACACATCCACAGACACGTACGTCACAAACCTACAGATATGACACACACACAAACACCTTCGTCACACACAGCATCCCATAACACCCTCCTCCACAAACCCCATACATGTACCACACCACATGACTCCCCAAAAGGCACACTGTCCACACTTAAACCCTAGTGAAGATATCCATCACAGATGCCATAAAAATACACACACCGCACACATATACCCCCTGCACAATGACAGCCACAGCCACTCAAAACAGTCCCCCAACAGACACATATACCACAAACACCATGGACATGCTCACCTCCCCATATACACCTGACCACGTAACAAATGCACGTGCATGTGTGTGTGTGCAAACACCAGGCTCGGAAGGGATGTAAAGAAACCACCAAATCTGAACCCTCATAGAACAAGCTCCCAGTCCCTCAGCAGAGCTATGCCCACAGCCAAGGCCCAGGCCAGAGGGGAGGCGGGAGGGCCTCCTCTCCCTCGGAAGAGGCCTCGCCTACCTGGCCCCCTCACCTCCTCGCGGGGGGCACAGAAGTCAGGCATGGGGACGCGGTGGTAGGTGAGGCCAGGGCAGGCCCTGCGGTGCTGGCTGAAGACCTCCTTCACGGTGAGGCACGTCTGGAACCTGTGGGTCTGTGGGCCCTCCACACCTGCGCGAGGCATGCTCAGGTGGGCCTTCAGCTGGGTCTCCAGATTCTAGGGAAGGGGGGACAGAGCGCACAGGCCGCTGAGGCCGCCTCTAGGTCAGTCCTAAAAGACCAGAGCATGCTATGGCCAGGACCCTGCCTGCCCCTTCCTGAGCCTCAGCGGTCATAACCAGACCAGGAGCCAGGCAGGTGGCCACAGTGGGAGTCCTGCATCAGCCACTCCCTGAGATGGATTCTCCTGGGGCCTCAGTCTCTCCATCTGTAGAATAGGAGAGCATGGGACCTTCTACAGACCCTCCCAGGCCAAGTCCAAGGTACGGGCGTGTAGAAGGCAGAAGGGCCTCACCTCCAGTTGGTCAGCTGTCATGGGGGGCCCAGGCGACCGCAGGCTGTGGCTATGCCCATCGCACTCCAGCACAGCCTCCTCTCTCAGGTTGACCCAAACGACCTGCCGCAGCTTCCTCTTGGCATCAGTCAGGTAGGCCAGGATACTCCCCAGGGCCTGGGGACACAGGAGTGAGGTCAGTGAAAGGGCTCAACCTCCCTCCCCACCCCACCACCCCACAAGCGGACCCAGGTCACCTTGGCACTGGGCTGGGCTGTGCCATAGATGGGCATTCGGGACACCCGCCGGAAGTTGGCCACATCCATCTCTCTGACGGTGCTCAGTGCATCTGGGGAGATGAGGTCATCCGCCACCTGTGGGGAGACAGAAAGGCTGGGTGGGACCCAGGGCAGCCACTGAGAGGTTTAGAGCCAGCCCGAGGGGAGCCAAGGAGGGCAGGACCAGCACTTCACAGCTTACAAAGCGTGTCTGCACACTCAGAGCTTCACTACAGCCCTGGCAAGAAGGGGGACGGTCCCCACTCTCCGGATGAGGAAGCTGAGGCTCGAAGATGAGAAACCGGTAGCAAAGACTCTAGAACCAGTTGTCCAGACTCCCTGCCCAGAGCACTTGGGTTTGAGACTGAGCAGAGGGGACTAGAACGAGGCTGCAGCTGCACCTGTTCCTTGAGGCCTGCGAGTGACCCCATTATGCTCACAAGAAGATTCCGCCACCCCCACAGGCTGTCACCCCTTTGCCTCCTGGGAAGGCAATGCTTTACCCAACCCCACAGGAATCAAGGGCCAGCCCCCACACATTGCCACTTCCCCAGACAGACAGCCACACTCACCAGGGAGCCCTTGGCGATGAGATCCCCAGGGGCCACAGGCCCCGCTGAGCTCAGTGTCACAGGCAGGCGATACAGCTCGGGGTGGGCACACAGCCAGCGGCTGAAACTGAGGGCAAAGGCCAGCGGGTACTGCAGCCCGAGGCAGAGAGAGATGGGAGTTCAGGGGCACAGGGCCATTCTGAATTCTCCCTGCCTGCGCTGTGGTTGGGGGGCCCCAAGAGACATCCATGATGGCCCCAGACGGGGATGAGGGGGTGAGGAGCAAGGACCAGACAACTGAAGCAAGATCCTTCTGGGCCCAGATGCCCTGGCCAAGCATAGAGAGACCGGGCTCAGGGGAGAGAGGTGGGGTGTCCTTTCCCAGTACTGCCCAGGGGAGAGAGGTGGGAACCCCTTTTCCCAGTACTGCTCAGGGAGCAGCCCTCCCTCTATCTGGGTGTCTCTTCACCTCCCCTACACCTTTCTTCCTCTAGAACCAACACACATGCCCTACTCTCCTTCCCAGCTCCACAGGGATCCCTGATGACCCCATGTCTGTCACTGTGGTGGGGAGGCTGGAGGGATCCCACGGGGCCCACCCATCCGCAGGCCCCACCTGCTCATGGAGATAGTAGTTAAACACAATCAGGTAGAAGTATCGCTCCAGACTCCGCAGCGCCCTCTGCCGAACACCGTGCTGGCTGTTGCTTCCCTGAAAGGAGGGGACCAGGAGGGAGAGTGGGGAGGTAAAGACGGCGCTGCCGGAGCCACCCAGTCCCCACCCCAGGAAGGGCAGGAGTTAAGCCTCAGAAATCCCCAGAAGACAATCTGCTCCTCCGTTCATCACACAGTTCTGCCAGGCTGGAAGTTCTTCCAAGCATCTAACCCTACCCCATTTGCAGCAGATAACCGGTAGTTCAGGGACAGCTGTGGTGACTACAGCAGGCTTTACAGTTCTGCCCCTGAGCCCAGAGACAGGCTGGGGCTCCCCGCTTTGCTCCAACGCCACACACCATGCAGGGCAGTGTACCCCTCTGTGTTGAAGCAGCAAGTGCATCAACACTCTTCCCTGAGCCAGTGACCCTCCCTACAAGAAAACAAAAAGACCCTCATGACAGCACTCCAAGGGGCCATAATCATGACTGAGGTCATAAACTGAGGTTCAGAATGATGAAGTGACTTGTTCAAAGTCACACAGCTGATGGGTCCCCAAACAAGTACCCTAACCCCAGCCCAGCACCCTCTGGGTGGGGCCTTGTCAAAGAAGGGATTAATCCCTCAAGCCCCTCCCTCTTTCAGCCTTCAGATCTCAGGGTTCTCTGGCTGGGTCCATACCACCTTCCGGAGGGCAAGGCAGATCGGGATAGGCCCAAAAGAAAGGTCACGGCCTTTGATGAAGTTGAATTCCATCTTTGGGAATCTAGGCCAGCAAACTCTTATGTCTATAAAAGGCCAAACAGTAAGTACTCTAGGTTTGCAGGCTACATGGTCTGTTTCAACTGTTCAACTCTGCCCCCACAGAGTAAGAGAACCATAGACAGCACAGAAATGAATGGGCAAGACCATGTCTCAATAAAACGTATTTACAAAAACAAGTGATGGGCTGGATCTGGCCCGTGGGCGGCAGTGTGCCAGGCCCTCACCCAGACTAAGGGGAAAAAACTCTAAACGCACAAAAACTCATCTTCATGAAGCTACTCGATGTAAAAGTGTTCACAGTGATGAGAAACTGAAGGTGACTCAACTGCCCAACAAGAAGGGGCCCGTTTAGGAAATCATGGCTGGTGACATGCCAGGGACACCTGGTCTGGGTCAGGCCCCCTTCCAAGTGCTTCATGGATCTTATCTGACCTACTGCTCACAACAACCCTAGGGGATTGTTATCATTCGTGGCCCATTTTACAAGTGGGGCAACTTGAGCCGTTCAGCAGGTTGCCCACATCCGTACACCTGTAGGGGGCAGAGCCTGTGACCAGAAACCAGGCGGTCAGGCCAGAACCCGCACTCGTAACCTATCAGGTCAATGACGGCTGAACCATATAATGGGCGTCAGTTATACAATCAGGAAAATCTCAGTGACGACAACCAGGTGGGGACATGGGAAAGACAAAACAAGTAGGATACAAACTGCATACTGGGGTAACCTACACGAGAACATCATAAATAGAAAAATGAAGGAAGCCATCCTCACGTGCTCCCAGCAGGCAACTACAGGTGATTTTTTCCCTTCTCTAATTTCTCACGTTTCCATATATGATATTGCTTTTAGAAGATGTTCTTTTAAAGGGTTAAAGGAGAAAATGGCTCTGCAGGCTTTAGATTCTTTCCAAGCATTGTGTGCAAACACTGTCAAGCCGACCTCCTCTCCCCAGAGTGTGGGGAAAGGCCGGCTGAGAGCCCAAGAGCCCATCACTCTTCCAGAAGCAGTGGGCTGGACCAAACCTCCCCAAAGAAACACCAAGGGTTCTGTTTGCAGGGGGAGCCCTGAGCAGTCTGGGAAGTATTTGTATCCAGAGGTCCCCAGCACCCCGCCGGCAGCCCCTTCCTCCATCCTGTTTATTCTGCAGCGAGGGGACCTGGCAGGAAAAGTAAACTTCCCCTCCTCCCCGTCTGTCCTTCCTGCAGGCCCAGCTCTCCTATCTACCCCTTCCTCTGAAAGCTACTCCTCTTGTGGGAGGAGAAACACCCAGGAAAAGTCAATCCAGGCTGCAGGGTTTATGCAAAAGCAGAAGCTCTCCAAGCCTCACCTGGGCTGGGCTATCCGGCCGGATGCCTTCCAGCTTCCTCTGGTTTTCCAAAACTATTTCCTTCAGGTCATGCAATTCAGCACAGGCAGTGATGGCTCTGTCCACCTGACTCCGGGGACCAAGGAAGAGAAGAGCGAAGAGCAGTGGGAAAGGAGGAGAGCCAAGGAAAGATAAGATGGTGAGAGATAGGAAAAGAGAGAGAAAGAGAGAGAGAGAGAGAGAACATGATTGGCCAAGGAGAAAGACTTCACCAGTGTAGAGTGAATGCCCCTCCGCTGCCCCCACCCAAGCCCCTTGCTCACCTCCTCCACCATCTTCCTTCCCTGGGGCACAGTGTGGAGGAAGCTCTGGATCACCTGGAGCTGTTCCATGGGCAGTGGCTTGCTCTTCGAGGGGACGGGCCTGAGAAGGAAGGAGGCAGTAAAACAATCAGCATTCCCAGAGGCCTCTAGGACGGCCCTGCTCTTAACACTCCCCCATTCATACGGCTGCTGGAGGCACCAGGTTACAGGCTCCAAGTCTGCCTTTTGAAATCACGATGGGGGACACAACGGGCATTTCCGCTATGGGGGAAACTGAGGCCCAGAAAGGTCAAGTGACTTTCTCCAGGTCACCGAGCAAGTCTATGGCAAACCAGAAAAGGAACCCCAACTGCCTGGTTTCTAGCTCTGACTCTGAGCTCCTGGTATGTCCCCAGCATATTGGGGCAGCCCCTTGGGGCACTGGGCCCCATGCCACTTACTCCAGCCTGGAGGCAGTCCCACTGTGGTGAAACAGGATGAGGGTACCCAGGACCATGCCCAGGTTGGTCCTGCCCACGCCCGTCTGGCAGCTGAAGAGGAGAGCAGGGGGCGGGCCGTGGGCATCTCGGAGCAGCAGCAGACTGGGGGTCTCCTAGGGAAGGACCATGCATATCACACAAGAGCAGGACCCAGAAACCCCTCGGCTGAGGACCAAGTGGGCGGGGGGGGGGTTCATGGCATAGGCTCACCCCCACCCTACAACTGCGGCAAGGCAAGGCCAAACAGCCACTCAGCCTCTTTTGCCTAACCCCACAACCTGATCTGCTCCACCTGCCCCCTTGGTGCACAGGCCCTGCCGCCTTCCCAGACCCTGGCGGAGACCAAGGAACTTGCTCTGGAAGTGAGAACTCATCAGAAGGGACAAGGCCACATCTAACACCCAGTGAGACGCTAACTAAATAAGGGGTTGGGATAGAAACACCACCAGGACACAGGAAGTATCAGTAGAAGAGTCCACAGGGTAAGAATTTTAGCTCCAGTAAAGAAATGAACTTGAGGTCTAGAGGTTCAAATATTGTCCAAGATTACACAGCAAGTTACCAGCCCGGTCGGCCAAAGTCCAGGACTGGGCTGTCTCATTAGAGAATATACAAATACATAGCCACACACACACATATACACATCCCACACACAGACACAGATGTGTACACACACAACCCCCATATACACGTTTACATACCCAACACATTTGACACCATACGTAACACAGAATGAGCACTTCTTCTGAGGAAATCCCGAGGCCACACCCACCCTGAGCATCTCCATGGAGACAGAGCCTAGACACAGACCCACTCTCCAGGCTCTTGTACCCCCTCTGTGCTCCCACCATCACTCCCACCCACACTTACCCGGATGACACTGACAAAGGCATCAAACTGGGCTTCCAGGGGGGCCCCTTGCTCTGGCAGGGGCAGGCGGTGGTACCTGCCAGGTGAGGGGAGCAGCCCATCAGGCAGGCCACACACTCTGGGCACCCCCTACCCTTGCATTCCCACGGGACAGACAGGTGTGGGCAACGTAGCCCCACCTCCAGCTGGTGAGAGGGAGGCCACAGCAGAGAGCGGGCCCACAGCCTGAGGTCCTGCACAGGACGGGCCGTCGGTACCTGTAGGTGGGCTGCAGGAAGAGGGGCCGCTTGTACACCTCCTCTGTCACGTGCACGTCATCCTCGCCCCGGATGGCCACGGCGTGAGGCTCACCCCGCAGGTCCTCGGGGTTGTGGTACACGTGGTATGTGTTCCCGCTCAGCCGGGCAAAGTCGTGGACCTAGATGGAGGTGTGGGGGTCAGAGGGCCTTCCTGGCTAAGCTCTGGAGTGACTGGGCCACACCAAGGCCACAGACAGGCTGCTTTTCCCCCAGGGGAACTACATGGCCAGGGTTGCTCTATATGCCCTGGTAATCCTGAGGGCAGCCCCCTAGGCTAGGCTCACATGGCCCACACTGGGGCCAGGTAGGAAGGGCTCTGCCCAGTGGGCAGCAGGAATTAGCTGCCAGATGGAAGGCCAGGGTAAGGCTCGGTCAGCTGGGAGCTCGAGAGGAGGCCTGAAAGGAAGATGGGGAGACTACCGATGGTCAGTGCAGCCTGGTTCCTGCCCGCGGAAGCATGGGCGGGGAGGCAGCATGACCCCCTCACTCCATTTACATAACTCTGTGGTGCAGCTACAGCCTCACAGATCTTGACAAACCTTGCGGAGGAGGAAGACAGAGGAACCTCAGACACAGACAGAGGCCCACAAGAGAAGGGGTTCACCCCAGGCCTCTCAGCTCACGGAAGACTGAACTTCAGTCTTGGGCTCCTAGTCTAGTGCTGTTTTCACTCCACCAGACCCCTTTCTAAATAAGGATGTGGAGTATGGAATAGAAAGCAGGGTGCACAAGGGACAGAAGCAAACAGAGTCAAGAATAGCAAGTCCTTCCTCCGCTGCCCGTGACCGTGAAAGGGCTTTGCAGTCAGCCACTCACCCAAACAGGGCAGATACTTAAGTGGGTGAGTACGGGCCAGTGACAGCAACGCTGAGCTGTGGGCTGGGGTCTCAACTCAGCTGTCGGAGGCCCCCCAGGGAGGGGGGCCTCCCACCCATACCAGGGGCCCTCACCTCTTTCCGGATGGCCAGCTCTAAGCTCTCTGCCTGGACCCCAGGTCCAAGGCCCTGCAGGTTCTCGTGAAGGTTCTGCTTGTCTCGAGGGGTGCAGGGCACAAAGTCCTCCTCAGCACGCAGAAACAGCACAGGCTCCTCCCGCACACAGAAGATGACGCACTCCTGCCGGGAGCCCGAGGAGGACGGAAGCCATGACCACTACGGGCGTGGGCTCCCACTCCACTACCCCCCTCTGGGCCTTGGAGCAGGCCGTTGCCCCTCCTCAAGGGCCTATCACCCCACCCTGACCCTGCAGCCTGACTCCCCCAAGAAGCAGAGCTCAGCCCGAATGCCACCTGCTCCTCACCCTCCCTCCTCTCAGGGCCAACGTCCGTCATCTGAAACTCGCGGTGTTAATTCCCGCTTTGTAGTAACATTATCAATACATCTTTTCTCCCTTCATGGACTAGAGGTTCCTCACAGGTAGAATCATATCCTGGTCATTGTTATATCCCCATAATTCATAGCACGGAGCCCTGGATAAATCAAGTGCTTGAAAAACATCAGCTGAAGAGATGAATGCCCACTGCCACGATGTAATCAATCATTCATTCACTGTGTACCATCCAGAGGGAGATAAGTGGACAGACCCCACGCTGGAGGAACCTGCAGTCAAGCTGGGAAAATGGGATCTCCACACAGCTAACACCCCCACCCCACTCTGGTTCATTCAAAGACTCTCCCTCTTAACCCCAGGTCAAATCGGATACTGGGAGCCCGCAATGAGTCTGACATCACAGTGGACCCTTAGCCTCTGTCCTGGAGACACTCAAAACCCCACTTCCACAGCAGGCAGGAGAGAAGCATCACTAAAAGCAGGCAGTTGGAGTCCAGGTGTCTGGGTTTGGGTCCTGGGACACCACTCATGAGCTGTGTCACTTATCCTCTCTGGGCCTCGGTTTCCACCTCTATAAAATGGGAAAATAACTGCCCCACCGTCATAGGGTGGGTATGAGGCTAGTTACATTAGTTGTGATCATCAGCCTGAGACTCTCGTTATGACCTGGCCCCTCTTCTCACCCAGTCACCCTCCCCACTTCCTCTGAGGTTGTGAGTAGGGTGTATGAAGGACTTCTGATCTTGGGGCTCCCTGTCTACACAGGACAATGCAATAAACATTCGCCCAGAATTCCCCAACCATGCTGACCACAATGACCACCATGGGATTCAAGGCCTGGTGGGGCCTGGTTGCCAGCCGCCCTCCCTGTCACACAGCCAGACGCCTCCAGAGCCTCTGAAGTCATCCCTCCTGAGACCCCCTGCCCCCAGATCTAAGGGTCTCGCCCCTGCCTCAGAAGTGACCGTGCTTACCTTGTGTCCGTCCTTCTGGAGTTTTTGGAGGACTTGCCTGAAACCCGAGAGGCTGGGCTGCCCCATGCCAAACACGGTGAGCCCGCCCCGCACCTGCCGGAAGTTGGGGGCCCCACAGCTCCGCACAGTTCCCAGCACGTCCATCTTCTCAGCAACATCCCGTACCAGGAAGTAGCGTCCCTAGCAGTGGGAAAGCCACAGAGGGTCACTCAGAGGACTCAGGTGGGGCTCTGTCCCAGGTCCCAGGGAACAGGGAGCAGGGAGATGGGGTGGGAGCAGGAAGATGAGACACGGTCCTCAAGTTCTCTGTAGGCTCACAGAAAAAAAATAGATAAAATACGTGACCATCTGTGATCTTGGGAATGGTGTCACAGAATGCAGGAAAAGGAAAGACAACTCCTCCCGAGTGGGAATCTGAGAAGGCTTCATGTAGGAGGTGGCATCTGAGCCAGGCCTTGAAGAAGAGCAGGGAGAGGCACTCCAGGGACAGGAAACTGAAGCTGGCTGTGGGGTGGATTCACAGCTCTCTGGGGGAAAGACAAAGGTCCCTCACCCCCAGAGGAAGTGCATGGAGAACAGGCCCGAATCGGGAGTTATAGCTAGGCCAGCAGGAATCAACTAGAGAAGACTGTGCTACCCCTTCTTAGGGCCCTACAGACGAGTAGGTCTCTTCTGTCTCCAGCCGGGGTGAACGGATGCCATGACTACAGAGAGAGAAAAACACTATTCGGGGATCAGGAGAGAGCTGGGGAACCAAAGGTGTTCACTCTTGGGGCAAAAAGAACCCTGAAGTCATCTTGTCCACCCCCCTGCCTCCGGTGGGACCACACAGACATTGCTGGCAGACAAATGGGACCAGTTCTTCCAGATGCCAGAAATTCCCAGCTATTCTTTCAGCAAATACAGGTTAATCGTCAATTATTCATTCATCGTTCATTCATTTACTATTTCCTAAGCACCTACATTGCACCCAAGCACTGCTCTGGAGCCTAGGGCTACAGCAGTGAGCAACATAGATGAAAAGTCATCTGTCCTTGTGGACTTTACTTTCTAGGGGATATTTAAGGTAATAAATAAATAAAATAGGGATGGGGTGTAGGTAGGCTGGGGCCAGGCAGGGGATGGACGGAGAGAGAAGAGCAGGAGCTCCACAGGGCAGGAGGAAAGGGCCCCAGGAAACCAGGGGGTGAGAGTAAGTGGGGCGAGGACACCAGAGGTTGGGGTGAGACCGTGAAACAAAGGCTACGGACAGTAGGGAAAGCCAGAAGAGGTAAGGGGGAGAACTGTGATGAAGGAGGACAGGAGGGGAGAGGTCTGACCTCACCTGCACCAGGTAGTGCTCAGGGGTGGTGTCCGAGAGCCGGCCCAGCGTGTAATGGGCCTTGAGCAGCTCATCGTGGATCTGAAACTCCTCTTTGCAGTTGTACCTGCCAGGGGCAGAAAGAGACCAAGTCAGGCACCCTCCAGACCAGACCCCACATCAGGGCCACCCCACTCTCACCCATGTGGCTACCGATCTGTGGCAGAGACTGCCCCTTGTACCCCAATATCCACTCTCCCCTTCGTCAGCAACAGAACCCTGGAATTGGGACTGAGCCATTCAACTGAAGATTACATTTCCCAGCCTCCCTTTTCACTAGTATGGTCATGGGATTCCGTTCTGGCCAAGGGGATGTGAGGAAGAGTGATGTGTGCAACTTCTTGGCTATTCCCTGTAAAGGAAGGTGTGTGCCTTCTACTCTTCCTTCTCTCCCTGGCTGACATCCAGAAGTGATGGCAGGAAGTAGATGTTGATGATGGTGGGGTAACAAGAGAAGAGGAGCCTGGCTGATGACCATGGAGCAGCCACTCCAAACTGGTGCACTTCCTGAACTTTTAGGGGAGAGAAGCTTCTGTCTTGTGTAAGGTCTTCCATGTAGGGGTTACTTTGGTCCTGGATGGTCCCTCCATCAGATTGTCTCTGAGAGCAACCTCCGCACGGACAATCGCACAGCAGAGTGAGGTGGCGCAGACACAGGCTTTGGGACTGTGTGACCTGGCCATGGCCCACCTCCCCTTGGTAACTCCACGCTGTTGGAGTTACTCTCTCTATATATAGCCCTGTGTCCAGGGATTCCCACCTCCTAGGGCTGCTGTGAGATTCCAATGCATTAATGAATGTAAGCACTTAACCCAGTGTCTTGGGCAAAGTTAGCGCTTACCAATAAAATTATTACTAGGAGTAGTCTTACCTCCATACAAAACCTTTTCAAACAAAACCCACGGGTACAAATCCAGGTTTCTGCAGATGCTACACCAGGGGGAGGTCTGTGCACTCAAGACACAAAAGCTTCTGTGCTGATTTTAACAATGAGTAAGACACAGCCTCCCAGAGCTTATGATCTGGTGTCTGATCCTCTTTGCAAAAGAACTGCCTCTAGGAAAGGCAGGGTGGTGGGATGGGTGGGGCAGGGAGCAGTCGCTGAGGAGACAAGAGACCTGGGTTCCCACTGCCAGGTCTGCCTCCATCTCACTGCATGGTGAGGGAATCTCTCTACCTCCCCAAAACTCAGTTTCTGTATTTAGGTCAGCTTTTGCCTCTGATCAGGAGTCAGGAAACCTTTTATGTCAAGGACCAGACAGTAAATATTTGAGGCTTTGTGGGTCATACCGTCTGTTACAACTACTCGACTCTGCAGTTTAAGTGTTACGCACCCACAGATAATATGTAAGTGAATGGGACTGGCAGTGTTCCAATAAAACTTTATTGCCAAAGACAGAGGCCGGGCTGGATTTGCCCCACAGGATACAGTTTGCCAACCCCTGTGTTGGATGCTCTTTAAGGTCCCTTCCACCTCAAACATGCTACCACCCAAGGGGAACTGCACTCACGGTGGCTCCAGGAGGCAAGCACGGTACCTTAATGGTGGATTTTTACAGCAAGCCATGACTTTCCTGAGCCACACCACTTAGTTAACTATTCTGAACATCATCCCCACATGTCCTGAGAAGGAAACTGAGGCCCAGAGAGGGAAGAGACTTGCCCAAGGTCCCAGAGCAAGGCCCAGGACACCTGTCTCCAATACTGCCCTCAAGGCCCAAACCTAGTTTTATCATCCCTAATAGAGAGACTACATATCAAGTCTCTTTTATATAACATCTCCTTTCCTCCCCTCATCATGAACCCAGGAATGTATTATGATTATAATTTTCCCGTCAGGTCCCAAAGCCAACAGGCTGGATTTATCATTCCCACCCTCAGGTTTCCTTACGCAGAAGGCCCCATCTGCTAGTTCTCTGCCAAACTTCTATGCGTGGAATATATTTCATGCTTAACTCATTGTGTCCTATTTCCTGTGTCCTGAAGGCGCCCAGCGGCAGGGGGGCAGGGGAGCAGGGGAGCACGGTCGACAGATTCAATGTAAGACAAGGCTTCCCGACTCCCCAGGAGACGGATCCAATGCCCCTTCCATCTTCCCGGCCTCAGGCTCCCCAGTATCCGCTCCTTCACTGGGCCCCACAGGACAGACAGGGTTACAGGGACCCTTCCTGACCCTCTTCTTCTGGACGCACACAGTGTGTCCAGGTCTCTCTCAAAATACGGTGCCAAAACAAACCCCCAGTCTCCTCCGGAAATGTCCCTGAAGGACCTAATTAGGACAGTTGACCACCAGCTTCTAGCTTTTTCAGCCCAAGGCCCTTTAACGGCCTGGTGTTAACCTCAGTTTCCAACCATGATTACTAGTTGTAGAAAAAAAAATGAGTCTAAATTTTATGCATCTAAGTATATAAACTCTCTTTGAAAATGTTCAGCCAAAAATTATTTTCCAAAGAGTGTCTCCGCAGCCACTCCTCCCTCTCCACGCTCCCTGGCACTATGGACACAGTCAGTAACATAAGCTCAGAGACCCACGACAGAGTCTCTGCCACCCGCTTGCTGTGTGACTCCAGAAAAACAGCCTCTCTGGGCCTCAGTGTCTTCTCATCTATGAAAACGGTTTGTAGGGTTACATTCAGTGCTGTACGCCACCACCCCTGCAGGCAGCTCCCCCAACCATGTCTTCCAGGGACATGGTCACGTTACCCTGACACTCACGTGATCACAACGGGAGCCACCTTGTTGGGGATGATGGACTTGGCCTTACTGTTGTGCAAGCCCGTGGTCTGGAAGGAATGGACGCTGAGCGAGTGCCGCCCGTCCATCGTGCCGCCGCTCTGGAGTCCCTCGAAGGGGGCACTGGCTGAGACCGTCTGCTGGGCTGTGCTGGCCGTTGTACCCATAGTCAGCCAGCAGCCTCACGATCAAAGACCTGTTGGGTGACAGGGTGTGTGGTCAGGGGAGGGGTGAGGAAAGCCAGGGCAGGAAGGGACCTAGTCCACCCCTCTCACCCACCGTATGTACAGACACAAAGTCAGAGGCCCAGAGAGGGCCAGCTCACCCTGTAGCTGGAGACAGAGGGTAGGGGTGCCACCTACCACATGTTTGCCAAGTGCTTGCTGTGTGCTTGGCCCTCTCCAGGAGCTTTGGGGGTTATGGACATAGAGAGACATAAAGATGCACCCCCAACCCCACAGAGTACTCTTCTGGCAAAAATAAGACAGTGAGGAAGGGGTTACTGAGGGCTCCTGGTGACTGGGTCGGGCCACATGGAGGCCAGGTCTTCCAGACTAGAAGTGGGAGACCTGCGGGAGAACCAGGGGCAGGTGCAGAGAGAAGTCAGGCTTGGACGTAGAGGGTCTGGATGGGAACGGGATGCAGGAGGACATTCTAGCGATGAATGTCACAAAATTAGGCCAGGGAAGTCCAGACTGGGTGAGCTCTCAGCAAATCAAGGGTCCCCTGAAAGCACCAGGCCCCTGAACTTGACAATCAACAATATCAACGTCAACGTCATCAATCAACAGGCAAAGCTTCTGCTCCACATGAGGCCTGTCGGGCATCCTTACGGAGAGTTCTCTCCTAGGGAGACACGGAAGGATATGTGCAAAAATGGGCTACAAGGGGCTGGCCCGGTGGCTCAGGCGGTTAGAGCTCCATGCTCCTAACTCCGAAGGCTGCTGGTTCGATTCCCACATGGGCCAGTGGGCTCTCAACCACAAGGTTGCCAGTTCAATTCCTCAACTCCCGCAAGGGATGGTGGGCAGCGCCTCCTGCAACTAAGATTGAACACGGCACCTTGAGCTGAGCTGCCGCTGAGCTGCCACTGAGCTCCCGGATGGCTCAGTTGGTTGGAGTGCGTCCTCTCAACCACAAGGTTGCCGGTTCGACTCCCGCAAGGAATGGCGGGCTGTGCCCCCTGCAACTAGCAACGGCAACTGGACCTGAAGCTGAGCTGCGCCCTCCACAACTAAGACTGAAAGGACAAAAACTTGAAGCTGAACAGAACCCTCCACAACTAAGATCGAAAGGACAACAACTTGACTTGGAAAAAAAAGTCCTGAAGTACACACTGTTCCCTAATAAAGTCCTGTTCCCCTTCCCCAATAAAATCTTTAAAAAAAAAAAATGGGCTACAAGGGCAGTGTTGTTTCTAATAAAACACTGGAAACAACCTCCAGCCAATAACGGGGGATTTGTTGACTAAATTATAGGACCTATCTAAGGTGGAATGTTAAATGGCCATTAAAAATGTCATATTGACCGATGTGGACCAACATCTCGGAAACAGGTCTGGAAAGAGCAGGTAGCCAGGCAAGTTCAGGCCCCAGTACCATTTCAATTCCTGAAATCGCATCAGGAGAAAAGTCTGGCAGCACTCCAAGATGCTAACATGAGTTATCACCAAGTGATGAGCTTACAGGTAACTTCACTTTCTCCTTTGTGCTTCTCTGCATTTTCTGATTTTTCTTCTCTGAACATTGAGTTAAAGCTTATTTAAAACAAATAAAAGAATGGCTGGGGGAGCGGGCTGGGAGACCTGGTAAGAGCTCCTACAGAACGTGGGGAGGATTGGCTCTGGGGTCCAGACATGGGAGACAGAACTTTCTGAGAGCCCAGCAACCGCTGGATCCCCATGGCAGGATCAGGAAGGGGACGGACCAACGTGCCCTGCCAACCCCCCACCCCGCCTGCACCCTGCGATACGTCCACCTGCAGAAGTCCAGGGACAAGCACAGCAGTCATTAGACCACAGCAACTCCCCTGGCTGCCTTCAGCTAGTACGGGCTGCTCTGCGTGCACGCACGGGGCCGATCTGCTCCAACCATCCACTCTCCCCACGCAGCGGCGGCCCTCTCATAACCCGCAGCAACACCTCAGGAAGTGGATGGAGTCAGGGGCTCGGCAGGTCAGTCTGAAGGCTGAGCTCACTGTGCCTTCTCCCCCCAGACCCCAAATCAACCTTCCTGGTCCCAAGTCGGGAGCTCCCCAGGCCCCACCCCCATGGCTGTGTACTCGGGCTCCCCTCCCCAGAGCCACCTAGACAGAATGAGGAACGTCATGCTGTGCCTCCCAGAACCTTCCCAAGCCACCAGCCGTCCCTCTCTCACTCCAGCCTGGAAAGGGCCCCCTTCTCTCCCTCCCGCCCAGACTTGTCATTCTTGAAAACTCCCAGAAGCTGCATGAGTTTTGTTAACAAGCACACCTTGTGTTTATAAGCCTCTCCACACCCGTCCAATTTCTCTCTCTCACTTTTTTTTGGGGGGAGGAGGAGGGGCGGGGTGTCAAAGGTGGAGGGAATGAGCCTCTGTTCCTAAAAACAGAAACACAGGTGGCTCACAGAGGGTGAAGGGCTCCAGAGGAGACCCTCAGCTGGCCGACAGCAGAGCCAGGACCTTCTCTCCAGTTCTCGCCACTTCTCCTGCCATGGCAGACCCCCAATATAGTTCACCAAAGTCTCCCAGACCCCTCTCAGCAGTCTGGGCCAAGGAGGCACGGGTGAGAACAGCCTCCTCCAAGAACACGGGTGCCTGTCTCGAAGGAGGGCAAGACAGAGGACACAGCTGGCTACCACCGCCTGCTCCCACTGGGCTGGGCTGAGCCCCACACCTCTATCCCTCCCCCCCTGCCTCCCCCACAGCTCCAACTGTGGCCCTCATCCCCCACAGGTCCACAGCTCCACAGGCAATGACAGGCCGCAGCCAGTCTCTCTAAGGGCAGCCGGGAGACAACACAAACGTGCACGGCTGCTGTTCACAGGAGTGGGGGAAGCACCGTGTCTCTTGAAAGCTGACCTGCCTCCATAATGTCTAGAGGAGGGTGAAACCCTAGGCTTCTCACTCGGCAATTCTCCCCCTGAAACCTCTCCCGACCCTACCTAGCACAGGTGCCTTCCTCCTGCTGGCCATATGCTGTGGGGCCTTAGGTAACTTCCTTCCCCTCTCTGGGTCTCAGTGTCCCCAACCATAACATGACAGTGATGGATGGGATGGTCTGAAAGCCCCTTCCAACTTCAAATGTATCCGGCTCTTAAGACTGGCAGTCCTAGTGGTCACCCCACTGCTATCCTACGACCAGGGACAGTGGTTAGCAAGGGCAGGGGTGTTGGTGGGGGCCCTAGTGCTCGAACCTCTGCTGGGGGGAGAGTGGGGAGGGTGGATTAGGATGAGACCAGACTAAGGGGTCTCATGAGCCTGGGTGGTTTGTAAACAATTACACCTATAGTTTCCTAACTTCTAACTAAAAGCAAGCCTTTCCTTCCATCACAAGTGGAGCACAGCTCATGAAGTTGCAGAGCCTAAGACGTGGTCACCACAGAGCTCACAGCTGTTTCACATGCCACCTCAGTGGTGTAGGTATCTGGAACGTGGCCTGTACCCATCACGCCTTTCAAATCACAGCTATTATCAGACCCAGGTTCCCTGCCCACAGACCTGGGGTGAAATGACTGGCCAACTTAGAGCAATTCTGTGCCTGGTGGTCTCGGGCCCCCCACAGCGGGATCCCAGGTTCTCACAACTGAGTTTAACTCAAAAAGCACAGAGAATGTTGGTCATCCTGGAGAGAAGCGCACCCTCACCTTAAGAAAAGCGGGGTTCTCAGCATGTGGGACCATCAAAGCAAGCACAGTCGCCTGGGCATGTGCCAGCTTAATGTCCCCCTCCAAGCTGAGCAACAGCAGCCTCGTTTTCAAAAAATAAAATTGAACTTTAATTTACCTACTGGATTATCGTGTTAATGCAATGACAACGAAGGATGTGTGTTACTACATCACCAATTTGTTGTTAGTATTTTGATAGCTCTCTCAATAAAATTGACTTCCTCTGTAATCCCACATATTTTATTTTATGCATTTAAAAACGTGTTGAGAAGAGGACCATGAGTGTCTGCCACATTGCTAGAGAGGCTCTTGACAAATTTAAAACAAAAAAAGAGGAACCCCTACTTTAAGGGAAGAATATTGCCCACCAAACACAGGCCCTCCTCCACTTTCTCCTTGGCATCTGTTTATTAACATTTCAAAGCACCTACTAAGCACCAGGTACCACACAGGGCGCTTTCCCTTACATGGTCCCCCAACAACCCTGTAAGGCTGAGGTTTTACATTGTCCATTTTCAGATGAGGACGGCTGACCGTCAGTAAGTGGCAACCGCTGATTACTCCTCCTCGCTTTCCCTGCTCGCTTCCTGCACTCAACACTCCTTTCAAACCTCTTCATGCTGACCCTGGCAGCAGCGGCGCCCCCCACACACACACTTTCCCCTCCCCCCAGCATCTGTACGACCCCCATTCAGGGTCCTTAGGGACCCTCTCCGCTCCACTCTCTGCCAAAACACCCCAGACCTAAAGAGGCAGAGAGACACATTGTTTCTCATGGAGAGATGGAGAACTCCCGGCTCCATTTCACCCTCGGTGCCAGCCACAGCCTCCTGTGGGCTGCAGCAATAATGGCACATGAGAAAGTCTCACACACATACGTGCTATCCTCCCACCTCTGGGAAAACACATGGCAGTCAGTTCTGAGAGAAAATAAACTGCCCTGGGGAATCCTTGACAGATAGGTAACCTTGTTTCCCCAAGAAGAATCCAACTCTCGTTTAATCCTGACCAAAAAAAAGAGGTGCCAACTCTTACAACTCAATATCAACTCAATATCAAGTTTACAAAGGAAACAAATTTTTTTTAAATGGGCAAAAGATGTGAAGGTACATCTGGCTACCAAATAAGCATATAAAAAGATATTCAGCATCACTGGTCAACAGGGAAATGCACTAGAACGACAAATTTTCAAAGACTGACAAGCCCAGGCATTGGTGAGAACGTGGGAGAACTGAAACTCGGTGGCATGGCTGCTGCAATGCAAGACGGCACAGCCCTTTGGAACGCAGCTTTGCCATTTCTTAAAACTTTAAGCATACACTTACCACATGACCTAGCAATTCCACTCTCAGGTCACTGCCAAAGAGAAAATATGTCCAGAGGAAGGCTTGTATACAGCGCCATTATCCATAATCGCCAACAACTGAAATCAACTCATATGTCCATCACAGGTGACAGGTGAACAAATGTGACACGTCCATACGATAAAAAGGAATAACTACTGATACACACAATGACATGGATGAACCTTAACAATATCACACTAAGAGAAACAGCCAGGCCCCAAAGACTTCAAATTGTATAGCCCCCTTTCTATGACATCTTAGAAAAGACAAAACTACAGGGGCAGACAGCAGCTCAGTGGTTGTCAGGGGCCAGGGGGGAGGCAGCATCGACCACACCAGGGCTCAAGGACATCTTCTAGGGGTTGGAACTGCTCCATATAGTGAATGTGGTGGTTACACAACTTTATACACTTGCCAACACTGACCAAACTGTACACTTAAAATGGGTCAATTTTACTGTATGAAATCTGCCTCAATAAATCTGTTAAAAACAAGAGATGTTCCCCTGTCCCGTGTCCCACAGTGTGCTTGCCCCTCTAGTCACACCTTCATACCCAGCTCCACAACTCACCCGCAGTGTGACCTCGGCCCAACTACCTCTCTGGGTCTCAGTTGCCTCATCTGTGAAATGGGGCCAGGAGTCGTAACTCCCTCGTGCGGCTGTTGTGAAAAGTTAAATCATATAATGTATGTCAAGTCCTCAGAATAGGGCCTGATCAGTGAGTGCTCAGTGAAAGTCGGCTGTTGCTGGATGGCTCGGTTGGTTACAGCGTGAGCTCTGAGAAATAGAGTTGCCGATTCGATTCCCACATGGGATGGGGGGGGCTGCGCCCCCTGCAACTAAGACTGAAAAACAGCGACTAGACTTGGAGCTGAGCTGCACCCTCCACAACTAGATTGAAGGACAACGACTTAGAGCTGATGGACCCTGGAGAAACACACTGTTCCCCAATATTGCCCCCCCCAAAAAAAGTCGGCTGTTGCTAGGCTGTGGCAGTGGTGGGGGCACTGATCTGACAGTGGAGCTGGGCTGGGAAATGCACTCATCACCAACCACACGTGGCTATGGAGCCCTTGAGGTGCACCTGGTCCATATTGGGATGTGCTGCATAAAATACACCCTGGATTTCAAAGACTTAGCACCAACGAAGTCAAATATCTCATTAACATTTCACTATGTGGATGATACATGTCAAAACAATATCTTGATAAATTGGGTTAAATACTATGTATTAAAATTAAGTTCATCTATTTGTTTTTAATGTGGCTATTTAAAATGACACCTGTGGCTCATGTTATATTTCTACTGGACAGCGTTGCTGAGTCTCAAGCCCTCCATGGTCCTCGAGTGCAGCCCTCAATCAGCTCGGGGTCCTCAGAATTGAGCCCAGTGCCTGCTGTAGGTAAGAACCTAATAACTATCTGTCCGAGGCATGAGGAAACCCGGGAAGCCAGTGCCAGCATGCCCATTTAACAGACAGAAAAGTGGGGACTCCCACGTCCTCGCACCTATCAGGGGACACAGTGGTTCCGACTCTCTGTGAAACATACTGGCTGGTTCCCATCTCAACCACGAACTAGTGGCGTGATTTTGGGTGCATGGCTTAATTTCTCTGAGTCTCAGTTTCCCCAACTATTGACTGGGGACCATAAGCGGACCTCCCTAATTGGTCTGCATGATAATGAAATAAGTGACTGTGTGTGTAAAGCAACACCAGCCCAAGCTGACACACAGTGAGACCAGGACCAGGGGTCTCGCCCCAACACCGCCCATAAAGGAACAGCCTTACGGATAATGGACTGTTTCCCTGGCTCTCATCCCGGGAAAACGGCAGGGCAGACGGGGCTTGGCCACAGCAGCTGCCTGGCTCTGATAACACACAATTACAAGTCTCCCCGTTTCGCTCTGTCCAGTGATCCACTTAAGGCTTCCATCTGCCCCTGGCCTTAATCAAGAACAAGGAATGAGCAAATCCCCTCCACAACCTGCCCATTGGAGAACAGGTCTGCACTGACCACGGGCCACCAGCCCCTGACTGCACAAACTCCAGTTGTTTCTCTCCGTCCCTCGTCCCCCACATAATCTACCCTTCACAGCACAGCCAGAAGGATCTTTTAAAACCCTAAATCACACCATTGGCCCTGCTTCCTTGTCTCCTCTTCTGTAAAGTAGGGCTCATTAACCCTGTTCGCCTCCCCTCAGGATTGCTGTCAATAGCAAAGACAGAAACACCACAAAGACACCAAAAAAACCAGGCTGTAAGAATAGAATGATCATGGGAACACGATGGCAGTAGGCAGAGGGCACTCGGGCAGAGGACAGGTCGTTCCTTCCCTCGCCCTGTAACAGGCAAACCCCTCGCCCTAGAGCAGCCCCCCCATCTCTGCCTCACCCCCTGCCCTTGCCATGGCGCTCCAGCCACTGGCCATGTCCTCCGCCCCCTTCCAACACCCCAGGCCCACGCCTCTCACGAAGGCTCCAAATTCACCACCCTTGAGTGCCTGGGACATGTTCTGCTTGCCCACGTGACCCTTCTCAGAGAGGCCCCTCCGAGCCCCTCCACGCCGACTCTTATGAGCCCCTTTTCTTTCTTAATCAACTCATTGATGGGATTATGTGTGTAGCATCCATCTTCCCAACTCCCTAAGAGCAGGACGGTGCCTGACTTGTCCACACAGGAACCCCTGCCCCAGAACAACACCTAGTGGCCAGTAGATGCTCAGGAAATATTCATGGGATGAACAGATGACCAACCTGAGGGCATCTGCAGTTTTCAGGACTCACAGAGGAGCAAGTGTCCAACACCAAGGAACAGGTCTCAGCCCTCCGGAGGAGGATATGGGGAAAGCTGCTCCCACCTCACACTCCTCTCACCCGGACTGCCCTCCTCCCCTACCCTCCTACATTCTACCCACCCTTGGAGGTTAAAGCCCAGTTCCTCCAGGAAGCCCTCCCTGACTACACACCCACCCCACCCCCACCTCTCAACTCCCATGGCCCATTGTGCATCACAAAATGGGACACTCCATTCCTTTCCACTGCACGCTGTTCCCGGCAGGGGCCACCCTGTATCCTTCCTGGCTGTCAGCTGCCTGGCTCAGAGGAGGAGCTACACACATAACTGCTTATGGAACCCACCGGCTCCATCGCTTTACCTCCCCACCCTGCCTGACTCCTTGTTGACTGGACCAAGGACAGCATGCAATAAGTAGGCACAAAAGATGGGAAAATGTTTAAACAGGGACTTATTCCTGAGGGGGTGACTGAGTGTTGTATGTAGTTTCTTTTTTGCTTATCCATCGCTTCTAAATTCCCTACCATGAACACGATTACTTTGGGAATGTTTAAAACAAAAAGTTATTTGTAATCGTTTCAAAGTTGGACAAAGGTGGCAGCTCCTCACCCAGGGAATCCCTATGCCCTCACCCCAAAAGCCCCGTGCCTCTCCATCTCTGTGCCTTTGTCCCCAGCCCTCCGCCTGAGTGCCCTCTGCCTAGGGTCACTCTGTTCCCGTGATAAGCACTCCATTCATACAGCTTGATGGGAGTTTTTGTATCTTTGGGCTTTTTCTGTCTTTGCTACTGACAACCACCCTCGAGGGAGGTGAGACAGGGTTTATGATGCCCCACTTCACAGAAGAGGAAACAGCTAGCCAATGATGTGAATTTGCCCAGGCTACGTGGCTCAGGAGAGGCACAGTCCTGCTTTCTGCCAAGTGATCCATCACCTCATGTGTCCTGAGGACACCCAGAACTGCCCCTTCCCAACCTCTGCCCCTCAGCCTCTTTCTCTTTCAAACTGGGATGAGATCAATTTAAAACAATAAAGCCGTCTGGAGTCTGGGATTGCAGGCAACCTTCACCTGCTAAATTATATGTTTCTGAAATGTTTTTATTTTTTCTAAATGGAAAAAAAAAGTTTGAGTTAAAAACAGAAGGTGGAGGAATGTTTGGAAATGCTGCCACATGTTTAGCAGTGAGGCTGCCACTGGGGGTTGACCTTGAGTCCCGGGTCTCAGCCCACAAACAATGGGGAGACTTTGAAGGTCCGAGTTCTGACAGGGCATGTATGTCATCATTGTCACACATTGAGATGACACCTCAAGGTGGACTTGGAGCCGGGAGTAGACAAAGGCGGGCAGGGTAACTGGGTGGCCAGCTGAGGAGCCATGGTAATTGGGGGCCAGCACATGGTAGCAGCAGGGTGGGAGGGGGATCACACAGCAGATGGGACCCCTGAGCTGAGAGGAGCTGCAGATGCAGGGGCCAGCCCTGCCCTTGGTGAGGGGTCAACAAACCTCCTCTCAGCTCCCCTGACAGGTGGAGGGCAGCCAGCAAAGACCTCAGCACTTGTCACCATATGCTCTGCCATGGGCCTGGAAGCACCTGGTATTTGGGACCCTAAGGAAGGAAAAGGGCACCCCCAGTTGCCTGCGTCCAGGCCTGGAGAGCCCTCCACCTCTGGAGCTCTCCACGTGGGTCAGTTCTGCCTGATAGAAAGCTCTGTCTATATGGGAACTTGGGTTGGGGAGGGGAGAAAAGTCTATAACAAACATTTTGAGAACAAGTGGGAAAATCTGACTATGGATTGTCAGTTGGATAAATAAGTTAACTTCCTTGAGGATGATGACATTGTGGGTATGGGGAGAATTTCCTTATTCTTGAGGCTGAAGTGTTTAGAGGCAAAGCATCTTGCTGTCTATGACTTTCATATGGGAGAGAGAGAGAGAGAGAGAGAGAGAGAGAGAGGTTGGGGGAGGCAAATGGAACAAATTTAGCAACTGGTAAGAACTGACACGCGTTCACTGTACTCTTGTTGCAACTTTTCTGCAGGCTTGATATTTTTCAAAATAAAAAACTGGGGCTAAAAACATTTTTAAAATAAAAATTTTAAAAACTGTTTGAAGCTTTCTTAGGAGAAGCTAGTGTTCCACATATTTCCCTGGTCTCTGCCTTAAAGGAAGACTCAGAGAATGCACCTCATCTGGAGGAAGAAACTCTGTAAGCCACAGGCCAGAAGGGGTCACTATGCGAGTGGCTTGATCCTTGTAATTTTTATCTTTTCCAACCTAATTAGCCGCCAGGACTTAAAAATCAGGTGGTGATGCCCCTGGGGGGGTCCCAGCCGTTCTCGGGGGCCCTCCCTACCTCAGGAGGGTGCTCCTACTTTAATCCTTGTCTTGGGGCACTCTGTCCACGTGTCCTCCATGTCATAGCACCTGTGGTCCTTCATTTTCCCAAGTCTTTGAGTCCCCCAGCCTCCTGGCCACTCTCCTGTGAGTGAACTTGTCCTGTCTGTCGTCAGGCCCCAGCAGTTCAGACACAGGCCACATGTTCTGACCCTGAGGGAGGTTGGCCTGCCTCCCTTATTCTGATCACGGCCATTGGGCTGACTCTTAACCCCTCGAAAGCCTTACTGCTCCCTATTCTTGTGCTGAGACACACGGCTTTCTGGTCCTAAGGCAGGACTGACCTCCCGGCCCCGCCCCGCCCCGCCCTGGAAATCTCCCTGGGTGAGGACCTACAGTCCCTGAAGCGCAGGCCCGTGGCTCATCCTGGGAGCATCCTCAGGTTTGGGCAAAATGCCCAGCATGCTTCATCCCCCCTCCCTCCGTGCCATCTGTATTAAACAAACCAGGTGAGGAACAGGGACAGCTGGCTGAGCTCATGGCTGCCCAGGTCCAAGACTACACTCCCCGTCTTCCTTGCAGCTACCTGGGGCCGTGTGACTAATTCTAGCTAATGGAATATATGGGCAGTGTCACATGGCAAGTGCAGAACCCTTGCTATGAGCCGCCTCTCCTCCCTTCCTCCAGCCTGCTGCCTGGGACAGAGTCATGACTGAATGTTTGCCTGCGTCTTGAACCAAGAGCACGTGAAGCCACACCACACCCCAGGAATGGTACAGCTCAAGCTCCCCCAGGAATCCATGGAGCAGACCCACCAACCAGGCACAGACTACAAAGCTCTCGACTTGGACAGGACGTACCGTGTTGCCCCGAAAATAAGACCTCGCTGGACCATCAGCTCTAATACGTCTTTTAGAGCAAAAATTAATATAAGTCCCGGTATTATATTGTACTGTATTATATTATATTATATTATATTATATTATATTATATTATATTATATTACATTACATTACATTATATTATATTGTATTATATATTATATAAGACCGGGTCTTATATTAAAATAAGACCAGTCTTATATTAATTTTTGCTCCAAAAGACGCATTAGCGCTGATGGTCTGGCTAGGTCTTATTTTTGGGGAAACACGGTAGAAATAAACTTCCATCTTATGTAAACCACTGTTGCTTGGCTTTTCCTATTACCCGCAGCCAAATCTAATCCTGACTAATGTGCGCTGTTATTTTTAGGTTTGACCCTCAATGAACACGTGCCACATGGCAACAGGACAGAACTTACTTCTTTCCTCTCTGGTGGGAGAATGTCGAGCTTCCCTGCTGGTGAAAGTCAGGTTGCACTGTCGGCTGGCGGTTCCATGCTCAGGCCAAGCAACCCCAGAGCCCGCGAGCCCAGCCATGCTGGGCCATGGGGGTTCACAGAATGCAGAAAACATGGCCTCCAGCTACCAGGGCCTGCGGGGTAGCTGAGGAGGCGCACACGGGTGACAATCAGAGCACCATCAATTGTAGACGGTGTGATGCCACAGCTTTCCCCGAGTCAGCTGCAGAGATTTAGAAAGTTCCAAGTTGCTAAATGTTTACTTCATGCAATAGACAGAGGCTTGGCCTCCACAGCTTCAAAAAGGCAGACAGAGACTATAAGAGTCTCTCCATCTAGAGTTTCTGTGTCCCTCTCGGGACCTTTCTGAGCAGGAGAACTCCCTAGAACACAAGAAGGTATCATCTGGGTAGGAGGTGCTCTGGTTCTATCAGGGGAAGAGCAGGAAGAGGGGAGGGTAAAAATCCCCAGGGAAGGCACCCGTTAACTCTGGGAAGGGCAGCCATTCCGTTCCTCAAAAAGCCTGAAGCTCCTGTCCTCCACCAGGTTCCAGGCAGCCTGGGCTTGAGGGTAGAGGGAGGACGGAATGCTCGGGGAGGACCCCGGGGAGAACAGAGTTAAGAGCACCTGGACAGGCTCACCTGCTCAGCTCCTTGGGCATCTCAAGGTCAGCAGTATCCTAGTCTCTTGAGACCCCACTCTCTGGCACTCTCAGGGCCCTGGCACTCTCCTGACTGCTTCCAAGGACTTTGCCCCAAAGGGCCAGTGGGATCTTATGTTTGAACCCACTTCCTCCTCTAGCAATTTCACAGGGACCTGAAGCATCATTTGAAGGATCTGGGAAGAACCATGACCTAATTCTGGGGTCTGTCCTCATCCCTTTCAGGCCTGTGGCTTCCAGTCGAGAGTCCCTTCCCATCCTCATCATCCCTCAATCTTTTATGAAAGCACAATGCGTAAAACAGCCAGAAGCAGAGCTGCTGTGCTGGCTGCCAGCTCCGGAAGGGGGTTGCAGAGCCTCCTGCCCCCAGACCTCTCCTAGGGAGGAGGAGCTCCATCCAGAGCGGCTGGCCAGAGCCCCGTACGGCTTGGCCCTTCCGGGATATATCCAGCCCTTCCCTGCCCCCATGCCTCTGTCCTCCCTGCCCACAACCAGGAATGCCATGCCCACCTTCACCCCTTCACCTCATCCATAACACCCAGTGGAAATGCTTCCTCCCCCTCCAAGCCTTCCAGCACGCAGGCTGTGCCCCTCATGACCCTGGTCTTGAGCCTGCTGGCCTGGCATTGGGTAAGCACACGCCTCACCTCCTCCGGACCCACACAGGGTTGACCCCACAATAATTATAGGTTCCCAATGTCATTTTGCTAAATGATTTTCACATTCACTAACTCATTTCAGTTTCAGAAAAAGCCTATGAGAAAGGCAGAGGCACAGGCTATTATACCATTTAGCAGATGAAAAAACTGAGGCTCAGAGAGTTCACTATATGACATAACGACAGAGCCAGGTCTCTGGTTTCACAACCCAGGCTCTTTCTATTGCATCATTCAGCCATCATTCTGCCATTTCTCCTGAAGCCACCCTCACTTTCCCAATAGACACTGGGAAGCTTAAGCCAGGGACCTGGCAGAAGGCAGAGAACAAACCGGACCCAGAGAAGAGTGGCCCTTCCAGGGCCACAGCCTCTCACACACCCCTGGCAGCCAGATGCCTGGGGTAGGTAACAATGGAGTTAAAAATAGGGCAGGAGGCTGAGTGACCAGCTGCAGGAAACATCTGCTTTGGCTGCAGAACAAACACGGAGGAAGTCACCATGCTGCAGGATTCCCTACTATGGGGCCAGGGGAGATCTGGGGATTAGGGGATGTGTTCATACAATTTTCAGGTCTATACCCAGGGCAGGGGCTCAGACCAGCCCCCCATCTGCCCTGGGCCTTGTTCTCTAACTCCCAACACACACACACACACACACACACACACACACACACACACACACACACTCACACACACAGTACAGAGTCTAAGTCCCCCTTGGGTACCAACAAGTATCTTAGAGTTAGAATCAGAGGTACCTTTGAAACCCTAGTATGTTCCTCTCATTCTATAGAAGAGGAAACTGAGGTCCAGAGTAGGCCAGAGACCTGCCGACAGTCACAGAGACCATGGACAGCAGGGTCAGGACCAGGGGTCTCCCACCCTTCTCCCCTATACCTCCCTGCTCATCTGCTTCACTGAGCATGTCCACCCAGGGCCAAGGAGGACCCTGACCAGGAAGAGCTCTCCTGCTCCAGAGAATGAGGCACACCAAGCAGAGGAGACAGATTTTAGCATAAAAGACTTCATTTAGACTCCAGGAAT